>NC_072461.1:25344345-25696845 GCF_027596085.1 Anoplopoma fimbria
AGCTAGTTAGCAAACACTGCTAGCTAGCTAAGCTAACAACAACAAGTACGTGGATCATTTAGATATTTACATTTTGTCTTTCTGGTGCTGGCGCTTCCCCATCTTGGCTGTTTGTGTAGATTCACAAGATTATTGGGGTAAAAAACGACGGAGTTTACCGTCAACAAACACAACCTGCTCGCCTGGTGGTCACTTCCTGTTTACGTTCTTCTTCGTCGGCGTCATTAACGGCAGAACACTTATAAGAGCAGCGCGCCACCGCCACCGCCCCCTGCTGGTGGGAAGGATAACAACAATACATTTTCTCTCATTGGGGCCTGTTCTTCTTTCCTTCTACAAACAATATTTTTAACTTTATTACTTTATATTTCATTTTTCTTTTTTTTTTGTGAGACATGTTTGTTTGATTCATTATTGTTTATTGTTGTAACAAATTATTATGCTGCACTCTTGAAAACAAGATTTTAATCAGTGAATCCTTTCCCTGATTAAATTAACCACATACTATAAATATTACATTACATTACAGTCATTTAGCAGACGCTTTTATCCAAAGCGACTTACAATCAGTAGTATATTACATATCATTCACCCATTCACACACTGATGACAGGCTACCATGCAAGGTGCCACCATCAGACTCTAACTAACATTCATCATCCAGTCCACACCGATGGCAAGCCTTCAGGAGCAACTTGGGGTTAAGTGTCTTGCCCAAGGACACATCGACTGCCGAAGCCAGGTATCGAACCACCGATCCTTTGAATGGAGAACTACCTTGCTCTCCACTACGCCACAGCCGCCACAAATATCATTGTGTGAGAAGACTTTAATATATTATTATATTATTTTAAGAATTTCTTTAGATTCAGCAAACTATTTATCTCCTAATTATAGCCTTTACTTGTACTGCATTATATTTTTTCCTACTGCAATTTCTGCACATATCTTACATACATAACTAATGTTTATTGTATATATACAGTACAAGTCAAAAGTTTGGACACACCTTCTCATTCAACTATTTTGAAGAATCTAAAATGTAAAACATATTCTGGTTTGTTGAGCATTTGTTTGTTTACCACATAATTCCATATGTGTTCCTTCATAGTTTGGATGTCTTCAATATTAATCTACAATGTAGAAAAAAATAAAAATAAAAATAAAGAAAAACCATTGAATGAGAAGGTGTCCAAACTTTTGACTGGTACTGTATATTACCATTTATTCTGTATACTTCTCTGCCCTTTACGGCTTTTGCACTTCTGACAGGATGTCAAATTGCATTGTGTTGTCTGAGTACCAACTTGGACAATAAAGTTGAATCTTATCTAATTGATCTCAACCCTTTCAAGCTGAAACAGGTCCTTATAATCCTGCAGGAACACGCTGATGGAGGCAGCAGCTCAAATAAGGAGCGGAACAACAGATTCCTCTCGTCTCACTGCCTTTCTTTCTTTTTTTAATTCCATGCTTTCTACTAAAAATATAATTAAAATGAATACATTTATCATTTTCCTATCACATTTCTTTAAAAAGCTAAACTCAAACACATGTTCAGCCCTTCTCTAATTAATGTTCTTTTGAAAGTTTTCCTTAAACTGAGAGCCTCAGATTCATGTTTCCCCTCCAGCAAAATCCCAGAACTTTATTACTGCTTCCCATAAACAGACACTTTTTGTATCTTTCTCTTGCTGAGCTCTAAAGTGTGCACATTACCCTGAAACAGCTGTGGTATTTATTATCAAATAATAATAATACTAAAAGTATTAAAATAATATCAAATATAAAAAAGATCATTTTTTAGGATTGTTACATTTTCAATCTCATCCTCCACATTGGGTGTATAGTAATTCGATTACATTTGTTTAAATGTTTGTGCTTGGTGTCTATTATTTTTCTTTAAATTCTCTCAAATGTTAACAAAATTTCCCTCTAACTAAGCTTTAAATCTAAAACCATTTACTAGACAAACACGACAAACAAAACCATGCAGAATAAATTAATCTACAATGAGTTTATTTTTGACTTGGCATTTAATTCACTGAAGTTATTTTTCATTGTTATGGCTAATCATTTGCTTCTTCTAACAAGAAAAACCAGTTAGTCATGATCCGTGGTCAGTCGGTTAGTGATGCGTGGTAACGTTTAGCAGAAGGTACATTCAGGTTTCCCGTTGATCACACGTCCTCTGAACACGGACACATTAAGGAAATAAAAACATGTGAAATGTGGATTCATCAGAAGCAGGAATTAAAGCAAAACTCTTTTTTAGATAAAGGATACTGTGGAGTGATGGTGGTTGCTTGTAAAAAAATATAACACAGAGCAGCAACGCCGCCTGCATACCTGAGTTACAACCGGCTGTCACTTCTCCCATCACTCATAGCACTTCAACAGTTTATGACGAAAACACACGATGTCAAAACAACAGAGATTATACGGATCTCACTCTGAACACCATGTTGCACAATGAACTCCTCAACAAGCGAGCGAGCGTTCTCATCCGTGGCACTTTTTATCTGTCAGGCAGAACCAAACTTCGATGGAAATTATGAAACAAACGTTGTGTTAACAGACACTGACAAACATATATTTCTTTATTAATGACAAAAACAAAACGTTGAATGGAAGGAAGTAGAGCACATACTGACAGAAAACAGAAGGGGTTGAAGAGCCAGAGGTTTTGAGAATGAATAGTAGTTGTTTGCTTGGAAAGTGCAATAATATGTGATTTATTTTCTTACAGAGCAAAAAACAAAAAAGAAAAGGTTCATAACGTTGTTTCCTTAGAGAACAACTGGAGTCCATAGAAATGGTCAACTCGTGGTCGGCGTTTTGCTCGGTACCGTCCTGAACGTAAACTGAGTTTTTTTTTCTCCGGTTAAATGTCTGCACTTTGATAAAACAGTCTGAGTGTTCTGGTGAAAAAAGGAAAATCACCGCAAATCCATCATGGACACGGTGTCATCTGTGATGTTGATGTGTCCCGCGTGCTGAAAGAAGAGAGAGAGACAGATTTCAGTTTGAGTCTAGACTCATTAAAACAAGATAAAAAAATCTGTCATGGTCTAAAATGATCACACTTGTTCCCCTTGTCTCACTGGATCAGAAAAATGTCCATTTGAAACAGGTTAACAACAGAGTGAGTGGAGGTGTACTCACTGTAAACAGAGGAGGGTCTTTGCTGTGCGGGTGAAAGCCTTTCTGCTTACATGTTGAGATCTCATCTGTTCCTCGATCCGTCAATCTGAAGTAACCGATTCTGGGACAAACACAATCACACACTTCAGCGCGGAGAAGAAACACGTGTAACAATTGAAAGTAGCTAAAGGAGCTAAAAGACAGGGCGGCAGCAGGTTTCTGACTCACTCGTTAAACTTTGGCGAGCAGACGATGGCGATGGCCTCCGGCAGCATCATCTGGTAGGAGCAGTGTGTGTGGAGGTCGACGCTGGACAGGAAGGCCGTCTGCGTGGGGTGAGTCTGGGAAACACAGATAACAACAGTCAGTTTAACTGGTGTTCAATGCACAAACACAGGATGGATGTTTCATCGTTCTTCTTCTACTATTTTAAATTGTTGACAGAACGTAAAGGGTAACTTCTGTGTTTCTCAACCAGGAGCCTTTTTCCCCGTTTTTTTGTGTTTAAGTGACGAATGTGGACAACGAAATACTGAAATCGGTCGAGTGTTGAGTGTGAGTTTGCAAACGAATGTTTTGATATAGATTCACTGCTGTTGAACTGATCTAGATTTACGTTATGTTTCAATTCATCAAGACTTTTCTCTGTTTTTAGATTTTCCTTTCATCGAGGAAGGCATGAAAGAAAAACAACGTTTTATCAAGAATTTAAGGTCAAACAGTGTGAGGTATTGATTGAAATTTTTCATTTTTTTTGTTTGTCAAGATTAATTAAGAATTAGCTTGTACTCCACAGAATAGCGATGCAGTTGCTGATTTGGTGTTTTCCACACTGTAAGAAGATGATTTGTTTGTCCATCTTTACTCACGTGTATCCAGCCCAGGGTGATGAGATCGTACTGGTCCTGTATGAGGAAGAGTTCCTCCTCATTTTCTGTGTCGCAATAATCGGGTCCACCACTCTGCTTCGGCACGATGACGTGGGTTACGGTGAAAGCATTTCTGTTCTGGATCCAACACAAAATAAGACGTCACGTTGTTGCAATCATTTAAATTATGCATAGCAGCTGTCTGCAACAAAAAAGCTATCCAAGGACTCTGGGCACTCAAGGAGTCTGGGCAAAAAGAAACAGAGTAAAGAAAGCGCTTGGTCATGCACACAAACAAAGTGGAGGGAGTGTTTAGTTAATGACATAATACAAAGAAAGGCCACAGCAGATCTGGGACAATGAGAGAAGTGTCAGATTATGTTCTCCCCCTCTGGGGTGGGAGGTCAGCTGATGTCTCCCTTTCAAAATCTGCATTCTTTAAATATTCTAAGAGAAACATCTTTTTGTGTTTCACCAACACTGGAACAGGGAACTTCTTTCTCTAATGATCTCAACTTATGGATTTCAAAGAAATGCAAAATCCTGATTTAAAGACAAGATGAGAAACATTTTATCAGCACCCCATTTGTAGATTTTTTTGCTTCCTGTAACAGAAGGGGAGTCACTACTACACAGTCGCTGTGATCCAGACTCTTACCAGTTTGCCACACAGGATGCCACACGTTTCTACGGCTCGGCTGGTGTTGGCCTCGGCCAGCCTCAGAAAGCTCCGGCACAGCTCAGCCGGAACAGCCAGCTGCCGGACGGCGTCCACCATTGTATCTGCAAGAAAACATGCAGATGATAAAGAAAAGTTAGATTCTAGAGGTGTTCTGAAACGAGGCATGGCGTGAACAGGAAATGAAGTAGGTCAGGGGGGGGGGAATAAATCAGCTCAGAAGTATAAATACTTTAAAGTAGTATTTAAATCCTGTGAAGTCCAGCCCCTTGTTTCAGAATAAAAGATTAACTCACTGTTGTTCCCCGGGCTGACCAGAGACCCGGGCTTGAGCGACCGGTCGAAGGTGGGCATGTTGGCGGTTGGCGTGCCGACGGTTGCCGGAGGGCGATCGTATTGGTGGTTGTTGCCGTCAGACGGGTCCCCTTTGCTCTGCGGGGCCGTTGGGGACACCTGCGGGGGGGGACCCTGGATGCCCGGAAGGAGGGGCGTGTCGGTGGCAGGCGCGGAGGGCGTGGCGAACTCCAGGAGAACACGCTGGCGTTCCTTCTCCAGCTCCTGGCGGCGGATCATCTCCTCGAAGGCACTGAACTGCTCCTGCTCCCGCTGCCGACGCTGCATCTCCACCACGCGCTCCCGCTCCGCGTCCAGCGCCCGCTGCTTGGACTGCTCCTGCACCAGGGCCTCCTGCTCCGCTTTCTGAGCAGGAAACACATCGAATGCATGAGAGTTTGAGTTTCAGATGGAGGTCTCTTTAATTGCCTATTGCTCTTCAACAACATGCAGTAATTCACATGAGGTGTTGGCTGATTTTGATTTAATATGAATGTTACACAAACTGGGACTATTCAAGGTCAATGTGTTTTGGTTTTACCTCCTTCTGTTAATGAATTAATGCCTCCCTTTATTACAACCCTGGTAGGCAGTTTCTGATTAATGTTTCACCCCATTTGTTCCACACACTGTAAAATCAGCGTACAATGGTTGTGTATTGTAAATGTGTATTAGATCTTTTTTACGTTATGTTGGCAATAGTAATTAATCTTAATGTCTCAACCTCAATAAGTTTCTTTATGTGATAAGGGAGTGTTAACACATTTACCTTTTTGACAAGATGCTGTGCATAGTCTTGTTCAAATTTCCGCAAAAGGGCTTTTTTCAGAATCTCTGCTTGAGGGAACGCAATATCCTTCAGTTTCTGGAGAAGAAAAAAACAAAATGTGAACATTTCCTTTCAAATTAAAACAATAAAAACATTTTATACAGGAGTGTATGAACGCTGTATGCGTACCTTTAGTGTGTCCTTCTTCTCAGGGATGTTAGCGGTCTTGTAGTCCCGATGTTTGGGAAGTTTTTCTATAAAGAGACTTTATGAAAAGAGATAAAAATATATTACAATTGATAAATCTTTGTGTTTGCTGAATGCTTGTTCAAAACAATGACAGTGTTCAAAAGAGGAATCACAAAATGTAGAGTAGAACATGTCAAAGTCACTTTGTTATTGAACTATTTACTGTTAAATTCAATTTCTGAGAAAGATCTTTGTTTTAAATGTATCCATATTTCAACCAACAACACATCTTTATGTGAAAAACCTCAAACTAACCGAACTAATTACCCTGAAGGACAAAAAACTAAGTACTTTAAATAAATGTACCAAATACAATCATTACTTATTGTAAGTCGCTTTGGATAAAAGCGTCTGCTAAATGACTGTAATGTAATGTAAACCACTTAAATCTGATCAACAGCTGAACCCTTACGTGATGTATTTATTGTAGAGGACGAAGGCGTGCTCGATGTTGCCCTCCTCTGCATAGATGTGAGCCATGCGGATCATCTCCATGCCGGAGCGGAAGTAGCGGCGCGGCGGCACATCTTCGTTGACTTCCACCGAGCTCCCCTTCTTGGTCAGAGCGCGGACTCGCTCCTCCGGCTGCAGACTGGTGTCATTGTGGTCCGCCATCACGACAGCTCAGCCAGGAACACTGAGGAGACAAACTGAAGGTTAAATACTGTAGTCAGTGGAGTTTGTAGAGTAACAATGTGGTGATAAACCTGAAGAAAAACCATGTAAACTTCCAGTGAGAAAGCTTTTCCAACATTATGTTATTATTATTTTTGGTTCAATCCTTACTTAGAATACTTTTCTGTAAAAAATGCTTGAAAGTAGAATTTGATTATTTCATAATTTAAGTGTCTGTTCATCCAAATCGCAAAAAAAATTATGTTTTTTTTAGGTATTTATCTCCGCAATTCTGCTAGCAACTCAAAACAACAAGGGTGAAATTCATTTAAAATGAGTTGTTTAAAGCACTAAAAATATGACAATTCAAAATCTCTAATTCTTTCCAGGAATAATATCCTGGTTTTCATTGAGAAATTCGATTTGGGAGTGATACAGTCTGGTCAGGATATCTGCTGAAGAAGCCAAATTACATTACATATTAAAAGCAAAACAACATCTAAAAGATGGTAACAGTGGGATTTCAATTATTTTCTATAACCCCCAAAATATATTTACTATGAATTTGCTATTTTATTTCTGGATATCTGACAACCGTTCAAAAATATTTCAAATTGAATGTGATGATCTGAAGACTTGAGCTTCATTATGCATGATTGTTTTTAGTAAATAAACTCAGTAAGTGTGAAAGACCACACAATATCCTGTATGAGCTCTTCACAGCCGGTATTCAGACTGCAACTCGGTCTGAAAATTACTGGCAAAAACTTTGACTCTGCTGGGAGGCTCCACTCTGTATGACTTGAGGTTTTCGACTCTTTATCGACCAAATGTAGACAAATGTGAGAAAAGCTTCATCAGCACGCTGACTAATAGTGAGATGGCTTGTATTGATTCTGCCGTGATGGCCTTCTTGGCTCACGGAAAACAAAGTGTGTCAAGAAAGACTAGTTGTTGAGCTCTAGAGGTGTGGCTCTGACAAAAGGAGAAAGGTCGAGCTGCGTAGTGTTTTATACTTTCTTTGTATTTTTAAAAGAACCTTGTCTCACTTTTTTTCCAGTGTTTTTAGTCTAAACCGTTGTACAAAAACTTTAGCAGATAAAATTATCAGAAACAGTGTAACACATCTTACTGTTAGTGGTGGGATGTAACTAAGTTAATTTACTCAAGTACTGTACTGAAGTATAAATGTACTCCTACTTTACTTACTTTTCCATTTTAAGAAACTTTATCTTTCTAGTACACCACATCTCAGAGGCAAATATTGTACTTTTTACTCTTTTAGCTTTAGTTACTTTTCAGATTGTCATTTTTCATGCTCTTCCTGTCCAGTAAAGATATTTGTTGAGTTTTAATGTTTGTCATAAACTGAAGGAAAAAATGTTCCTTTATGAATTTAGAAAAATGACTCTTCTTCTTAAGCTGAATGAACCATTGAAAAAGTATCTTGCATCAGCTGGAAAATGCATCATCACAAAGCTGAAAACAGGGAGTTTTTCTGACCTCATAAAAAAAAGAAAGAAGACTTTTTAAGAGATTTGAGGACAGTGACGTTGAAATCAGCACAACCTTAAACATCTACAGCTTTAAAATACAATATACACATTTATGCAGCAGTAAGAAACATTAAATGTAATAGTAAAACACTGAAAGGGAACATGTTATAACACAATGACTGCTTTTTACTTTTGATTATATCAGTAGGCCACACTTTGTTGGTACATACTTTTGGTTAAGTAAGATTTTGAATGCAGGTCTTTCACTTGCAGTGGAGTATTTTCACAGTTTAGATAAAATATTATCTTATTTATATTATATATAAATAAAAAATAAAAAAAATATTATATTTTTATTATTATATATTTTATTTATATTATATATATTTTTATAATATATATTTTTCTTATATTGTATATATATTTTATTTATATTGTATATATTTTTTATATATTTTATTAGATATTTTATTTATATTATATATATTTTTTTTTAATCATTTTTATGTTATTTCATTATGTATTTTATTATATATTTTATTTATATTATATATATTTTTTTATTATATAATTTTATCATATATTTTATCCATACTGTATATATATATTTTAATATTTTTATTACATATATCATATATTTTTTTATTATATTATTTTATTATATATATTTTTATTATATATTTTTTTATATATATATATATATATATATTTTTTTATTATATTATATTATTTTATTATATATTTTATTTATATTAAATATATATTTTTTAATTTTTTTATTATATTATTATATTTTATTTATATTATATATATTTAATTTTATTATTTTTTAAATATGACAATTACAACCACATTTCGCTGGTTTTGACTGTCACTTAGTTAGCTTTCAAGCTAACTAAGTGACACTTTATACAAAAGTAATGAGTGACTAAACATAACCTTTACATCCTTTAGAACCCACCTGGACCCCCGACATGCTCTGAGTGTCACACACAACATGTTTCCTCCTCTGGTCCTGATATCTACCTCCACCTGTCGCGTTAGCCGCGTTAGCTTAGCATAGCTAACTTAGCAAAGCACAGAAACGTCCCGAGTTTAAGACGGTTGAGTGGCTAACGGACACCGAACAACTTCGTCCTCATGCTTACCTGATAGAGCTGTAAACAGACGTACATATAACTGAAGCAAAAGTACGAAGAAATCAAAATGAAGAGGTCCCAGAGCAGAGAGCTTCAGTGGGCAGCGCCTCCAGCATCTGTAGCTCCACTTCCGCAATCAGAACCACTTCCGCCTACGTCATCGTCGCGTCATCGGGGGCGTTTTTTTGTTTCGAAAACAATCCAATGTTATTGTTTGACGTTGACTAATAGATGTGTTTTTAGATGTTTTTTTACTTTATTTATTTTATTTAAATTAAATTAAATTAAATTAAATTAAATTAAATTAAATTAAATTAAATTAAATTAAATTAAATTAAATTTATCAAATTTTTATTTTATTTTATTATTTATTTTTTTTTTTATTTTTTTAAAAAAAATATATTTTTATTTCTTTATTTTTATTTTGTGAACACACATTAAATAACATCAAGAACAATGGGTTTTTACAGAGATTATTAAACATGAAATATAATACAATATAGACGTTATCTATTTATACAGTACCAGTCAAAAGTTTGGACACACCTTCTCATTCAATGTTTTTTCTTTATTTTTATTTTTATTTTTTTCTACATTGTAGATTAATATTGAAGACATCCAAACTATGAAGGAACACATATGGAATTATGTGGTAAACAAACAAATGCTCAACAAACCAGAATATGTTTTATATTTTAGATTCTTCAAAGTAGTTGAATGAGAAGGTGTGTCCAAACTTTTGACTGGTAATGTATTTATTCTATAAATAGATAGAATAATAGGAATATGCATTGAATATAATACATAAATATATAATTAAAACATAATTTCGCAATCACTGGACAAAGATAAGAAGCTATAGAGATGGTAAGAGTGAAGGATCCTGGGCAGGTGGAGTTTATGGGAGGCAGTAATAAAGTTTTGGGATTTTGCTGGAGGGGAAACATGAATCTGAGGCTTTCAGTTTAAGGAAAACTTTCAAAAGAACATTAATTAGAGAAGGGCTGAACATGTGTTTGAGTTTAGCTTTTTAAGAAATGTGATAGGAAAATGATAAATGTATTCATTTTAATTATCTTTTTAGTAGAAAGCATGGAATTAAAAAAAGAAAGAAAGGCAGTGAGACGAGAGGAATCTGTTGTTCCGCTCCTTATTTGAGCTGCTGCCTCCATCAGCGTGTTCCTGCAGGATTATAAGGACCTGTTTCAGCTTGAAAGGGTTGAGATCAATTAGATAAGATTCAACTTTATTGTCCAAGTTGGTACTCAGACAACACAATGCAATGTGACATCCTGTCAGAAGTGCAAAAGCCGTAAAGGGCAGAGAAGTATACAGAATAAATGGTAATATACAGTACCAGTCAAAAGTTTGGACACACCTTCTCATTCAATGGTTTTTCTTTATTTTTATTTTTATTTTTTTCTACATTGTACGTAGATTAATATTGAAGACATCCAAACTATGAAGGAACACATATGGAATTGTGTGGTAAACAAACAAATGCTCAACAAACCAGAATATGTTTTATATTTTAGATTCTTCAAAGTAGTTGAATGAGAAGGTGTGTCCAAACTTTTGACTGGTAATGTATTTATTCTATAAATAGATAGAATAATAGGAATATGCATTGAATATAATACATACATATATAACTAAAACATCATTTCTCAATTACTGGACAAAGATAAGAATTAAAAAAATATTAAATAGGAACAAGGAATTCAAAAATAAGGGACATTAATCAAAATAATAAGGGTACATACTTAAAAGTGATGAGGAAAATTATTTTAAATAATTCATATATCTAATATAGGAGGGGGTTTAATATGTTCACTTGCTACAATCAATATGGTATCAGAACAACACAATGATTTGTTTTAAACATCAAATGCATCAGTTTCTAATAATTAACTTTCTATCATTAAACTTAGCATCCCATAATTATGACTTAATCATAATTTAGATTCTAAATTAACTTTCTATCCCATAATTATGACTTACCATTTCATGAGATACTAAGTCATTATTTTGAGAGAGTTTATTATATGACTTAGTTTCATTATAAATTATAATTCTGACTTTTATTTCATAATTATCACTTAATTATTATGACTTAGTTTCTATTATGACATAATTATGAGATCTATATCATTATTATAACTGCATCCTATTATAGGACTTATGATCTCATGATTAAGACTTTCTACAAATAATTATGACTTACCATTTCATGAGATACTAAGTCATTATTTTGAGAATATTTTTCTTAATAATAACTTACAGGATCTTTATTTTTCTGTCATCACAAGGCGGAAATGGGCTTCAATAAATCTGATCAGAAGTAGTAAGTATTCTTAAACTTAATAAGATAAGATAAGATAATTATTAATTAATTATTAATTATAAAGTCATAATTATAGGATGCTAAGTTATAATAATGATATAGAAAGTCATAATTATTAGAAACTAAGTCATAATTATGAAATAGAAAGTCATAATTATAGGACGCTAAGTTATAATTATTAGAAACTAAGTCATAATAATGAGAAACTCTCAAAATAATGACTTAGTATCTCATGAAATGGTAAATCATAATTATGGGATAGAAAGTCTTAATTATGAGATCATAAGTCATAATTATAGGATGCTAAGTTATAATAATGAGATTGTAAGTCATAATTATAGGACGCTAAGTCATAATTATTAGAAACTCTCTCAAAATAATGACTTAGTTACTCATGAAATGGTAAATAAATTATGGGATAGAAAGTCTTAATTATGAGATCATAAGTCATAATTATAGGATGCTAAGTTATAATAATGATATAGAAAGTCATAATTATTAGAAACTAAGTCATAATTATTAGAAACTAAGTCATAATAATGAGAAACTCTCTCAAAATAATGACTTAGTTACTCATGAAATGGTAAATCATAATTATGGGATAGAAATAATTATGAGAAAGTCATAATTATAGGATGCTAAGTTATAATAATGACTTAATCATGAAATGGTAAGTCATAATTATGGGATAGGACTAAGTTATTAATTATGAGTTATAATAATGATATAGAAAGTCATAATTATTAGAAACTAAGTCATAATTATAATGATATAGAAAGAAATAGAAAGTCATAATTATAGAAAGGACGCTAAGTTATAATTAATAGAAACTCTCTAAAATAGAAACTCTCTCAAAATAATGACTTAGTTACTCATGAAATGGTAAATCATAATTATGGGATAGAAAGTCTTAATTATGGGATAGAAAGTCTTAATTATGGGATAGAAAGACTTAATTATGAGATCACAAGTCATAATTATAGGATGCTAAGTTATAATAATGATATAGAAAGTCATAATTATTAGAAACTGAGTCATAATTATGAAATAGAAAGTCATAATTATAGGATGCTAAGTTATAATAATGACTTAGTCATACTCATGAAATGGTAAGTCATAATTATGGGATAGAAAGTCTTAATTATGAGATCATAAGTCATAATTATAGGATGCTAATAATAATAATATATTTTTTTATTATATAATTTTATTATATATTTTATCCATACTGTATATATATATTTTTAATATTTTTATTACATATTTTATTTATATCATATATCTTTTTTTTATTATATTTTTTATTATATATTTTTTATCATATATTTTTTTATATTATATATATATATCTTTTTTATTTTTTATTATATTATTTTATTATATATTTTTTTATATTATATATATATATTTTATTTTTATTATATTATTTTATTATATATTTTATAATTATAATTATTAGAAACTAAGTCATAATTATTGTCATAATTGTATTACACTTACATGCAATTAAACATCCACTGTTATACAATCTTATAACCCTGCAGTACCACCGTCGGCCGCATGGGGGAGACACCGCCATCTTGGAAAAGATGGACGCGCCGTCTACGTCACCGCTGAGATTGACCCGGCGCTGCCTCCCAGTGATGCTATTTGAATGAGGAAGACGACGCACATGCACACGCACATGCACGCTCTCCAGTCCGTCTGTGCGTGACGTCAAGAGGGACGCTGCTGTCAGAGAGGATTTGACGTCAAGGGCTCATTTTTCTGCACACCTTGGAAAAAGCACCACCAGGTAAGCTAACGGCTAGCTGAAGCTAACAGAGAACGGCCGCTCATTGAGCCCTCTGAGGCGGCTGCCAACACAGCAGAAGCGCCCTAAGCCCGGTTCTCCTTCCAATACGGAAGCCCGGTTGGGTCAAAACTCGCTAAATATGCTAAATGTGTGTTTACATGTGGGTTTCCTGGCTAGATATGAGGGGGGGATATGATCCTCCAGTGATTGCATTGCATTGATAGGTGGGTGCTCATGTTTCTCCCTCTGAAATGACTCTGTTTGCAGATCCTTTACTGTGGGAATAATCCAATGCAAGTCCTGCATCCAAAACCTTACTGAAGTCAAAGTATGTATTAACCAAATGCACTTTCAAAAGTAAATGCACCTGAATTTGCAGTCAGTGTTGTTAAATTAATGTAATTTCACTAATGGCTACACATTTTATTTGCCACTGGACCTTCTCTGTCTGACACATAGTTGGTTTTCAAGCTAATTCTGACAGTAAATGTAGTTGTTATTATCAGATTATACAAAAATCTATAGGGGATAAATATACAGTAATACTGAATTCAGATATTTTACTTATGTATAGGTACTATTACCACACTATGAAATACTCCACTAAAATAATAGTCCTCATCTAAAAGTTCAGTATGTATTAACCAAATGCACTTTCAAAAGTAAATGCACCTGAATTTGCAGTCAGTGTTTTACTATATGATAACCCTTGCAAATTTCCCCGCTGCGGGACTAATAAAGGATTATCTTATCTCTCTTATCTCTTTATATGATGCATGACTCCAAGAGGTTTCTAAAATGTTAAATTAATGTAATTTCACTCATTATTTGAGCTGAAAAGGGGCCACACATTTTATTACATTTTTCTTATTTGCCACTGGACCTTTTCTGTCTGACACATAGTTGGTTTTCAAGCCAATTCTGACAGTAAATGTAGTTGTTATCAGATTATACAATAATCTATAGGTGATAATAAACAGTAAGAATGGTGATAAGCTTTGGTTCAGTGGTGGAAGAAGAATTCAGATATTTTACTTATATATAAGTACTATTACCACACTATGAAAATACTCCACTAAAAATAAAAGTCGTGCATCCAAAATCTTACTTAGGTAAAAGTATGTATAAGCAAAATGTACCAAAAGTCATTGTGAAGTCAAATGTTCCCCGTCTGTGTTTAACTCTTATATATGATGTTTGTGGCCACACATTTTATTGATTTTTTCTTATTTGCCACTGGACCTTCTGACACATAGTTGGTTTTCAAGCTAATTCTGACAGTAAATGTAGTTATTATTATCAGATTATACAAAAATCTATAGGGGATAAATATACAGTAATAAAGGTGATAAGCTTTGGTTCAGTGGTGGAAGAAGAATTCAGATATTATGCTTATGTATAAGTACTAATACCACACTATGAAAATACACTAGTAAAAATCATTGTGAAGTCAAATGTTCCCCGTCTGTGTTTAACTCTTATATATGATGTTTGTGGGTTTGATATTACTGCTGCTGTTTGGTAGTTTAATCTACACCAATCCATCATATTCTATAAGATCGTCATACTTTTGTAGCGTCGCTGTCCTGTGAAAACTGCAAATCTGAGTTAAAAAAAACAGCCCTGTTTTCAGCTTTGTGACGATGCGTTTTCCAGCTGATCAAAGAGGCTTCATCCTTCAGTTTATGACAAACATTCAAAATCATCAAATCTGGAGATACCTGGTTTTCACAGGAAAGGAGGGGGACTGCTAATAATTACATTCTGGCAAATGTAGTAGAGTAAAAAGTACAATCTCTGCCTCTTGATGTAGTTGAGTAGAACGATAAAATTGCATAAAATCGAAATACTCAAGTTAAGTACAAGTACGTCAAAGTTTTTTGGAAAGACATCGAAAATGGCATTTATATATTTATATTATAATCATGCAGAGGGCAGACATAACAGCCATCAAACTTTCCTCTCTTTAACTTGTGCAAGGCCAGGAATACTTTATGCTTTGGAATCATCCTGGTTGATTTAGACATCGCATAATACTTTTATTTTTCATTTATATTCAGAATTCATAGAGATTTATTGCACAAGATTGGTTTAAAACGGGTGAAATGCCTTACTTTTTTTTTTTTTTTTTTTTATGTGTGTGAAATCTGAGCAGTATTGTGATGAAGAAGAAAACACAATCAAAGGTGGATGATTGGCATTCGAGATATTGCTCATGCTGCTAAAAGTAAACATCTTTTCTGAGCTTTATGGTGTTAAATCAGTTATGCATTTTTCATGAGGAGGTTAAATTCAGAAACTGTTGGCACTTTAATAGTGTATAATAATGTTTTTAGGTAAGATAATATTCTGCTAAGTAACAAGAACTTCAACTGTTGGATAAATGTTGCTAGATAAGTAAAAATGTACAATATTTCTTCTTAAAATGTAGAAACCGTGTAAATAAAACAACAACCAGCACTTTAAAATAGCGCTCCGGTCACAGGTCTTAATGCGCTCTGTGGCTTTCTGCTTCCCGATCTCTGACCTCTAAGCTGGCCTCTGGGTACAAGTGAGGGGCTGAACCCGTCTAAATCATGTCCAAACCCTTTCATTTCGCGGTGAATGTGGCTTTGTTGCACACTCAGGATGAGTGGAGAACATTTACAATGCGCTCAGTGAACCAACATGGTGACCATAGAGCCATCTCTCTCTCTCCTCTAATGACGGTCCTGGTTGATGATATCAGCCCCGAGGCCGGAGAAACAATAATTACGGGCCTTGGAGGTAAAGAGTGACGAGTCGATGCACCGCTTAACCTGCCCTTCGCTCCGGTGGTATATAAAGTGGCCCGTAGACGTGTGAGGACACACCAGAGTCTGCTTTGAGGATCTGGCTGCTTTGAATCAAGAAAGGAACTAGCGAGGGGCATCTGCTGTTTTTGTGTCTCCATTCAGGAAAAGGTACGGTATGCTTTATGCTTTTGAATTAAAACTGACCCCAGAACAGCTGAGAGGAGGAGCAGTAAGGAGAATAGTTTGAGTCTGAATCAGCAGACACATGTTTAATCACAGGCCTATTTGTTGATGGTGTGTGTTGATGACAGTGCTGCAGTGCTTTAGCCTTCTGTTGAGTTTCAGGGTGGGATCACCAGACCTCACCAGATCCATAATTATCATAAAATAGAGTTAAAATGATTTGCTGCTGCTCTTGTTTTTTGTCTTTATGGCAAACTGATCTGTCACCATGACATCTGGGAGATTGTGAAATGCATCTTTCACTGTTTTCTGATATTTTGAAGACAATTAAATCAATCCATAAATCAAGAAAACAACTGGTGGATTAATGGATAATGAAAATTAATTGTGAGTTTCAGTCTTATGATACACAAGCCCGGTTCCATATTGCTTTGATTTTCAGTGGTGTGTTTTGATAGTGTTTTTTCATGATGTGGTATGGCGTTCCTTGTGCACAACCAAGCAGCTCAATTAAAAACAACACTTTGAAAGTGTTGTTAACTTTATCTCACCTTTTTATGCAGCGACTGAATTCTTCACCAATTCATTTAAAAGCAAGGTGTGTTGGTTTCGATTGGTGACGTTTCATCATGGTTACATAAATTCTTGCAAAACTGGTCCCTCGTGTACGATGGATTGGGGTTTGAGATATTGCTCTTTCCTTTGTGTTGTTTCGCAGGCTGCTAGGTTGATAAGTGTTTGAACTGGCAGCGTCTCCTCTTTGACCTACTGTTACACTTGAGAGCGATCGGAGATTTCACTTCTGCTTAGTCAGGTGGTAAAGTCGAAGATGACAAGGGAAATTTCTCGCTGAGCTGTGTGTACGAGGCTTAAGAGAACCCTGTGTGTGTGTGTGAGATGTGATATTGTTTCTGATAACACTGATAAAGCTTATCACCACAAGTGCCCATTAACTCACTCCCAGACTTTCTATGTTTTTTTTTTATTTCTTCCCGGTTTCCTCGTGGCTTGACCTGTTTGTTGTCATGAGAGGGAAGTGTGAAATTCGAAGCATGGCAAACAGGCGACTTTCTAAGAACAGAAAAAATATTTGAAATGCTGAGCATACTATAATCAAGTGCATGCCTTTTGGGATTGAAGTCCAACAGACTGTGACTTAACATTTCCCCATCCTGCTTTTCCCTCTTTTCCGCTGGCTCTCTTTTGCAAAACTCGTATTTAACATCAGAGACAGCCTGTCCCTTCACACCACCCTTTATCTCCACAGCCACAAATAGGCCTTGGACTCCCAATGCATGTGTGTGTGTCTGTGTGTGTGTCGTGACATCGGTCTGACCAGTACAGGCTGACATTTAAATAGCAGATTCTGCATTGTTTGAATTGGACCACAGCCAATTGGACCTTAATGCTCTCCGGAGAAAAAGTGAGGACAACGTGCATGTGTATATATTTCGTGTCAATGCTGCCGGGTTATCATCACTGCCCAGGAAGCGAGGTGGTGGGCAGCGGTGATTTAACACCTCCTTTTTCCTCACTGGTTATCTTGCTGTACGCTGAATAGAGAACAGAGATGTATGAGCGTTTCAAATGTCTTTTTTTTTTTTAGCAAACACATTAGCTAAGAAAAAAAAAAACTTTTGATGAGTTCCTCTACTCTTTTTGTCCTTTTTTTAAAAAAGACAAATGAAAACTTGTCAAAAAGTAACTTTCTAAATAGTACAATTTGATCAAATTGAAACAAATATCGGCATAAACAGCAATTGTTGCAACTAAATAATGATAACGACATAGACAATAAAGAAGCACCAACAGTAGCGATAACTGTCATTACTACCATGATCACCATCTCCTGGCTGATGTAATCTAACTAGCTGCTACAAAGTTAACTTAATGGAGTAAAACCTTTTAAATTGATCCATTTACTCAGTATTTGTTTTACAAAGCGTAACATTTTTTGTGGTATGTTGCTGTAATGACGGACCTTGGGTGTTTCCACTTGTATCGTTCGTGCTTTTGTTTCCCAAACTAAAGACAACATGTCCCGTAAACCCTGTCCCCATGCAACATTGATTCCACTCCTTGCTTAACCTTTGCCTTGGTTGTGAACAGCCAGTATTTAAATGTCACGTAAATAATGTAGTTCCTATCCGTTGACTTGAATGCATCCTGTTCTCTGCCTGAAACCTGTCGGCGTGTGGACACGTGGTAGCTTGCGACACAGTAGTACCCAAATGTAAACAACTTAAGAAGGCAAGTGTTGCCCGTCTTTGTGTTTCACCACAGTGTTGCTGCCTTTAGACACTCCGAAACATTTCTTCACACATGTTGCATCGCCTCTCTTCTCTTAATGAAAAATACACGTGGTAGAGGAGAGCTGCCCACATTCCTGCAGCCGGAGGCGTTTTGGAGGGAGACTCACAGGGCTTATCGTTTATCCCCTTATGAAACTCTGGACCAGGGTAGGTTATAGCAGCGACACTGCTAGAGAAAGCTTCAAGTAATGTTTGCTGATATGATCCCACATCTAGATAATACAGATTTATGTTCACTTTTTGTTTAACTTATATTTAACTAGCTAAGTCCCAGCGATTATGAAGAGTTTTGGCCGAGTTAATGGCATTAAAGTTAGCTCAAAATAGTGGAGAGTCTTCTCTTTGCCTTTACAGCTCCGAGTGGGAAACAGTTGGGGGTTGAACGCGGATCCAAAGTGGGAAAACGCAGACGGATGGTCTTTTTTTAAAAAAAAAAAAAAGTATTTTATCAGGGGAAAGTCGACTTTCTCATAAATGATCTGCTTTACATTTATATTGTGCCACATTTCCACACTGCACAAAAACATGCCACTCACTCTGCCACTGAGCAGTTTAGATGGAGCGCCTTGCCCAAAGGCATCTCAGCAGCCTACTGTATATAACCAAAGACGAGGCTGTCAGTGTGTCATTTATTCAGACTCTCCTGACTTGATAAGCAAGTTATCCAGAGTTTCTAACCCCTTCAGCGACAGAAAGCCGATCGCATTGTCTGGCAGCATGATGAGTTCCTCTACAGAAGCTGAATTGGATGTTTTTGCAGCTGCACTATTTCCCTGTCAGATTCCACTGCCGGCTTTCATGTTGCCACATATAATAATCAACAAGGAATGCTTATTGCAGTTTCAGAGAAGGAATAATGTGGGTTTGGCTCTGTGCTGGACGCTGTGGCCTGAGTGTAAGATTGGAATTTGAAGAAGGCAAGTCGACGGGAAGAGCGAACACAGAAAATTTAAGCTGGCAGCTGCCATTTCTGGTTTATTTTCTTCTCCACTGCTTCTTTTATTTATTTTTCTCTCCCTCCTTTCCTATTTCTTTCTTCCCCACCGGTGAGTCGTAACCTTCGTGTTATCTCTCCCTCCCTCTCTCTCCTCCACAGTCCACTACTCTCCTGAGGAGCTCCCTGCTCTCTTCAGGCGTTTCTTCCTTCTCCGCCTGCTTCCCCGCCCCTCCACCTGCATCACTGCTCCCAGGTAACCCGTGGGCATTACTCAGCACCCTCGGAGCCCTCAGGGCAGACCGACCGAATCAAGCGCTTAACGCACCAGCTATCATTAGTGGCTCCGTAGGAAAAGGTGAGCGTTTCTTCACACAGAAATGAATGGGGTCTGTTTATTCAGCCCCACCTTTTGCATGAGGACCTGCAGGGTGCACCGCAATGAATCAATGTGTGTGTGTGTGTGTGTGTGAGTGTGAGTGTGAGCGTGTGTGTGTGTGTGTGTGTGTGTGTGTGTGTGTGTGTGTGTGTGTGTGTGTGTGTGTGTGACACAGTAGTACCCAGTGTGTGTGGGCGGGAGCACACAGGACGGAAACATTACAGTTTGCCCTGTGTGTGGTGTGTGCACATGAAAGTTTGAGTCAGGGATGGAAAGAGTTTGAAGCACTGTGCAGTCAGAATGCTTACGTCGTATTTTCCCAACCACATTGGCTTATTTGAAATATACATTTTTGTAATTCTTGTGTGGGTGTGTGTGTGTGTGTGTGTGTAAAACTAGAGTTTAAAGTGATGAAGAAAAACCATCCGTATCCACACAGATAGAATGATTAATCGGTGGATGTCTGGTTCGTGTTTTAGAGAGTGTTACACACTGGTAGTGTGTGTTGTCTGGTGAATGTGTGCTATAATTGTGTGTAATTGGCGGCTGTGTTTTTCCCGTGTGGTCTCCTCCTCCCTCTCTGTGCTTTGTGCTATAGGTCTAACAGCGGACCTCTGAGTGGACTTTGGGTCTTTCATTTGTAGTTAGGCTTGCCCCCTCACCTACTTAACAATTTAACATACACATGCTTAAAGCTGCATCGTGCAAAATAAATTCATTCCCACACTAGAGCTTTTTTTGTTTACTGTCCTACAGTTATTTTGTCCAGTATTCGAAACTGTTGCGTCACAAAAATTGGCACCAAAAGCTTCTTCAAATTCAGTTTTGTTACTTATTATTTGATCAGATATTGCTTCATTTAAGTCATGATTTTTGTGTTGTATTCATGCAATGTTATTATACAACTTTATATGTTGAGATGGGTTCAAACACAATTTTGAAATAGGCTTTTTTTGTTGGAGGTATTTGTGTTTCTTTGTAAAAATTAAAAAGTAATGTGTACATATAGAAGTTGTGGTTTTTTTTTTATCATAGTTTTATAGTAAGTAGTGGTAAGTTTAAGTAAGTATTTATCTTATTCTTGTCCCGCCCTCTCCCCCAGCAGATCAACGTCTGCCAGCCAGTAAAGAAGCCATGCTTATCTGGTCCCATCATGGCCGGGCCACTACGACCATCACCCTCCTCCGGACCCAGCTGATGTTTGTCTTAGCCCTGGCTGTGCTTCTCTGCCCATGGGGCCGAGTGACATGTCAGGGGGAAGGTCGGACGCAGTCCCCCACCCAGGTGCTCCAAGACCTGCTGTCCCTCTACGGAGAAAACAGCACCATCTCGGTGCCCCAACTGCGCTCAATGCTGGCCCGCATCAGCCAGGGTCAGGGTGAAGGGGACAGCGAGAGCAGCAACGTGGCTGAGACACCTACGATAAACACACCGCCCAAATCCAACAGCTCCAAGGTGAGAACAATAGCATTCTCTCATCTCGTGTTAGCACTTTGAGTTCTATGCACATGGAGCAACCACCTTTTGGTACTACCTTTTTTGTAATGTAATGTTTTAATTAGGAAACATTATTTAAAAATACAATAACTTACTGTAGAACTCACACAGGGTTGGCAATGTTATTGATGCACAGCAGCTGTTTGAAACCGTTAAATTATTGAAGCTAATTGGCTTGTAAGCTCTGATAATAACTTTATTTATAAAACACCTTAAAAAACAGAGTTTCCAAATTGCCTTGACAGACAAAGCAAAACAAGACAAACTAAACTAAAACTAAAACTAAACTAATTTAAAAACTGGTATTAACAATGCAATAGATGAAACAATAAAACCATTTGATACAATAAGAACAAACATAAATACATAAATGAAATAATACTCGTTGTCAGTGAGCTGTTGAGTGTTTGATCTATGAAAACTGTGTGCATGAGGCATTAACAATGGATAAACAAACCAAAGAAAAAAAGCTTGTGGCGCCGTCCTGCTCCCCAGCAGTTAAGGGCAGGAAGGTGTGGAAAAACAATAGTCGGCACCTGACGGCTAAAGCAGAGGGAGAGGAAAAAACACTGAGGCACTTTTGCTACATCAGTATATCTCTAAGTTTAGTTTTTTTTAAATCACATTTTAAATAATACTGTTACTAGCTTTAAAGTCCTACATGAAGCAAACATGTTGTCTTCACAATCAAACATTTCTTCCAGAATCTTCTTAGCCTTACTGTGAATTCACATTGTTTCTGATGAGGTGCACGTTGGCTGTGTCAATACTTGGCTTGGGCGGTATCAGTTCTTTCATATATAAATAAAAGCTGCATGTATGACATTGTCTAACCTTCTGGCTAAGGAACTGATTTTGTGGTAGGAAGAAGTTATCTTCAAGGTAAAGTTAAATGTGGCAATATTTTTTTAAATTAAAGGTGTTCTTAAACAAAATACATATAGCTACATGTTTGGCTATTAATATGGGAAAAAAGTACAAAAAGCAAATGGAATTAAGATAATTTAGGCTTAGACTATTTTGGATGAACATAAAAGTAAAAAAACAAAACACTAGCCCTCTGCCTATACAAATAAAATGTCTGAATAAATGAATTAGTAAAACATAATTTGGTTTGGCCCATTCTTCTATCATCTAGGACTTTTTTTAACCAAAAACTCAGGTATTATTACTTTGTCTTTCTACAGTTGGGAGCGCTGTGGGGTGGACAGTCTTCCCTTCTGTGCTGAATATTGGTGTATATATGTTTTTTAGCGATGCTTTTTGTACTTTGCTGAGTTAGCAGAAGCAGCTGCTGTGTTTGGTTGATGTAGGGCCGTCATATTGGCTGGCTCATCTTTTATCATCCGGACTAAACCTTTAAAAAAGCGGCACATTTTTAATTTAATTTCGCTAGTCCTGTAGACCTGTGGACAGTATGCCTACCACTTTTATCCCATCTTTGTGATCTCAGCTGCCTTTGCTCCACCAGAAGAGAAGGTAGACTAACCTCTGATGAGGCATCCTCTGCACTTCAATATATCACACCGTAGAAGGAATAGAGTTTGTATTTTGTTGATAGTATTGAAAATCTTGCGTCTGGGAACTCTAAATACTGTGGAATACCACCTCAGCCTCGTCAATACCCCAGAGCCCCCCATCAACACCCTCCAGCTGAAAGGGGTAAATCCAGCTTTAGTCCTGCCTGGAAGAAGCAGGAGCCACCGGTGCCAGATAGCTGAAATATTTAACATATTTCCCATGCTTAGTGTCGTGGATGATTGACTCACTTGCTGATCTGCTTTTGAATAGATTTAGCCTGAGTAATGATGGCAAAGTAATAAACTCTTCTGAGAAAAAACGAGATAGAACAAAGAGGTAAAGGTCACATGTAGCTCAGATGCTGGAATGTACACGCACCATTGTGTGTTGCTGTCTTTACTGTATAAATATGAAAATATAAACAGGCAGTGTCTGTTTTTGTAAAGGTGTGAGAACAAGAACTGTCACTGCTCTAAACATTCAGTGAAGCTTTTCAGTAATGTGTTCATTCACGTGTCGCCTGCATGTCGTCGCACACCTTCCACAGGCGGCTACTCGTCTGTGAACACGTTGCATTCCAATAATCTCGCCTCACAAAATCAATGATTTGTTTCGTTGTGCTGAGAACAGTTCATATGATAATTTCCATGAATATTTAATACATTTCTCCTTTGTCCCAATATAGGAATGAAATGAATATAATGGATACAGTTTCTCTTGACCTTTTCAGCTTTGTAATCTCAGATAGATGGATTTCTTTGTGTCCTATCGGCCTTTTAATGTCTGTTCGGCATCGTGTCCGGTTCTACATTGTTAGTAAACGTTTTAATGAGCTTTCTGTTTGAATCTCAAGCAATCTTAACAATATGAAAGGAGTTGATTTAAGTAAAATGAGGAATCTTTGTTAATTTCTTATTTAATCAAAAATTATATAGAATTGATGGAAATGGCCTCGATCTTAATCACTGTGTTTAGACACCTAAAGCAGACGACATGAAATTATTCAATGTCAGAAATAGTAAAAAAAAAAATCTAAATTTTCTAAAGCCAAAGGTGACGTATTCACACTTCTTGTTTTGTCCAACCAACAGTCCAAAACCCCCAAAAAATCAGCTTCCAACATATAAAATACAAACTGCAAATTCTCACATTTGAGAAACTGGAACCAATCACTTCTCTAAATATTTTCAGATTTGATCTACCAACTCCAATCTACTTTTGTGAAGTGAAATCTAATTAAAATGAATGAAAGCTAATTTCCCTCAAACTGGAGCCTGCCCACAAAGCCCCCTGAATACATAACTGTCTCATTTGATTGATTAAAGTAAAATGGTCACACTTTTTTGCCAACTGACTGACTGGAGTGTATTTTTTCATTTCCAGTGCTTGCCTGCAGACACGCTGGCCATTTACAGCATCGGCGAGCAGTCCCGGGTGGACGAGCAGGGCTTACGGGAGCTCTGCCCCACCATGCTGCAGCAGTTGGATGCTGGCACCTGCAGGGCGCAAAAAGAGGAAGAGTCAAGCGTTGACCCCTCCCCCAGGCCCACAGACGGCGAAGGTGAGCACAAAATTGTTGCTGATCATTAGTATTGGATGCTATTCGTCTATCTGGAGAACACTGAATGTATTTTTTTACTTTCCTGTAATGAGGTTTAAAGGATAAATCTGGTGATATTCAAAAAAAATTCATCAACATCAATAAATCCAATGAAAAGACCAAAGCCAACCATGAGATGATCCTACGAACAAGTATTGTTTGTGCAGCCAAAGCTTGATGTAGCTTATTCCAAAAGTGTCCATTATTAAATTATTAAAAACACATCAATGAGCCACACCGTTAAACTTATTTCTTTTTGCCGTAAATACTCATTAGTGCTAAAAATCTTGAGCTAAAAATCGTCCCTAACAAATGTGGGATCTACTTCTTTTTATGGCCTTTTTTAAATAATGAACAAACAATTTGCATAGGGGAAAGAAAAAATGTACTTTGTGCAAGTAGATTGGAAGTTTGAGCGATGGACATTGTATTAGTTTTAGTCTTTTCATGGGATTTGTTGACGATAACAAAAATGAAGTTTGAGCACTTTTATTCTTCAACTGTACATATATTATTTGTCAGAGGAATATTGAGTGTTGTGTACTTTTTGGTTTATTGATGGCGTTTGTGTTGTCTGTTGGTTAAACTTTGCTGATGGCTGTTTTTCTTTTTGCACCTTCTTTGTCTGTCTAATGTATATTTAAACTGTTCTAGTCTGAGTACATCATCATTTCTGTAACTCCATTACAAGTTTATCCCACTCTTTCTTATTTTTCAGCCTTATGATAGAAGACCTTGAAAAAACATTTCTTCCTCAGATCGGAGCTCAAAATGTGTGTTTTGTTGCCTAGAGACAGTGATATCGTGATGTCCCCGAAGGAGATGAAAGCCAAAATAAGCACGCTCAATAAGCCGAGGCCCAGATTGCGTTTCTCAGTTTGACTCAAAAAAAACCGACACAAACCACAATCCAGCCTCAGTCAGCATATCCGGTATGTTGCAGATATCTCGTCAAGGTAAAGACAGTCGGGCAGGAAAGCGTCCCAGCAACAGACTGCTCTTCTTTCCTTGGCTGCTGACTCAGTGTAACTCCATACAGACTGCTGATTGTCCTTGAGAGCCCTGGAAGCCATTTTGGCATCCACTCGAAAGCTTTAACAAGCTTTCAAGTTCTTGTTGATTGGAAGCTAAATTTGTGGCTGGTATAAAAAGCTGGCTAATGACAGACTTGGAGACAGACTTGGTCAAAATGTCGTGTGATGTTTTGCCCTCAAGGCTGCAGCAGAACTCGTGTCCGAAAGCAGCGACGCTCCTGGAATGTTCTTAGTACTTCATTAAGTCTCCACCAAATGAAAAATAACAGCTTTCGTAATGAATGTGACGACTGCGTACATTAGTGGCGTCTTGTTCTTTTCTTATCTCCTTGTGCTGCAGCCACACACATATCAGTTCATACGTTTAGCCCAGTTTATCTCAACCTTTGGCAGGTGGAGGAGAAATGGCTTAAAGGGGCCTAAAGCTCTGGCTCTATCTCTCCTTTTTTCCACTGGCAAATTTGTTTTCTCTTATCATCCACTCATGAGCCCTCAGCTCGCCTCACACTTGCCCTTGTACATAGCTTATTTTGGCTTGAGAGCTGTTTTTCTTTCCAGGGGCTGTGAAGATTTGCAAGCAGCAGGGAGTCGGATGTCATGGAAATTCACCTCTGCTGCAAATCACACTGACTCGTATACATCCTGATCTTTTCTCATTAGAAAGATATCACTGTTCAAGTGGAAGTCAGACCTCAAATAATCAGCACCTTTTATTTTTTTAAAACCTGTTTTAAAGACACAGATGCTCATTTAGTAATATCTTCTCTTAAAGGGGCGGTCAAATCATTAAATCAAATGCTCCGACTAAAAAGGAAAAAAAAGATCCGGTATCTGTGGCTGTGGCAGGACTCAAATAAGATTACCCGTCTTTCTACCTACCTGCCTGCGTACCTGCGCGCACTCGAAAGCTTGGTTTCTGCTCGAACTATGTGTTTTGGGTTATACTACTACTACTACTACTTATGCCCTTGACACCATGCCTAGCAGCTGTCTTAAGATGGTCTTAGACTGCTTGTCGACAGAACTAGTATCAACCTTTCTCTACAGACTGGCCTTCACAATTGCTATTGTTGGCACTTCACATAGCAATAATAACTGTGGGCCAATTTCCAACGTTGAGATTGCTTTGCTTCCCTTTGAGGCGTTCCATTCAGAAAGTTTAGATATTTCACGTGGTGTGCCTCAAGGTTCAGTCCTGGGCCCCGTTCTATTCTGTCTTTACATGCTTCGAGAAATTTCTTCATACGTAAAATTGGGATCTGTTTTCACTGCTATGCAGATGACACACAGCTAAATTGCATTTCAGATTTTAGTGATTGAACAAATTCCTCAATTGAATTCGGTCATTAATCAGGAATTTGGGTTATCTACACACAGGCAAAATTAGGGAATCTACAAAATAATCTTGGACAATTTTTGAAATTGTGAATTTGTCTTTAATTTAACGTTATTTCATTTATAACACAAATAATAGATAGATCTTAAATTTACGTTTTGATTTCTGCCTTATTTACTGTATTCAAAACCTGTTTTACGAGAGACTTATGAAGAAGTCTTCCTCTTCTTTCACCACCAACCCTTTTTTTGTTTCATTTTTACAGCATGGAGAAGTTATCTCACAGCATTGGATGGATCATAAATCTCTCTTTATTCAACCTTTCTTTCCCCTAAACTTCACAGGTGCTGCAGGCTCTTTTTTTTCTACAGGTGCCGTTAAAGCAGTTGTTCCCAACCTTGTTTGTCTGGGGACCCTTAAAAGCAAAGACAAAATCTACTTGTGACCGTGCTTTAATTTAGAGACAGAATAGGTAAAACTATACAGTATTTCACAACAAAATTGAAAATGAAAGAAAAGTCAGATTATGCTACATAAACAAATTATATTTTTCTATCTAGTTAAACATCATTTCACCAGCTCAACATACAAAAAACCAACAGAGCTGAGTTAGTTAAATTAACATCCCAAATCACACATAGATTTGTTTCAATGAAATGCAAGAAAATGCAACAATACATTTGCTTGCATTTTAGTACAGATAATGCTGTGAGATCAGTATTTGATTTTTAACTTGCTTTTAGATTACATAATTTAGTATTGCATTTATTTGCTCACAACATGACTGTGTTGAAAGAACAAATGTTTTATTGATGATACAGCTGAATTACCACAAGTTATGCCTGGTAGTTTTGTTTTAACGTTCCACCTTCCTCTTCCATCCAACCTTGCCGTCACTCAAACCTCCAGTGTGGGGCTTTTCTTTCCTGAGCGTGACAGTGATCAATGCCTTCTCCCTCACCGGAGTCTTCATCGTTCCCCTGTTGAAGACGCGCTATATGAAATACGCGCTCACCTTTTTCATCGCTCTTGCCATCGGCACGCTGTACTCTACTGCCATCCTGCAGCTCCTGCCAGAGGTTTGCCATCCATCCATCCATCCATCCATCCATCCATCCAGCCATCCAACCATCCATATTTCTATCTACAGCTTCTATTTTTCCACCCCTTCTGCTTTTAAAAACACACAAACACCAAAGTTGAAAGCCTCTTTAGTTCACTGTAGTACCACATGGCGGTTTATAAAACTAGTGCACCTTTAGCTAAGGGCTCCTTTGTCTGTCCTGGGGTCATATCCGTTTCCTCCCCTTCCTGCCTTTGTGGTTTTCTCTGTGGTTTTCTCTGGCCTTAATAAGCACGCTTCTGGAAGACCTTTTGGTTTCGCTCTACCCTCACTGCATGACTGATCATCTGGCAGTGCTTTTATGTTTGCGTGCAATGTATGTTTGCATCTGTGTCTGCAGCTTTCCTGGCAATAAGATCTAGTTCAGCTATGAGGTTTCTCTTGGAGACATAGTTCAGCTCTCTCTTCTACCACTGCAGCATGTAAAAAAAAAAAGCTAAACAGACTTTATAAAAGTTTCACTCACTCTGTCTTATTGACTTTGTTATTCATACGATTTTTATTTTAGTTTGTGCACCCCCTCCAATCCTGGATCGTCCTTCAAATTGAAATGTGACAACCTTGTTGGCAGTGCTACTGTTGGGCTATTTGAAGTTCATTTGCCCCCTTTTGTGTCTGCAGTGATAGCTAGAGTGTACCTTGGGGCTAGGACTGTGGCACAGATGCACCTGAGTGGACTAGGACAAGAGTGTGTGTGTGTGTGTGTGTGTGTGTGTGTGTGTGTGTGTGTGTGTGTGTGTGTGTGTGTGTGTGTGTGTGTGTGTGTGTGTGTGTGTGTGTGTGTGTGTGTGTGTGTGTGTGTGTGTGTGTGTGTGTGTGTGTGTGTGTGTGTGTGTGTGTGTGTGTAAAAGAAAACTGTACTTTTACCCTAATTGCTTCCGCTCTCCATCAAAATGCATGGGGTTCGAGGATTGCTTCACAGGACAACACACATCTTATCTTCAAATGCAAATGAAAGGTGGTGTCACTTCTATTGACCTGTTCTGAATCAATGGAGAAATGATCTTGTTGTTTCTGGTGTCTTTTAAAATCACTTATTTCTTTCTCAGGTTGATTTTATTAAATTCTTACCTTTATTTTCAGGGTGATAACTGGTTGGTGTTCTAATTTTTTTTATCCCTTACCTTTTATGATTAATGTGATGAAATCAGTTCTCAACTAACTACCTCTCTGTCTTTTCCTCTGCCTCCTCTCCGTTGATCAGTGTGGGGTTATGGGATCCTATGTGTGACACTGATCTCTCTGTGCTCGCTGGTCGGGGCCAGCGTGGTGCCCTTCATGAAGAAAACCTTTTACAAGCGGTTACTGCTCTACTTCATAGCCCTGGCCATTGGCACGCTGTACTCCAACGCCCTGTTTCAGCTCATCCCAGAGGTAGTGTCGATGCTGCCGTGACTCTCTTAGTTGCAGTGCAAGGTTGCTACGCAGTTTCAAGGTTGAGGAAGAGAAGGATAACTTCTTGTTATAATATTGAAGAGTGACTAAACCCCAGAGCTTTGGATGACTACCATGGAAATTCAAAAAATGCCTCTAGAACAGGAAAAAAAGTATACATTTTGGCAGGGCTGGATAAGGAGGGCTAAGACACGCCAAGATGTGTCGATCGTCGGCTCATTTTTCATAACCAGTGTAGCGTTAAAATGACAGCTCAATCCTTTTCACTTTTCTGTTAACTTAAAATTAAGACATTAGCACATTAAATGACATCTGGTGATAACAATGTGCGTTCGACACTGGCAAATTGTTACATTTTTACAAATTTAGCTCCTGGCTAGTTAGCAAGCTAACTTGCTAATTCCACCGTGCTTTCATGCTACAGTTACAGACCATTAAAGAGTGCCACATGAACTGCTGGACTTTGGGGGGGGTTGTAAGTTACAAAAGCTGCCTACATATGCGTCACCTGCTTCAAGATCAGACCATTAGAAAAATGTAATTGCAATAGCCGGGTTTTAACCAGTAGACAGCAGTTGCTATGCATATTTATAACACAATATGTAGAATTCAGATGCTTTGCACTGAAATGTCAAGAGTCATCCATCAGCAACACCAATAAATACATATACACATTGGTTTTCAGCTGAACAAAGTGGTTTGCGGGGTTTAGTTACTCTTTAAACTATAAAGTGATATCCTCTAATTTGCAGCCATCTGACCACTAGTTACAATCAGCATTAACTGAATTAAGCAACAAGCAAATTCTCCACTATGAGTAAAATATAACAAAGTTTAAGTTTTGAAATGGAAAATGCATAGTAATCCTTGTCACTGCAAAGTAGGGTTATTGTTAGTCCAATGTCTTTAGAATACATTGACCTTTTAGATGTACTTGTGTCATAGTTACCCCAGGTTTCTTGTTTAGATTAAGTTTAGTAAGTGGGGTCACTGTAGGAGGTTCACACTACGAGCGACTAAAGCAACAAAACGGCTACATTGTCTGGCGAGTCGCGGTTGAAGTGTTGCTCAAGCGCTTCCTGACGTAGTTCTGTTGTTAAATAGCACTGGGAACTGGCTAATGGCATTTTTGTTTGATGAAATGAAACCGGGTGAAAATTATTTTTTTACAGCGCCATTCCTTCTTTGATTCATAGCATCGTGTCAGCAATCAGTTTGTAGCTTCATGTACCCGGCTTCCATTGAAAATGACTTTTGGAATGCTGCTGAGTTGCTCATAGTGTGAACAAAACACAAATTGCATTTCCACACACTGACTGAAGTTCAAAGTCGGGGCCTACTTTAAGACTGATATAATCCACAAATATGAGAAATTGTTTGCCATGGTTTTAAACACTGTCTAGACGCTGCACACATCATGGCCAGATTAATTGCTGTTGTGTAATTCATTGCATCAGTTCACCTGGAATGAATAGTAAAAAAAAAGCATTTGTATACCTCCGAGCTGAAGTGGTTTGATTTATGGGAGGTTTGTGTCTACTGAAGGGGAGACGATTACATACATAATTCAACCTGTCTCCGATTAGAGGCTGCTGTGAAATATCTCTGCAATATCTTTAAAAGGACGTCGGCTCTAGTTGATGTTCTCGTTCACTTTGTTCATCAGACGACCCCGACAGTGAATATAAAAGTGGGAAATGTATTTTGTTTAATCTTTGCCAAAAATGAAACTTCACTCTTTGTCTTTAGACCCACTTGGAGTTCAAAACAAGCAATTCACAAACCGCTAAAAGACAAAGGCTTAATTACATTTTGTCAGATGTTTAAAATAAAACCTCATTTAAAAAATACCCAAATCAAGTGATGTCAGGCAGAAATTATGTGATAACAGCTACTAATAAATACTCAACTCAACTTAACACCATCTTCCCTTTTCTGCAATGGTAGGCCTTTGGTTTTAACCCCATGGAGGATATGTACGTGTCCAAATCTGCGGTGGTGTTCGCCGGCTTTTACCTCTTCTTCTTTACCGAAAAGGTCCTCAGAGTGCTTCTCAAACAGAAAAACGGGGTGAGTACATACGCAGCGAGACTGACGGGGATAAATATTGTTTGTTATTGTAATATAAAAGCTGTCAAAGCAGGAAGCAGCTGAAAAACAAAGAAGCCAACAAGTTGGTGCTCAAAACCAAACAGAATGTGCAACAGACACCTTCATGTATCCTTAAAATCAGCTATTATGCAAATTAGGTATTTTATCAATTTGTGTTTTAATCAGCAATATGTTTTATGGCATCTTGTTGTGTATATAAACATTTCCTACTTAAAACAAAGAATGTCTTCAAATCTATATTGAGTTGATAGTCCACTAGTTTAGTCTTTTTTTTTTTTTAAACAATCTTTTCGTCTACTCTTCAAAGCATTTTTTGGAAGATGCATTAAAGCATCGAGATAGATTTGGTTTAATTAGAATTTCTTCGGTATTCTTCTTTCAATCAAAAAGATTTGCTACTTTACAATTGAACCTGGGTGAGTTGTAAGACTCACAAAAAATGCCGTTATTTAATATGCTATAAACAGTGGTTGAAGTTTAACAGCGAGGACAGTGAGATGAGCTGGTATTTATGGCAGGTTTAAACAGTTTGTATCCAAGGTCAACCCTCAAAGATACGGTACGACGAGCATGAAACCAGATCTCCAAAACAAATGAGAAACTTATGTTGTCTCTTGACTTTTTTGTCATTTGTTTCCTTTAATCAAGAAGAGTTGACTTTCAACCCACAAGTTAAACAGATAATGGAACAGTCAAGCAATACCAGACTTTCTCTATGCAACTCGGTTGAAGAGGAACCTTTTGCCGATACCAGTATATGTCATGAGTATGGCAAATGTACACAAATATTGCTCGTTAGATAAACAAATTAGTGTGTATTGCGAAAGAACTTTCAGACAAAACTCTCTAAAGCAAAAAAAAGTCTTCAATATTTTATTTTGAAGGGTTTTAGCTACAATTTGCTTGGAAACATGGAAAAACTTTGAAAAACTGTGATAAGCCTTTTAGGCTTTTGGCCTCTCTAAATACTCTATTAATATGTTATATTGTTTTGTTAGATGCTACTTTTTATGTGCTTTTAAACAAAAGAGAAGAAGTACAGATTATTCAGACAGCTTTATAGATTTCCACTCTTTTTTCAGACCAAACTCTTTAACGTAAAATAAAGTTTTTTCAATAAAAAAATTGTCATCACAATATTTATATATTTTCTAGGTGTCTAAAATACTTCCACAGCAGCATACAACCCTACTTCAAAACTTCCGAACTATCCCTTTAACATACCAAGCCAGTTTGTCACATTGTACATTTAAACGATTTCTCAGATCATTTCTTCCGAGCACCATCATGACACATAATTTATATTGTTCCTGTTAGTATGATCTGTGGCAGGTTTAACCAGTTGGACTGGCCATTGGGGCCAGAGGCGGTGGTGGTTCAAGTTCACAGGGGTTTTACTTATCTTGATGTGAATCTTAACTTTATGTAACATAGTTTCCTCATCTGTACTGTACTGTACATGCACTAGTAGACTGACGTTTGTTCAGCTGTTTAACGTCACAAAGTTTAAAGACACCAGTCGAGGATAATCCTATTTTTGACCTTTGACTGTTTATATTTAAGTACACTATTACTTAATTATTTGTTGTCATAGACAAGCATATAATAGCGTATTAAATATTCGGTGCTTTCATCAATGGGTTATGGGCTAGTTTTGTTGCCTCTATGAGTGATGGACGGTGACTTGACAGACATTCGTAAGTTTGAGGATCTTCCAGAATGCCCCTGGATTTTTTAATTTTCATTTATGATTATTTATTTTACATTTACTTCTACATATTTACATATTATTTTGTTATTAGTTTCTGACTTGTTTTTGTTTTTTATAATACAATGAAACTAAATAACGATTAAAAAAAAAAATCAAATATTATTCAGTTAAGTTATTCTAATGTTTAAATCAAGACTGGGGGAGACCTGTGATAAGCCTTTTGGCCTCCCTGTATGTATGTATGTATATATATATATATCTATATCTATCAAGGGAGGCCATATATATTGTTTTGTTAAATGCTCCTTTTTTATTTGCTATTTAAACAACAGAAAAGAGGGACAGATTAATCAAAAAACTATATATATTTAAGAATATTGGAAATAATCATAACATGCAACTGTTTTCTGATCAAATAACATTAGAAGGTTCTCTGGCTGCATCATGTTTTGTTTCTTTGTGTGTTTGTTTTCTTTTTGATTTTGAATGTCTAGTATTGAATCCATGCTGAACAAACGTTAAGTTTTAGTTCATGGCTTTCTTTCACTGCTTTATTTCCTTTCCCCCCTTCATGTGGTGGAGTATTTTATTAATAGCTGTGATGTTATCTGATTATTTGGCCATGGAAAATGGACCATTAACGGTTTCGGGGTGGCTTTATTTTTTTGGCTCATGGCCACTTGGCGACGTTGCCTTCTCTGCCTATTTGCTTAAGAGCAGCAGTAGTGTACGTGTCAGTTGTTCTGGAAATACAGATATACAAATCACTTTGGTAAACGTACAGCAGCGTTATAACTTGCAGATTTTCCTCTTAATTATAAATTTAAACCAGCTTTTGTAAAATTATAAGCTGCAGACGTTTATAGAGATTTCCAGTGAGGCTGATTTCATTCACAAAAGAGCAGCAGTGAATGTACAGTTAAGGGTTTGATTGTGGGACAGTTGCTCCACCTTGTGGTTACTGTGCTTTGGGTCATGTGGTCCAGCCCACATAATTAACGCTCGTTGACCCATATTTGCACCTACAATGCTGCCGCCAAGAAATAGACAAAAAAAGCCAATTAACAGCTCCAAATCTGTCGGTGTCGTCTTGAAAATGTGTTTGTGTAATTGGTGTGTGAAGTATTGAGAGGAGAATCTGCTCACTGTAATGTCAGGGGGAAAAGCTCTGTTGAAGCTCTCTTGGGCAACGCTGCATTTGTTCTGTTTCCATGAGAGTTTTTCCCAAACTCACCCTTTACCTGTGACGACGTTGTAGGTTTATGATCAATGTCCTTAATGCAAATTTTAATAAAAAGTCACACAGAATCCCAGACGAATCATTGGAGTACTGTGAGTGTTAACACTACAGCTACCAGTTGTTCATTTTCATCTATTTAACATCTTTTTTGGGGGAGTTTTGACCTACTATCTATTTAAACTTTAGTTTATGGGGTTTAATCCTGTTTTATATTGCTTTAGGCTAAATTAATACACATTGAAAAGGCAAAATACATTTTTAAAATCTATGAATAAACTGTAGACTTCAACAAAACAAACACATTTTAATAATTTACTTAATGTAGAATAAGGACATTAAGTTAAAATCAAATTTCTGACATGTTGTTTTATTTTGTTTATTTTGCAATTGCTTAATTCAATACAGATCAAAAAGGTTATAATCATTAAAAACTGGAGGCTACATCGAACAATCAACAGAAAAATAATAAACACATATAATGAATTAACTTCAGAAGATTCAGAAGAAGGACATCAAGTAAAAGTTAAAAACAAAATCATGATAATTACGTGTTGTTTTAATTACACTACTGGGAATAAAGAAACGCAGCGCTCTGTATTTATTAATTTTTACAAATGTTTTATTTTGTCACACATGTTAAAGGTCAAATACATTTAAAACTCATTAATAAACTTTAAGCCACAACAAACAATCAACAACAAAGTGAAAGTTAAACTGCCTCTCTGTTCTTCTCTCATTGATTTTCAAAAAGTCAAGGTTATAAGGAAATATCTAGCAATCGTTCATGTCTAATATTTATGAATAATATATTCTGTACTGATCGTGATGTCTGTTTTTCCCGCTCAGAGCCACGGTCACAGTCACATCCCCGACACGGATCGGTACTCGACGCCCGACGGCGATGTGGAGGAGGGCGAGAAGGAGAAGCTGCAGCAGAACGGAGAAGCCAGCAGTCTGGCTCTGGGGAAGGTGGACGCAGGGGAGGGCGAGCTCATGCTCAGTCCTGCTCAGACACCACAGGTAAAGGTGGAGGGAGATTTCTAAATGTAGTAGTTGAAGTTTCATCTAGGAATATTAGTTCATAAAACCAGTATCATAAAGGGACACAAGAGGCGACATTGTTAATATGATTATTAATATCGTCATTGTTATTATAGTTATTATAGTTATTGTTTTATTATTATTTTTACTACTACTAATATTGTTACTATTATTGGTATTATTATTTTGACAGATCCTTTTTTTGAATGTCTGAACTCTTTCACTGTAATAATGTGCGTTAAAAAGTGGTTCATCCACAGAACTTAAGGTTTAAATGCAAATGTTAATGCATGATGTTAAAAAATAGATCAACATATTCAATGGTAATTTAAGACGGTGGAGCCCTTCAAAGGGTTTGAAAATGTATTATTTATTTTTAAAAAATTGAAAATGTTAAGAATAAGTTTAAAGTTCTAATATTATTTTCTCAAAAACTTCATAATTTTACCTCCTCTGGCCTCTAACACTTATTCAGGTGAAACAAACTGAGACTTTAAGTAGAGAAAATAGACTTCCCAAATGTTGGGGACCACTGATTTAAGATGCAAAAATCATATAAATAAATTATAAATGATATTTCAAACCAGTTTGATATCAAGCCAAATGCTGCTATATTTAAATTGTATTTTATATTAAATACATGACTCAGCAGCCGCTTCCGAGTGAAACCTTATGAGACTAAGAGAGCCCATGATGGGATATATAACCAGCTTTTGGGATGATTATTTTTCCTGCAGTATTTCATGATGCCTCGTCAATGTTTTTCGGCTCACCTCTTTTCGTCTTTTCGCCATATTGGCAGAGTTTTAGTTTTCACCCCAAAAATCACATGTACATAGAAAATAAACACAAAATGCTCCTCATCCCACCTCTACTGAAAATTGACCGCCTTCATGTTGCCGAGCTCGGCTTGGCAGTAAATTGAGCACAATCTATTATATTTTATCTAGTATAAAATATTATGTTAATCTCAATATTATATTGTAATATATATTACATTATTAATGCAATACAAGCTGGATTAGGCGCCGAGACGCCATCGGCACAGGATGCTACTTATTAATTTACCAGAACGTCTCATAATAAAGAATAATAAAGAAGCACATACTTTTTCATGATGTTCAATTTGCATATTGCTGTTCTGCCCACACATACTAACCTCTAACGGGTCTCCTTCGCTCTGTTCATCACCATAGGACTCCCAGAGCCCGGACAGCGGGGGGCGGCCCGGCAGGGGCGGCTGCTATTGGCTGAAGGGGACGTCCTACTCCGACATCGGCACGCTGGCCTGGATGATCACGTTGAGCGATGGCCTGCACAACTTCATCGACGGCCTGGCCATCGGCGCCTCCTTCACCTCCTCCGTCTTCCAGGGCATCAGCACCTCCGTGGCCATCCTGTGCGAGGAGTTCCCCCACGAGCTCGGTGAGTCGGGAGATGATTTCTCCAAAACACTGCGGCCTTGAATTCTAACTTCATTGTCTCTTCCTAATCTTCTCTTTCTGTTTCCAGGAGACTTTGTGATCCTGCTGAACGCTGGCATGAGCATACAGCAGGCTCTGTTCTTTAACTTCCTGTCGGCGTGTTGCTGTTACCTCGGCATGGGCTTTGGCATCCTGGCCGGCAACAGCTTCTCCCCAAACTGGATCTTCGCCCTGGCAGGAGGGATGTTCCTCTACATCGCTCTGGCAGACATGGTCAGTGTTTTTTTTTTGGGGGGGGATGAGATCACCACAGATGAATGTGTTGTAAGGGAGGATGGGTTCTCATTTAAACATAAGTAGACTCCTTTTAAGAGAAAGTATGTCACATTCAGTACATTTGGTTTGATAATGTCAGGAAGTAAAAATCTGTCACTGTCAGGTTTAGTACAGTAAATCCATATTTATGTCTTCACACACATAAAAAGAAGATCTATTTAAGAGGTAAATCTCCAGAAGCACTTAATAAAGGTCACACGCATTGGTCTAACAAATGAAGTTCTTTATACTAATAGTGCTGCTGGAGTTCTACCTCTTACACCTTGGAAGGAGATAAAGTTGTGCTGGAAATCAGGACTTCTAAAAGATTTTGTTACATATATTTAATAAAGGAAACACAAGTCGTTAAACCACTGCCTGTATTAAATTACAGGTATTGTCATGGAAAAAGAAACAGACTCACATAATGAAATTATCATTTATTTATCCTTTATTTATGCAGGGGGACCTGATTTTCAATATAAAAGATACCTGGCCTTTTATTATGTGATTCAATAATGATATTAGTATCATAAGAAAATTGAAGGTTAAGTGACTTCAGTATGGTCTATTGTCATTTTAAGAATTTTCTAGCATATTTTGATGATTTTGGGGGATAATGTAATGAATCGCAATTATTTTGGCCAGGATAATGGTGAGATAAAATGTTCATATCATCCCCATGCCTTCACCCCAAAAAATAAATGTCATTATCTGTACTGATATTTACACTGATTGCCAGTAGTTTATGCAGTTTTTAGGATAGTTCCTTCATCTGACATTATGCTGCTGCAGTTAAATTGAATGTGTGGAACTAAACTGACTACTAACTTAAGGAATCAGCTATTGTTTTAATCGCACCTCACTAAAGTAGTAACTTCAAGACTTTCAGTCTATAGTTTGTGTCAAGCTACAAATAAACTGGATCATACGCTACAATAAAGCTGATAAAGGCCTAAGTCTTTTAAACTTTTAATACAGGCTTTCTGTTGAAGATGATTGTAGCTGGAATACTCAGATGATGTCATTTGAGTCATTTTCTCAGACTTCACAAGCTCCTCCCCATTCAGAAGACATACAGCTGATATTACAGGCTGTGAAATACTACATCTATTCAATTTATGGACATTTAAGTTAAAAAAGTTCCTTATCTCTCTTCTTTTTTTTTGTCTCTCAGTTTCCAGAGATGAATGAGGTGAGTCGGGAGGAAGAGGACGCCGGCGGCCGCAGCTTCCTCCTCGTCTTCGCCATCCAGAACGCCGGCCTGCTGACGGGCTTCGCCATCATGCTGCTCCTCACCATGTACTCTGGACAGATACAGCTGGGTTAGCGCCGGACACACCAGCTCTGACCGGCGTGAAATTCAAAACTGAGATGTTTTTTTTGTGGAGGGAACTTTTTTCTTCTCCTCTTTATCTTCCTCCCGTCCTCGGTGTCCAGGACAGTTTGGCTGCTGTGCGGCAGGTACGCACACGTCCTCTATCAAAAAAATGTTTGAGTAGCGGATCATTCCGAGTTCTCTCATGCAGTAGATCCCGGGCAGAGCGGGAAGCAGCCTTCTTTTTCATGTTTTATCGACCTTCTCCCTTACAGCTGCTCCCTCTAACGGTCCAGAAATGTCACCTGAAGTTATGGCTCAGCCTGCAGAGACGACTTAAAGACTTTTTCCAAAAACTGACGTGCAATACTTGCCCAGTCACTCAAAACTTTTTCCTCTATTCTCCAGACTACTGATCAGCCATTTTGGCTCCGGATCTTGTATTTTTTTCGTTCCCCTCGGTGGATGTCATTGAGCCTAAAGTGTTGAGAATCACAAGATAAGGAGTATTTATATCACTAATCCTTGTGAGAAAAGCACAATCAGGTTACAGCAGCTGTGTCATTGACATCCTTCTCATCCAGACTTTAACCTACTGCCCTCTTCCCTTTTTTTTCTTTTTCATTACATACCAAAAACAAATCGTTTCTGAACCTAAACTGGAATTTCAATTGACTTCAAACTGACTTCCAGCTGGACTTAATTGTTTGTGTGTTGATGTTATATTTTTTTATGTGTGATAAACATGAAACCGGACTTTTTGAAGACCAAATATGGGCAGACCATTGAGAATGGGGAAGGGCTACACAGCGACGTTTGGAAGGATAAACTTTGTTTCTCCTCAGAAAGGCATCTTCGTCCTGCAGATATAAATCCCCTGAAGAAGCCTGGATCAGTTATGTAAAGCGTCAAAAGTCCAGAGTTTGATATTTTACATCAGACGTAGCAACACGTCGACGTTTCTCCACGTAGTTTACCATCTGTGCCCTTCATTGATATATCATTGAATAGTTTTTTATTCCTCGTATTCTTGAGCTCAAAATACAAATCCTTGGTCTCAGCACATCCCACAGGCTATTTTTCCCAGAATGATCTATTCTTTTACAGTTCAGTAAAAGTTTAACTAAGATGAATCATATATACAGGCACACTTCTCCTACTTTTATGTGACCTGATCCATATTAATCACACATAATAATGATAGAAAAATGAAGTTATATACTGTATCTAGTTCTCTAAAGTCTCTCAGAGTAGCTCTATACGGCCAAAAGTATGTGGACAAGCTTGTATGCTCGTTTGTTTTGGTGTTTCATGGTTCGTTCCTCTCAAATACGTCACAGAGCTTCTGTAAGCATCTGTTTTAATGAAAGATATCGTTATCCTTGTTCTGAAGGCGCTTACTGAATCCTTAGGACTCGTCTAACCATCTGGATGCAGAAATATTTTGTCTGCATTTTTTTTATCCCGTTTCCCAGGTTGCAGCACAAGCTACTGCTAAGTATGGCTTAGACTCTTTAGTTCCAGTGAAGAGAAATCTGCAACCATTAGTGGTTTAATCGATTCGTCGATCACGTAAAAATTAAACGGCTGCTATTTTGGTAATCTATTAAACATTTTTGTAAAAAAATGAAGCAAAAAAATGCAAAAATACACGTTACAATTACTTAAATGTGATTGTTTGCTGTTATTTTTTGGCATGTTGGTCAAACAAAACAACAACAAAAAGACTTCCGATATGTTATGGATCAGGCAATAATCGAGAAGTTAAAGTGGAAACAGACAACTTTTTTACTATTTTCTATAGCCGTTACAGTCTGCAATCAATACTTACTTCATACTGACAAGTTAAAGCAACAAAACTGTTTATTGACACTTTAATCAATAACAATAATAGTAGTAAGCTTTCTGCATTCCTAGAAATTTAGTTCGTATGCTGCAACGTAAAATAATACGTTAGACAAAAGGCTTCCAACTTTGTATAAACATTTTTCCGTTTCCTGATGATCCTCACAGAACGAGATTCCAAAATCTGCTGCGAAGCGTCTGCATACTTTTGGCCAGTAAAAAAAACGGTACATGATCTGTAATGGTGATTGTTTATCGGAGCGTTTCGGGGGAACCGTTGTTGCTGTTTGTCATATTGTAAACTACAACAACTGTGACTACTGTTAAGGTTGAAACAGACATTCTCACCATAGCAACGTCATCCTTTTCTGCTGCTGTTGACGATACAAATCACTTTTGTTGATTTATATTTACTGATATCATACTGCTGTAATCAGGAGTTCAGGAGTGCAACGATTTTTCTCAACACAGAATAAGTGATGCTTTACCAAAATATACTTTTCTGAAGATTTAATATTAAAATACAATAAATGCTGTAGGTTATTATTTATTAGATATAGAAACTGGGAGCCATGATTGGCTGTCACATTGTAAAGACCTAAATGTTCTTGTTATTCCTGGATGGAGAAGGCAAGCTACTACAACGGGTACCATGAGGTACAGTATTACTGCTGCTTGATATTTAAGATGTATGAGAGTTTATGCATTGTTGTTAGAGCCATAGAATATTTATTTTATGCTTTACATCCAAGATGAAATATTCAGTTGCGGTTTACATCACAAGCCATGAAAGCAGACGAAAAAATTCAGTCTTTTTTGTTTGTTCTTTATCTTTGTTTCAGTATTTTATCTTATTGCATTGCACATTTTAACTGTATGTGAAAAACTGAAGTCGGAGCATATATACACACAGATAACTGAATTTATGGTAACTTATGATAATATTTTAAGGGTTAGACACAAACCAGTAAATCAGAAAATAAATCAGGAGCACACGGACAATAAGAGATTATTGGTGGAAAAACACAAACCTCTCAACAGAAGTGTCCCTTTTTTTTCAGCGTAAAATAACCAACCAGTGTTTGACTCTTCTGGAGATTTGGATAATTTATTAATGTGCTTACAGACTTTAAATTTTTTAAAAGAATATTGTACCTAATGTTATCTATGGGAATCCTCATCAGCCTTCTCTGTGTGTCATGGAAATCTTTTTTTTATAAACATTCTTTTCCAAGAAAACTGGGTGTCAAGCGTCATTATTGTCTTGTTTAACTGTTTATTCGACCAATTTATGTTAATTAGATGAACATTTCTCCCTGCCTCAACAATGGTGTAATATTCTATAGATGTATAGCAAATGTACTGCGTTCCATCAGCAAGCATTTCATTCCTTAAAAAGATATGAGTGTGCTTTTTGCTTAGAGTTAAACAGGAATAAAACAATTCAAAAACATCCATCCATCCATTTTTGTCCACTTATCCGGGGCCGGGTCGTACAACACAAAAACAAAACAATCAAAAACATGAAGGATTTTCTCCTTGTTGACTTGTTTATAACCAGTTTCCATGGATCGGCTCCTCAAACGTTCCTGGGATTGTATTTTTTTATCAGCCCATCTTTTTTGCTTTAGTGGAAATGAATGGACAACTGTAGAATTTATTGTATGTTGCCTTTAAATAATTGAAAGTTACAAACTTTTAAACACAGGAAAGGATATACTTAATATTTGAGGGTTCAAAGATAACATTTCATTCCTGGGTAAGTGATCAAATAAACGAAAGTACAACATTTACCTCTGAAATGTAGCAGAGTAGAGGTACCAAGTAGTAGAATAAGGAATACTCAGTATTCAGGAGTGGAAAAATACAATACACATATACAAAGTTTAGTACATTTGCTGTATTTAGGTACATTTTGAAGTATGAGATATTTACATGTTGGATTGCTTATGTTTCAGGGAATGGATAAATGCAATAAAATAAAATACATTTCATGACAGACAAACCCAAACATGGCAACATATTTTTTATATATATATATATATATATATATATTTCATTCATTTCATTCCTGGGTGTATATATATATATATATATATAAAAATACAAAAAAAATCTATATAAAAGAATATATGGATATAATATATATATATATAGTTTTTTTTTCAACGGTTTTTTTATATATATATATATTTTTTTTTTATATATATTTTTATATATTTCTTTTATTATATATATATATATTTTTATATATATATATATATATATATATGTAAAAATTTTGTTATATATATATAAAAAATAAATATATATATAATTTAAAAAAATATATATAAAAAAAATAAAATATATATATAAAACAATAAATATATATATATTTCTTTTATATATATATATATATATAAAAATATATATATAATATAAAAATATATATATATATAAAAAAATATATAAAAAAAATATAATATATATATACATATTTTTTTTTTATATATATATATTTTTTTTTTTTTTTACAGTTCATGTCTGTCATTATTCAAGAGACCTGAACCACGCATATGCGCTTCAGTCTGGTGCCCACCAGGGGGCAGTAAAGCCACTCGAACGTAAACCCCCCACAAAAAAACGTCGAAGAAGAAATAAATCATCTACGTCACTTCCGGGGTCCAACACAGGTGATTATAAAAACATACGGAACCGAAACTGTTGACGGCGGCGACCAGAACTGAGACGGGATGGCCTGAAGGAGTCCTACGAGAGCCTCATCAACAGGTGAACAGCTCCATCTACATCTAAATAATAATAATAATAATAATAATAATATAATGTGACGTCACGATTATTACACGAGTCGCCGGCCGGTTAGCCACGTTAGCGTTAACGTTAGCATTAGCATTAGCTTCTCCTCCATTCATTTTGCGTGCTGTGGCTAGCTGGCTAAGCTAACTATGCTAACTCATGAAGAGAGGCTGTTTGTATTCAATGTGTTGTCTTTACAGAGAAATACACTATAAATATACAGTATGTGTAACATTAAGAGGTATAAATACACTATAAATATACAGTATGTGTAACATTAAGAGGTATAAATACACTATAAATATACAGTATGTGTAACATTAAGGGTATAAATACACTATAAATATACAGTATGTGTAACATTAAGGGTATAAATACACTATAAATATACAGTATGTGTAACATTAAGAGGTATAAATACAGTATAAATACACTATAAATATATAAGTATGTGTAACATTAAGAGTATAAATACACTATAAATATACAGTATGTGTAACATTAAGAGTATAAATACACTATAAATATACAGTATGTGTAACAATAAGAGGTATAAATACACTATAAATATACAGTATGTAACAATAAGAGTATAAATACACTATAAATATACAGTATGTGTAACATTAAGGGTATAAATATACAGTATGTGTAACAATAAGAGTATAAATACACTATAAATATACAGTATGTGTAACAATAAGAGGTATAAATACACTATAAATATACAGTATGTGTAACATTAAGGGTATAAATACACTATAAATATACAATATGTGTAACATTAAGAGGTATAAATACACTAGAAATATACAATATGTGTAACATTAAAATATACACTAGAAATATACAGTATGTGTAACAATAAGGGGTATAAATACACTAGAAATATACAGTATGTGTAACAGTAAGAGGTATAAATACACTATAAATATACAGTATGTGTAACAATAAGGGGTATAAATACACTATAAATATACAGTATGTGTAACAATAAGGGGTATAAATACACTAATCGTGCAGTATAGAGAGTACTAACAGTGCAGAATACAATGACACTAAAAACCTCTGCAATACAAATACACTGTGCAATACAATAGTTATAATAGTTTCTGTCTGTATATGTAATATTTAAGTTACTGTCGATTCTTTACTGTTTTTTACTGGGGTTTTTTTATTGCTCATTTGCTTATTTATAATACTTATTTTTGATCTTGTTTTTTTACTATGTCTCTTGTTTGCACTATCCTCTATGCTGCTGTAATCCTGTAAATTTCCCCGCTGCGGGACTAATAAAGGATTATCTTATCTTATCTTATCTTAATACAGTATGTGTATGCAGGTGCTGAGATGTATAACTTACAGTATGGAATGTATACACATGATAAGTACAAGTATTACATATGTAGTGCAGAGTGTACTTAAAAAAAAACCTTACAGTAGACATTATATTCAGATTTAACAGCTGGAGGATGATATGAATACAGTTTATATACAATATATCTGATATATACAGTATAGACAGTGGTATTATTATGAATACTCTATAGGTCAGTATGTACAATATGCACAGTGGTATAAAATGTTTGGGTATGTGAGTATATCTTTGTACTTAAGTATAGTACTTTATTAAATGTACAAAGCAACATTCCACCACTGTGTATGTTGTTGTTATGGGGGAATGAAATCAAAATATTGGAAACATTGTCATGTTTCATTGAAAAAGTATGCTAAATATTGCTATAAAGCAATCTTGAAAACTAAGCTTAGATTTACCAGGTTCTTTAAACACCTACTAGTACGCTGAAACGACAAATATACAAAGCAAAAATGTATTTGTTTATATTTGTATGATTTGGTAGAAGAAACTAGAGAGGGAGAAGCCATGGCCTGTGCCCGAGTGCCACTGGATGAGCAGCAGGTGACGGAGCCGGGCCCGCTGGGCAAAGAGCAAACACTGCCTGCTCTGGTGAGTCATATCACCTCACTTTTTACACAGAAATGCTCTCAAACAGCAGTCTGTGGCTCTCCAGGAATCCCTAGACACTGCCTCACACAAAGACCAGTTTTATGAGAGTCATACCCTGACGTTTCTGTTCCTCCTCAGCACCCGGACAGGAAGGAGGAGCGTTGTTTTGTGCCTTACAAATCCCCACCAGAAGATGGCTCTCCCGCTGAGGCGGAGGAGTTTCTGGAACATGCCAAATTCATCACGGAGGACCTGGAGTGGCTGCTTGCACTGCCCCACGACAAGTTCTGGTGTCAGGTGAGAGACTGAAAACATCTCTCTGAGCCACCAAGGTGTATGGCTGCAAGAAAAATGTAAATAAATGAAAACACACTGTAGATTAAGATTCATTTTTCTCTTTCCTTCTCTGCCTCGGTCTGTTTCCTCCACCAGGTGGTGTTTGATGAGTCTCTGCAGAAGTGCCTAGACTCGTACCTGCACCACGCTCCTCGCGGCCTCGACCTCGCCACCCTGCCCTCCTCCCCGGCGGTGGTCGACATGCAGCGCTCCGTCCACAGGGCCGTCTTCTTGACCTTCCTCCGGATGGCCACACACAAAGAGTCCAAGGTAGGAGCAGCACCCAAAAAAATGAACTCTAGAGAGGGAATCATGAGCTACTAATCACCAGAAATACCAGTTATAGTTTGAACAGTACAGTCAAATAGGTATAGTATTTGTCAATGCCACTCCTAAGTACACAGCCGTGACATACTGTTGAACCTGTTGCTTTGTGTTCGTCTTCCACAGGAGAACTTCCTCAACCCGGCTGTGTTTGGAGAAATCATCTATGAGAACTTCCTGTTTGACATTCCCAAAATCCTGGATCTCTGTGTGCTCTTTGGAAAGGGCAACAGCCAGCTGCTGCACAAGATGATAGGTGAGCTGATCTCAATCCTTATACAGTATTTCGATGACGAAAATGGAATATTTTAAAACTAAAATAAGTTGTTTTTAACCTGTGTCGTCACCCTTTTGTTAACTTTCATATTAATGTCCTTTTTTTTTTAGAGAACATCTTTACCCAGCAGCCGTCTTACTACGTCGACTTGGATGAGACGGTTCCCACTGTGTTACAGGTAAGAGCATATTTAAAAAGCGTAAGACTGAAAAAAGATGTTTTGGTTTATTTAGGTTTTCCAAAAAGTGATTTAAAGACACAAAGATGATATATTGTTTAAGGTAAATGTCTTTTGGTGAGATTATAGATTAATCTTCCTTCTCTCTCATATTCTTCTCCGTCCTCTTTCAGGTGTTCGACACCATCCTGGAAAAGTGTGGTCTCTACTGTGAGGGAGCCACCGCCATGGAGCCGCTGAAGCTGAACGCACACAAACAGCCCACTGCCATGACCATGAGCCAGCAGGTCAGACAAACACACACACATCTAGAAACATAAACACCATGCTCTGCTTAACCAAACAGGCTGTCTTCTGATTACTCAGATTAAACTTGATTGATGAAACGTCTTTAGACCTTATTTTTACAAAATGTTGAGGAGGACTTTCTGCTTTAAGCGTCATTAAACAAAAAAATCAGGCTTTCCTTTATAATGTTGGCTGATTATATGTTTTGCTATGTAAGAAATTAAAAGGTGAGCATTACTTCAAGGATTGTTATTCCATTCTTCTTTAGAAATATTGTCTCTAAAACAGAATGTCTTATATTCAATTCATAATCGAAATTAATATTGTTGTTTGTGGGTGTTTTGTGTTGGTGACAGATTATATTTCATCTGCCGCTAAAAATGACTAAAAGATGAGCAGAAATGTCCATTCACACATTGGCATTTCGGCAAATCAGAAATTGTTTATTGTGCATGTGAAAAAATACAAATATTTCACTGCCACACACTAATCATGACGGTAACAGATCGAGTGTCACGCTGCAGAGACAAGTTGTATAATTAATCAGGAGCTATTTTGATAATCAGTTAATATTTTAAGCAAAAAATGCAAAACATTTGATGCTTTTCTTGTTTGTTTTTCTCACCACAGTAAAGTGAATATTTTCAGTATTTTGGACAGAAAAGACATTTAACTTTTTATTTTAACTTGTGCTAAAAAGGTTTTAAGTTAAAGTTTAGGAAAACTGGACTGTGATATTTGGATCTGGTTTACTAACTGTGTTTTAACCACTTTTTATCTGGAATACGACCCACTGCTTCATAATATATTTACTTAATAATATATGCGTCTTCTTTTCCGTCCTAGGATCTTGTAGATCTTATTCTGTACCTGTGCGACTCCACCACCACCATCCATGCCTTCCTGGACATCTACCCTGTCGCCTGCTCCAGCTTCCACTCCCATGGTTTCCTCAGCAGGTACACAGATGAAGTAAACTGAAAGTATCGCAGGAACACTTTGGCAAAAGCTTCTCGTGATGATTTTCTTTTTGTCTCCTGGCAGACTGACCTCGTTTTATGAGACCGCTGTGCCTGACCTCGAGAAGGCGGTGAGGAAGAGAAACTTTGACGATAAAGGGTGAGTTTCTGATTAATTTAATATGTTAAAAAAGGACAAAAGATTGAGACACATTTGATGAATACCTTATTGAATGATAACCTCCCAAACCCTCCTCTAGTCTTCAGGAGGACTTGTGGAAGAGGTTGTCCCACTCCTGTCGTAAGATCGTGGAGATGGCTCACCTGCTGCTGCACCACACCTGCCTACAGCCGATCCTGGAGGGGTGAGACGTCCAAACGCTCAACGTGCATTTTAGCAGAGTCATTACACACACGCAAAGTAATATTGATTGATTTTGTTGCCTTGCAGGGGAGAAAACATACATACTTTTGCAGAGGAGCTCCTACAACATTTTACGGCTTTTTTACCCGAGAAAAGGTAAAGTTACTGCTTGAGATCAGGGGTCATCTCTGAGGCTCTGGGGGGCGGGGCTTAAAATCTCAGAAGTGTTTCTTTCTTTTTAAGTGCAAGTGTATGAAGAGGTTTGTGTGTTTGTGTTTTTTCCCTCTCAGGTTCTTGTCAGACTATGATGAGCAGTTCCCCATCGCAGACGACATCAGCCTCCTGCAGCAGGCTCTACCTGTCATGTATCCTTATCCAGCTTAAAGCAGTAACTTTCTGTGAACACACTTTATGGCCCAAACGCACTGAAAGCGTCTGACACGCACATTTTGAAGTAAAACAATTGTCCTAAATAGACGAACATGCAACAATAGTTGGTCTTTTTAGGATTTTGGAGCAGCAAATTAGGACCCAGCGACCTTTTTCTTCTGCCTTCAGTATTTCTTTAGAGAAAGCTAAACTGAATAAAGAGCCATGTTTTTTTTCCCAGAGAGGAAACTTTTTTTATTAAACAAATAAATCATTACTTTAACTTGTTTAAATGATAAAGATCTAAGACTTTTACTGTCAGTAGCAGACTATAATGTCTGTAGTATTAGGTGTTTAATGTCCTTAACCGCCTGCTCCCCTCAGTGATGAGACCAGGACGTCCTACCTGCTCCAGGGAGTGGCGAGCGCCTGGGACAGTGTGGGCCGACGGAGACCACACAGCCAGATTCAGCATCAGGGAGCAGCGGGTGGTGCTGCTGCTGCCTCCTCCGCCTCCTCATCTGGCTTTAAACCTCAGGACGCTCGTGAGCCAGAAGGAGGAGAGAGTCTGAGGGGAGCAGAGGCCATGTTGGATGTGAGTTCTCTTATTTATTATAACTAATTACTATCCTGTATGAAAAAACAAAGCATCAAATCCTCACAATTGAGACGCTGAAACCCCCTTTTTTTTTTTTTTTAAATAGCTGTAATTGTTGTTTTTAAAAATGTTAATACTAATGGAAAAAGAGGGAAGCACCAAACAACAACAAAAACCTTTACATAAATGGCATTAAACGAAACTAAATCAAACAAACTGTTTGCTGACAACAAATCTAAAACACAACAAAAAAATTAAAAACCTTAAAGGTAAGATTCAATACCAAACACACTATTAAACATTATTAAACTCAGATTAGATATGTGAGTCTTTTAGACAGAAGGTGCATGTTATGAATTTAATAATAAGTTTAGAAATAATGACTAAAGGAATAAAACTAATGGGACCAGTTTCAGCATTGGTATATTGGTCTGGCTATTTTGTCAAGGCATTAAATATGTAAATTAAGGATTTAAACAGTAAAAGTAATAGTGGAGATTCAGTGCATTACAGTCCAGATTCCTGCAGAAATAAATATCCATAATTTTCAGCTATCATTTCTTTATTGTGGGTGTCGTCTGTGTGTCCTCAGGGTGCTGGCTGTGCGGTGAGCGAGGCGGAGCTGGAGTCTCTGCTGACGTGTATCAAGGACCTGCTGCCTGATTTGGGAGAAGGCTTCCTGCTGGCATGCCTGCATCAGTACAGCTACAACTCTGAGCTGGTCATCAACAACATCCTGGAGGACCGGCTGGCCCCCAACCTGGACCAAATGGACCGGGCCATGCCAAGGTCACACACACACACACACACACGCACACTGGACGATGGTCTTTACATATAATGTTACTATTTATTTTCTGCCGTGTGGATCATGCTGTTGAGATTCTCATAAAGAAAGAACAGCTTGTTTTCCAAAAGACGGCAATCGTTTATGTTTCTTTAATTTCAAATTTGGTACAAACGTCCATTTTGGCTCTAGATTTTGGATGTCAAAGGTCACTGTTGCCTCACAAAACACATTTCTGGCTGTAACTAACACATTCATATGCTAATTATGAGAATTTTACACAATTGTCTAATAGGATAAAATTATAAAATGATGACAGTTTGGACAGACATGGATGTAAACTGAAACCTGACTGATATGAGGAGGGATTCATCTGCCAGGCGGTTATTCTAGTCACATGTTAATAGTTTAGACTGTACTTAATAATAGGGCTGTACAAAATAGTTTGAAGCTTCATGCATGACGTTGACATTTGAATTCTAAATCAACATTTGAATGCTGGGCTGCTTTTTTGTTTTGTTTTGCATATCTATTCATTCTGTTTAAACCCAGTATTTCTGCAGAGTTGCAAATGAAGATAAGGTTACACTAATATCATTTCTATAAACAGGGCTGTCCAACAGAAATCCAACGGCACAAAAAAAAACGTTTTCGTTACAGCCCTACTATGCAAATCATCAAAATGTGTTGTGCAGATCATCTGTGGTATGAAAGGAGTGGATAACACTGAAGTTAAGGGTGAATAAACCCTCTTTGACCCTTTTCTTCTTCTGTCCCCTCAGGCCGGTGAAGGAGGAGCTTCCAGAAGTTCTGAACGTCAGATCCAACGTGTTTGACGACGACGAGTTTGACGTTTTCCGCAGAGACCAGGTGGACATGTCTCGAATCTGGAAGGGCAGGAGGTAAGATCACAAAGGAGGATTTAAAAAAAAAAACAAAGAACAGGACTACTTTTATAAACTTGATTCATGTGCTTATAAAATCCTGCTCAAACTTTATAATCGAAGCCAAGAAGAACGTTCAGATGTCTTGTATTTAAATACAGTGAATCACAGGTGGGATTGTCTGAGGTCAGGTCTAATCTTGTCGCGTTTTTCTGACTCTTGCAGGAAAGGTGAGGGCGCTCGAGAGATGCTGAACGACAAGCAGCACATAGCGGAGCAGAAAGCTCGATACCAGGCCTACGAGACGGTGGTGGACGAGGTGGTCATTGAACCCGGTGATCGGGCAGAAGGCCTCGGCCTGGACGACGACTACGACGACGAGTACGACGACACGTACGACATGAGCCAAGTGGGAGCCAACGACCTGGATGGAGACAGTTTACTGAGCAGGAGGTAAATCACAGACACCCCCTTTACAACAATTATTATAACCATTTTTTTATTAACACCTACAAAAGCCTTTTTGGAAATGTTCGCCCTGTAAAATCATATTCGGTAAATCAAAAGAAAAAACAAAGAATAAGGCTTTTAGATATTGTTTCATTAAATATATTTATTTGCAAATAATACAAATTTATGCCAAGCGGATCACTAATTATTTCGCAAAAAGGAAATTTGCTAATGATAATAATTACTGTATTATAATGAACTAGAGTAACTTCCCATTTTCCAGTTCAAATAAAGTAGGTCTACTTTATTAATACAGAAAACTAGGGTTCCTAATGGATGTCTACACACATATACAGAAAAGGTGGTTAGAGGGGGTCAGACTTGTATCTGTGTTCATTATGAAGTCGAGACAGACTGAAGTAGAATTTGAAAAGCACATTTTTAATTGCGAAAGGAAATATGTTTTTCTTGTGGTGGATGCAAATTATTCAGAGTACTTCTTTTCATTTTCACTTTGTGTTTCTGTTTTGTCTGCAGGCCTTTCACGGTTCCACAGATACTGAGAAAAGGAAACAAACCCGAATTGGAGGAGGAGGGTGAAGATGAAGAGGAGGAAGAGATGCTACAGGTACTGAAAGCATTTCATAAAGGGAACGACATTACGCAGAAAAAAACATCTTAAAGCAAAATGTTAACTTTATTTTTTTAATCAGTGCTGCAGTTTACTCCATGTTTGCCAGTTGAAGCTAAATCATTTGGTGTACATACATTTCAGCCTGCTTTGTAATCCTTCAAGTTCATGTAGTCTATTTAAATGAAATGTTTAAGCTACATATGTTTCTCTTTCATGTGTTAACATGTGAATCCATTGTGTTTCAGAACAATGTGAACAGGGACCAGTTTGTTCAGGACCCGGCTCTGCTGAGAGAGAGAGCTGAGGCTAGAAGAGCTTCCATGCATCAAAGGAAAGGGTAAGAAGTGTCGAAACTCACTTTTTGAACTCTCATTCTTTCCAGCTGGGTTTCCATCCGACAAGTTTCTTCACGAGAAAAATGTATAAGTTGCAGAGCAGCTTGACATGTATGAAACTCTGAACATGTGCTTTCAGTGTTTGAGCCTGAGAACATGCAGCTCTTTGGCCCAAATGAATTTCTTTATATAGCCGATTAAAAAGATCAGTTTATTATTAAGATGTTTCTTTGACATCATTATCGGATATCATAGTCTATTTATCATGTCATTCTATGCCATTAAAAGTCATCAAAAAGTCATAATAGTTTTTCATGAAAAAAACATGTATGCATTAAAAAAATCCATAGTATGGCATGTCATGAAAACTAATGAAATCATAGTGTAGTATGTCATTAAAAAAAGACACTTTCTAGTATGTAATAAATGTCATAAGAAACAAAGCATAGTACGTCAGAGTCTAATATCTCGTGAAAAATATAGATGTATTGTGTATCATAAAAACTCATTACACTATAGCAGTTCATAAAACATTTAGTAATTTAGTATGATATAAAAAAAGTCAGTAAAAAATTGTTGTATAGTATGTCATGAAAAGTCATAGTATCTCAAAACAGTCATAGTATAGTATGTTTGACCAAATCGTCATATTGTAGTATGACTTTTTTAATCACATTTTTCATGACATACTATGCTATGACTTGAAAAATGTGACAAAACAGTCATAGTATAGAAGTTTGTAAAAAAAAAAGTGACAAAACAATCATAGTATAGTATGTCGTAAAAAATGTGACAAAGTCATAGTACAGTATGTCTTGAAACTTATAGTATATATAGTATGTTGTGAAAAATGTGACAAAAAAGCCATAGTTTAGTATGTCCAAAAAAAAGTCATATTACAGTGTCTTGAAAAATGTGACAAAACAGTCATATTGTAGTATGACTTTTTTTAAATCACATTTTTCCTGACATCCTATTCTATGACTTGAAGAAGTGTCACAGGATGTCGGTTCACCTTGTGGCTCCTTCCCTTCATCCTCTCTCATCTCTCTTCTTCTCAGCTTCCGCCCGGAGCCGCGTCCCAGTAACGTGGTGGGTCAGCCCAAAGGCCAAGGACAAAACCTGGACACATTCCTGGACCGACGCAAGAAGGAGGCCAACAAGAGCCGCGGGGCGAACCACAACCGCCGCAACATGTCCGACCGCAAGAGGAACAAAGGCATGATCCCCTCGTGACCGGCGTGACGGCCCGCTGCTCCAAAACAAAAAACAGACGGATGGCGTGAAGTCGGCTGAGGAGTGAGTCAGTGAAGGGACAGAACTGGGACTCTGGTTTGAATTCGATGTCCGTATTTGTCCCCCCGCGTCACCGTCTTTGCTCGAAGGAAAAGGCACAGAAGGTTTTGAGTTGTTGGTGAAACTTTGCTTTAGTTGACAGACTTGAAGGTCGGGCTTTTGACATCGGATGTAACAAAGCATCTTGCCATTTTTTGAGACTCTAAAACATCTGCTTTTAGTGATCGAGCCTAGAGGACGTTAAGATTTTTCTTTTTATAGCTCATTAAAAAAACAAAACAAAGTCCTGAGAGTGAGGACAAAGAATAAGATATTTTATTTTTTGCCAAGTAACAAATCAGTTTATTGACATCATCATCAAATAGACAACATAGGAATAAAAAGGAAGCAGGGTTTTTGGCAGAGACTGTTGGTTCCTTCTGTAGCTGGAAGAACAACTATCTGACCCGGTGATCAAGCCTGGACATCGTCAGTCTTTTCTCTCTCTACTCATCCTGAATGAGTAGCTCGTGTGAAAGCCGCCGCCTGCATGTAACGTTCAAGTGCAATGCGCCGTCATCCACCGCTGTCGTCCAGTCAAATCAAACTCCCAACGACGCTGCTGTGTTTGGAAGCTCGTGCTGAACGGAGGCGCCTCACGACCTCCGACATGTTGCCATGCACAGACTATTTTCTATGAAGAGAACAGATCTATCAGAGCATTTTGTAACAAACCCAAAAAAAACAAAAGCACATGTAATTGCTTTTTGGAGTTGACGTTGCAAAAATAAAAGAGAATATATAAAATAAATACAATAACACTATGTTTTTGACATCCTTCGAGTTTTGAGTGGTTTCCTTTCACAGTACGATGTGTTTGAGACGTTAAGAGATGCTTCAGAGTACGGCTGCACAGTTAGGGGTTAAAAATGTCCAATTTACATCAATCATAATAATTAATACATTAATAAAAAAATGTTTAACTGTATGTAAAAATACAGTTTGATTTTTCTATTTTAAGTCAAATTTGCTTTCTTGCCAAACGTTAAATTAGAAGATTAATATCACTCATGTCTGCACATTAATTTGAAGCACAAATGTCACTGCACCAGATTCAAGATGTTGTGTTCAAGTGCAAAATGTAATCGATTAGGGGATTACCTGTTTAGCCGTACGTCAGAAGAAGACATGTTTTATCAAATGATGTATGAGATGAACTTCTGTTGGGACAATTCTTATCTGTTTGACTATAAGAGCATAACTGTTTCTGACTTTTCCACACACACCTTCTAAAAGGAAATCTAGATAAGTACAGATAAATGTAATCAAAAAGAATCTCTGGAAAATGTTTGACATCTCTATCAATAAAAGTTTAAAACTGCAACAAATTAAGCTACTGTAACATACACAGCTAAAAGTATAATTAAGATGAGTTTGTAGTTTCTTTCACTCTAATGTTTAGTCATATAAGGCATATAAAGGACAAGTGCAAACACTTTTTCCACATCTGCTACCAGCTGTAGCACATTTACAACTACAGAACCTCAACAACTAGCATTAAATAGCAAACTATGAGTTTGGACAGGAGATAAAATCACGTTTTAACTCTGTTATTAAGTTGGTTATTGACATCATTTGTACCTAAAGTGACATTGAGACAGACCAGGAGATCAATACGTCCCTCGTTAAACCATAAAGCTTTGAATGTTCATGCAGGAACATTTGACTCGGGAGTAAAAAATTGACTTTCTCTGCTGTTTGTGTGAAGTCACATTGAGCACAAACACCCTCATGAGTCACGTCCTCACTGCTGTAAATCACACATGAAAAGAAAATATTTAAATTAAAAGTGTACAGTAACATGATCCCAGGAAGAAGTACTGTTTACACACAACAGTACCAGTACCAGTACTTCACAGTATTGTGTTCACGCTACGACTGTGTGTCTGTGAGATTTGCTGCATCCAACCCCGGAAGGTCAGAAGTCAGATGTCAGAATCTGATGGCCGACCGGCTGCTGAGATGAGTTTATATTTGTTTCCTTGTCCCGTTTGCTGATAGGAGGAAGCGGCGAGGTCATAAAAAGGTCATAGGTCACTGAGCGAGGGACGAGAGTTGAATCCCAGAGCTGGAGGAGTCGGAGGCGAACGTTAACTGTCTCTGCGGACGCTTCCTGGAGAGATTTGAAGAAGAAAGACGTTTGAATGTAGAGCTGAAACAATGAAATTCCTGATGATCCAAAGAGTTATAAATCAGCAACAAAATGTATATAACTTTTTCTAATGTAATACTAGAAAATACTTTCTTGTGAGTCTTACTATAACTTTTTTAATTTTTCACATTATACTATACATATGCTATGAATTTATATTATGACTTTTTTGTCACATTTTTCACGACATACTATATTATGACTTTTTTGTCACGTTTCACGACATACTATATTATGACTTTTTTGAATGAAATTTCCACGACAAACTATATTATGACTTTTTTGTGATATTTTTTCACGACAAACTATATTATTACTTTTTTTCATATTTTTCACGACATACTATATTATGACTTTTTTGTCATGTTTTTCACAAAAAAGTAAAAAATAAAGTGCCATTACAAATATCGAGAAAGTCTTACAATAGTATGTGGTAATACATTCTTAAAAATATCACTGTATAGTATGTCATAACAAATAATAAAAAAGTAATAATCATAATAATAAAAATGTAAAGAAAAAGTCATAACATGCTATGAATTAGGGGTGTGGACTCTTTAAATAGCCACAGCCGTGCGTAGCAGCCACGTGTAATGACATCTGCTCTGGTGCTGTTGGAGAACCTCACTGATGCGGCACAGTCGATGAAATAACACTTCTTCATTGATGTTCTTCTCTTTGCCAGGCCTAATGAGTGGCAGAGCTGTCACAACTATCGATATTCAAATCGTTGTTTGTGTGCATCAGTAAAACCGAACTCACCGAGGATGCTGCGTTTGCACAGAGGACAGGTGTGATGCAGCAGCAGCCAGGGGTCGACACAGTCTCTGTGATACTCATGAAGACACGGCAGCACCCGTAGACACTGAGACAACAACACCAGACACACCAACAGCTGATATCATTTCACTGCAGAATCAACTCTCCTGCACAAAGACCGTCAGTAACTGTTTCAAAATCTTAAAATATGACGAAAGAAGGGACCAGAGAAACCAAACTTCTGGCAGGATCTAAATGTGTATTTTCAAACGGTATTACCACTTCTCCACTTGCCTGACGGGATTCAACCAGGGAATCTATACAGCCAAGTGTAACTCAGAGAGCGGATGTATGTGGGAGTGTTGTCTGACCTGGTTGTTGTTGAACGGCTCCAGACAGACTGCACAGTTGTCCGCCTCCACCGGCTGGGACGGGTCACACCACGGTTTGGGCTGACGATACGTTTTGGTCTTCAGAGACAACATTCTCTTCAGGACGTCCTGTTTAGGAAAGAGCTGAAGAACACAACACAGCAGAACTTCACATAACATGTTATTAAAATTGGGACAGGAGAGGTTTTACAGTACAGAATATACGATCTGAGTGCAATATTTACTATATTTATTTTCTGTTACACTTGATGATCTTGTTTACTTTCAACCTAAGATTGTGTCCACATGAATTCTCCCAGGATCAATAAAGTCCTATCTTAACAAATAAAATAATATATTTGTTGATTCCATTTCATTAATAAACTGAATTTGCAAAGTAACTAAAGTTTGTAATAAATTCAGTGGAGTAAAAACATTCCACCACTGTGTATGTTGCTGGACTGAGTGAGAAAACCTATTTATGGGGGAATTAAATCTAAATATATGAGACATATTAGAGACATCAGTAAAGACAGAGTTTACCTCCAGGTCGTCGTTCCGCTGATGGTCCTGGTTCTGCCAGCGAGCCTGAACAATGACTCCGGTGCTGAGGATCAGAGCCACCAGGAGGACAGTGTCCCACAGCTGCTGCAGGTACTTCTACAGATTCACAGGTAAGAGCAACAGTATTTTACTATCTTTACTGTTCATCCAACATATCATGATCCACTGCTATATTGGCGTTTAAAATGCATACTCTGCTCAATAAAACTTAGCTGCGTATCAAATCAAGTGCGCTGTGTGTGCACCCTACAGAAGCAGCCAGAGTAGAAGATTATTGTACTGTATATCGCTCGTCTGCTCTCTGTTGTACACGAGCAATAGGAAAATGCACTGATTCAGGTGAGGAGGAACCTTGTTTTAAGTCTTATTTTGATGCAAATATTACAATTAACAGAACTAAAAGATAAAAAAGTGAAAGTGAATAGAGTGTTCTGATCATTTAACTTTGGGTAAAAAGTATGGGTAGCATTTTATGTTGCTTTTAGGAGAGGCACTGTGATTAAGGACCGGTCTTCATTTTATGCAGAAGTTTGTACATCATCAGGAATGTAGAACAACATGGACGTGCAAGTGATGCTCTGTTTATTTAAATGTGAAAGTATAATACAAATGCTTTGTCGTTATTTTTTATTTGGATCAAAATAATCATGTTTATTATTTTGACCATATTTTTTAATTTTGGCAGCAATAATTAAGTAAAAATGCAAATGAGCGGCTGCTTAAGCACCAGACTTAGTTATACATTTAAACTAAATTTAGACTGAAAATAGTATTTCTACAATGTGATTTATATCTTGATTGTTGTAATATTGTATATCAAACCATATATTTTTTTCTATAATATTCAAAATAAACACATAGTTTAACTATAATAATGATACAATTTGATATGATTACAGTTTAAGGGATTCTTTAGAGAGAACAGGAGTAGTACTCAGACCCCTACCTGGACCTGAGAGCTGGTCTCTCCCGTGCAGATGACCCCCTGCCACTCTCCGTAGCGGCCTCCTCTCGACCTCCCGCAGCTGGACCACAGCGTGAGCGTGGCTCCCTGCCCGAACACACAGCAGCATGCGCTCACTGTCAGCTCAGCCTGTCATCTGTTCACTCACTATGGAGGGTGCTAACAACTGAGAAACGCACTGTCAGCGGATACACTGAGGAGCTCACCAGGTTGTCCTGCAGGATCGTCTTGTATGTGATCTTTGCTGTCGCTTGAAGACCCCTGTAGAGAGAGAACCGACATTTAGTGCAAATAGAGATTCTCCATCACTACATTTACACATAATAACCAGATTAATGACAAGAGTTTATATGTTTTCTATCTATGATTATTCATGTATGAAAGCTTGTGTAATGGATTACATGATTTTGGCTTTTTGTTTAACAATGTTCTTATATATATATACAGCACCAGTCAAAAGTTTGGACACACCTTCTCATTCAACTACTTTGAAGAATCTAAAATATAAAACATATTCTGGTTTGTTGAGCATTTGTTTGTTTACCACATAATTCCATATGTGTTCCTTCATAGTTTGGATGTCTTCAATATTAATCTACAATGTAGAAAAAAATAAAAAAAATAAAGAAAAAACAATGAATGAGAAGGTGTGTCCAAACTTTTGACTGGTACTGTATATATATAAATATATAAAACATAGATTCTGTGAATTTATATTTATGTTTACACATGTATATGTACACATATAAACATACACACTATATATGATAAATAAATATTATATAAATATGTTTATATTATATTGAAAATATTACATGTATGTAAATACATCTTCCTACAAAATACACCCACACATATATATACATAAAATAAATGTATATTATATTTATGTATTCTTATGCCACAAATAAATATTATATTATAATATATTATAAATATATATATACATTATATATGTTTTATATATATGTTAATAAATATATCTTCCTACAAAAAACATGTTTAATTTATTTAACCAAATCTTTTCATCATGACAGATCGACGCTGTGTTAACACAAGTAGCTAGCCACACAAAATTAACAATGTTCAATATATATAATTTCAAGCAGGAAATATCAGATCGAAGAATAAGTTAAAAACACTTAACTTAATACAGACAAAAATCAAAGAGTAGTGAGGTACAGTGCATAGTTAGAGGAGAATTATTGCCTTAAAATGATTATTGTTGAATTACTAGTGTGGACTACTAGCATGAATGATCTGTTGCTCTTTATCTGCAATATGAGGGAAAGGTGTTTGTGAAAGAATCTGTTTCCACGTTGGCAGTAATAAATAATAATGTGTTCTGTACCTGAGCAGAGCTCCGATCAGCTTGGTGACATTTTCAGACGTCTGGATCACAATGATGGGCTTGGACAGCACCTGAGACAGATCCATCTGCAACAGAAACAACAGAAACAGACACTAGGTTATTAATATGACTTGGACAAACTGGATATTTCGAGCCAAATTCAATATAATCCTTAATCTCTTCTTAATAAAGTGCCCTTAATTCTGTTTGTTCTGATGTTTAAATTCATTAGTACATCAATAACACACCAATGGACAGACATTAGGATGAAATGAAAAATAGGAAAAGAGCTGCTGACTGAGTTTGGGGTGCTTTACCTCGGTGACAGTTTTTTGGTTGAGAGCCAGAATGATCAGCGCAGATGCTCCGAGGACCAACGCTCGCTTCATCTTTAACAAAGAGGATGCATGTTAAGTGTGTTGTATAAATCCATATCAGCGTGAACAACATTCACAACAGGTTTAGAGTAAGTTGAATGTCTTACTTTATTGACCATAGCATCAGTGAAGGACTCCTGGTTTCCTGTGGAGGCTTTGTTGTCGTCCACCTCCAAAGGTACCACCCCGATCCACAGCTCCTGCTCATTGGTGTCGTCCTCTCTCTTCACTCCGCTCACCTGGGTCTCCTCATCCTCTTGAACCTGAGGACGGAAAACAAGGTGAACATTTGTAATTAAAGCTGCCTTGCTAAGGGGCTTCCTAAAAAGTGACAAGTGGAAAATTGTTTACTATTCCTTCATTTCAAACAAAACTTAATTCACTTCATTATATCAAAAACTAAATTCAAACCTTACAATAACAGTATGCAAGCTGCCCACCATTTTTTTTAATCTATTATATCCCACATCCCTGTTTACATCCTACTGGAAATCATGATTTTTGTAAATTGACTGTCGTATATACACGCTTTTTTCTGAATGGTTTTAGATGAATATGTATATTTAAATGACATATGGGTTGATATCACGTTGTTGAAAACTTTGGGTGAATTGACTATTTGTCAGGAAGAGTAGAGGGCATTAATGTGGGCTCTTGTATAATTTTTTGGCAACATTTTTGCCATTTTAAGACTACCTTATTAATCTAAAATTCAAAGAATAAAGGGTAATGACAGCAATCAATAGTTGCAGTCCTGGTGCTATAACATCTTGCAGTTATTTACCCAAAAATTGCCATTTTATTAACCATCCAGAAGAAAGAATGTGCAAATTTGACCATGCATGATAGAAAAAAAACTTTGCACATTTGACCATGCATGATAGAAGATTTTTTTTTGCAAATTTGACCATAAATGATAGAAAAAAAAATGCAAATTTGACCATAAATGATAGAAAAAAATGCAAATTTGACCATAAATGATAGAAGACAAAATAAATGCACATTTGACCATGCATGATAGAAAAAGAACTTTGCACATTTGACCATGCATGATAGAATTTCTTTTTGCAAATTTGACCATAAATGATAGAAAAAAAAATGTGATAATTTGACCATAAATAGAAGAAAAAAAAATTTGACCATGATAGAAGGAAAAAATGCACATTTGACCATGCATGATAGAAAATAAAAATGCACATTTGACCATGCATGATAGAAAATAAATGCACATTTGACCATGCATGATAGAAAATAAATGCACATTTGACCATGCATGATAGAATTTGCAAATTTGGCCATGCATGACAGAAAAAGAAATGCACATTTGACCATAAATGAAAAAATGAAAATTTGCACATTTGACCATAAATGATAGAAAAATAAATTGCAAATTTGACCATGCATTATAGAAAAAAATGCACATTTGACCATGCATGATAGAAAATAAATGCACATTTGAAAAATGCACATTTGACCATGCATTATAGAAAATAAATGCACATTGACCATGCATGATAGAAAATAAATGCACATTTGACCATGCATGATAGAAAAAAATTGAAAATTTTTAGAAAAATAAATGATAGAAAAATAAATGCACATTTGACCTTTCTATTGAAAAAAAATGCACATTTGACCATGCATGATAGAAGAAAAAATGTGCACATTTGACCATGCATGATAGAAAATAAATGCACATTTGACCTTTCTATTGAAAATAAATGCACATGTGACCATGCATGATAGAAGAATAAATGCACATGTGACCATGCATGATAGAATTTATTTTTGCAAATTTGACCATAAATGATAGAAAAATAAATGATAGAAAAATAAATGCACATTTGACCATACATGATAGAAAATAAATGCACATTTGAAAAGATGTACACATTTGACCATACATTATAGAAGAAAATAAATGTGCAAATCTGACCATGCATGACAGAAAAAAATAAATGCACATTTGACCTTTCTATTGAAAAAAAATGCACATTTGACCATGCATGATAGAAGATAAATGCACATGTGACCATGCATGATAGAATATTTTTTATGCACATGTGACCATGCATGATAGAGAATAAATGTGATGCATGACCCCCCTCTGACCGACCCACCAGCACCAGCTCTCCCTGCAGCTGTTCTCGGCCCTCGGAGCTCCTGCTGCCCCTCCCGGCCTCCACCACCTCCCCCTGGAGCAGAGCGCTGACAGCGGGCCTCTGCTCCAGGAACACCTCCACCAGAGCGACCTGCTCCGCCGCCACCTGCAGCCCCGGCCCCCGCAGCAGGACGAGCGGCAGCGTGGCCCAGAAACTGCACCAGCAGCGCGGTGAAGCCATGGCCTCTGAGAATGTAAACAACGACGCGCAACTTCCGGTCCGGACCGGAAGTAGCGGGGTGATCACCATCTTGTGCAAAGATACAGACGCATTACCAGAAATAAATCAAATTATTTAATTAATTAATAACATTTTATGAAATTGTTACTGTATTCACACTGAAATACATTAAAAAAAATTATAACAATTTAAAATTATTTTTTTTCACCGTTGAGCCGTTGAGTTTCTACAACCAAAGACGAATGTATCGATTTGAGAGAGTACCGTTCCACACTTCCTACTTCGACTTAAAGCCGCCATTCAGACCCGCTATAAATACAGCTGGAGCGGTGTTTAAAACATTGAGAGCGGTGTTTAATGTGTATTAACACGAGGATTACTTAATGTCACTGTTATAGTCTGATAGTTTGTGTCAGTGAGCTTTTAAAATCGAGAAATCAAACTATCTGTAGTTCTACCTGTTCCGTTTTGCACATGCGCACTGTGACACTATCTTGTCGTCTAGTATCTTTGAAAATTTGGCTTAACTGTGAATATATACATATATTATTATTTAAGAGTAGTATTAGTAGATAATGGAAACAACTCAATTGCTGAATAATAAAAATTTAAAAAAAAATTAAAAATAATTGTTGTACAATATGTTGTATTTGCGCATGTGCGACATTCTCGGATTAAAACCAAAGATTGTCTATTGTCTTGAATTGGTGATGAATCACTCCACTCCACTTTAAATCTGATTTATTTTTTATTTTTTTATTATTATTATATTCCTTTATTGATCCCCATGGGGGAAATTTGACCTTAAATGATAGAAGAAAAAATTTGCAAATTTGACCATAAATGATAGAAGACAAATAATGCAAATCTACACAGACAATAAATACACATACTATACAACTACACAGACAATAAATACACATACTATACAACTACACAGACAATAAATACACATACTATACAACTACACAGACAATAAATACACATACTATACAACTACACAGACAATAAATACACATACTATACAACAAAATAAAGATAGAACAGGAATAAAAATGTACAGTATATAGAACAGGAATAAAAATGTACAGTATATGTCCAGTGATTTGATTTATAACAATATCCAGCAGCTGGTGGGAGCGCAGTTATTATTTTATTTAAAATAAGTACAATAAAAATCTGTTTTATGTTTTTGATTGTTGTTTTGTGTGTTTGGTGCTCCTTTAAAATAAATATATTTAAAATATATTTATTTGAATAAATACCAACTACCATTCAGCAAGTTAAATTGTAGAATAATGATAAATAACAGCAACACTTGAGGATGTGTTATGGCATGCATTAACCCAGAATTGTATTAGATGCCACTAAAACTTCACTGTTTTTCTGATGCCAGCAGGTGGGGCTTTACTGTCAAAGCTTCAATCTCTTTTAATGCTAACATTAATAAAGAAAATCTGTTTAAATGACAAACTGAGTACATTTTATCAATTACTACAGTAGTAGATCCCCACATAGTATATAGATAGATATTCCTTTATTGATCCCCATGGGAGCAGCTCAAGTACAGGGTAAACAGATTAAGATAATAAATAAAAGATATTATACAATAAAATAAAATAAAATAAAAATAGAACTATATAATAGTGACACAGTACCCAGTTGTTGTTTATATTTTCAGAAACATTGTTTAAGATACCTATATGTAGAACTATGTCACCACACCTATAATAGTTTCTGTCTGTATATATAATATTTCAGTTACTGTGGATTCTTTACTGTTTTTTATTGCTCATTTGCTTATTTATAATACTTATTTCTGATCTTGTTTTTTTACTTATGTTTCTTGTTTACATTATCCTCTCTGCTGCTGTTATCCTGTAAACGTCCCCGCTGCGGGACTAATAAAGGATTATTTTATTTTATCTTATCTTATCTAATGGGAACAACTCAATTGCTGAATAAAAAAATAAAAAAATAAATAGAATACCTCTTGCTATATTTGCGCATGTGCGAAATTCTCGGATTATGAGTCACTCAATAAAAAAATTATTACAATTACAATTTTAGGACATTTTATCAATTACTACAGTAGTAAATCAAAACGTAGTGTACACTAGTGACACAATACCCTATTGTTATTTTCAGAAATATTGTCTAGGTCCTAGGCAATAAAATACAAAATACACTGTGCAATTTATAGCTGTAATATTTTTTCTGTCTGTACATATAATATTTCAGTTATTGTGGATTTTTTTTTTACAGTTTTTTATTGCTTATTTATAATACTTGCTTTTTATTTCATTTTATTTCATCTTGTTTTTCTTTTACTATGTCTCTTGTTTTGCACTATACTCCCCGCTGCGGGACTAATAAAGGATTATCTTATCTTATCTTATTTTATCTTTAAACTCCTTGTGTGTACAACTACATATACTAGTGCAGTGGTTCTCAACCTTTTTTCAGTGATGTACCCCCTGTGAAATATTTTTTCAGCCAAGTACCCCCTAACCAGCGACAATAATAACATGACAATAAAAACATGTGCAATACATTACACATTACACTGTGCAATAATAGTTAAAAAAGTTAAAATAGTTTTTTTTCTGTCTGTAAATATAATATTTCAGTTATTGTTGTTTTTCTACTGTTTTTTTTTATTGCTTATTTATAATACTTGTAATTTGTGTAGTTGTATAGTATGTGTATTTATTGTCTGTGTCTGTGTAGTTGTATAGTATGTGTATTTATTGTCTGTGTAGTTGTATAGTATGTGTATTTATTGTCTGTGTAGTTGTATAGTATGTGTATTTATTGTCTGTGTAGTTGTATAGTATGTGTATTTATTGTCTGTGTAGTTGTATAGTATGTGTATTTATTGTCTGTGTCTGTGTAGTTGTATAGTATGTGTATTTATTGTCTGTGTAGTTGTATAGTATGTGTATTTATTGTCTGTGTAGTTGTATAGTATGTGTATTTATTGTCTGTGTAGTTGTATAGTATGTGTATCTTTAGTTGTATATTGTCTGTGTAGTTGTATAGTATGTGTATTTATTGTCTGTGTAGTTGTATAGTATGTGTATTTATTTGTGTATAGTATGTGTATTTATTGTCTGTGTAGTTGAGCTGCTGCAACACTTGAATTTCCCTCTTATCTTATCTTTTGGTTCCTCCTTTTCAACACGAGTCATGCTCCTGTTATGTGATCCTATCGTTGTAGTCAGGGTGGTGTTTACATGTCTGTAGTTAATCACCTGCAGGCAGCTGACACAGAGCAGAGCTGCAGCAGAGTCTGTGTCGGTGCGTCGGTCTGCTGATCTGAGTCTTCTTCATCATGAGTGGAAGAGTCGGAGACCTCAGTCCTAAGCAGGCTGAAGCCCTGCAGCAGGTATATGATAACAATGATAATAATGATGATGATAATGATGATGATAATAATGATAATAATAATAATAATGATAATAATAATGATAATGATAATAATAATAATAATAATAATAATGATAATAATAATGATAATAATAATGATAATGATAATAATAATAATAATAATTGTGCTTCATACTGCAGTATCTTGCAGTAGACTATACTTTTCTTTCCAGGTATCCCTAAAACTGTTATGTAAGCTCTTTTTTAAGACAGGGGTCATAAGCTGTATATAATATCATTCTCTAAGGTTAATGAATAAATAGGCTTATAGATAATTAGCTTAAAGCCATAACTGTCATATGGATTTTTCTTCATTTATTTTTGTTTAAGCGATTTGTATTTTTTTTTCTGGAAAATGTAAGAAAATAGTGAGAAATCAAGTCAATTTAAATTGCTTACAACCATATTTAATATATTATGATAGCTTGTTTAGTCCCCCAACAAATGTTAATTTCTATCACACAAGAAAAAATTAGAAAGCATCAAATTGTTCCATTTGAGAAGCTGCAACCAGCAAATGTTTGCCTATGAATAAATAATAAAGAATAATAATAATACAAAAAATAAAGAAGGCCTAATAAATTAAGAAAAATAATAAAACCCTTTGTAAAGGGTTCCATCTCAAAGCAAGGGTGTAAATTCCACTGTGAATTAAAGGAAACAATAATTCAATCATATTTTAATTAACAAGTTCTCAAACTCAAAGTGATGTTTTCATATTTCTCATGCTCTCCAAACCGACAGTCTAAAGAGACATAAATACAGCCTCGTCTACATTACAATACAGATATTTAGGCAACTTTATATTTAGGCCATTTTAAATGATTTATTAGCCATTAGTTAACTTATTAGCTGCACCTTATAGACCTGCTATAAAGGCTGTCCTTTAAGAATATGAATATATCCACATCACTGTTTTCATGTGATTCATATGTTATAAATTGTTATGTTTGCTGTGATTCATTATAACACTAAACTTGGTTTAACTTAAGGGGAAGTTTGGTTTTGTAGTCCTTGTGGTTCAAATGAAGGGACATCTTAATGCAACAATGATACAACCGTTTGCATTCAACTTTACGGCAACAGTTTGGCCACTTCCTGTTTCAGCACGATAAAGCAACGTGCACATGACTGGCCTGCAGATAGTCCTGATATCAACCCCGTCCAACATCTTTAGGATAAACTGAAAAGTTGACTGAGACGAACGCTTTGCTGCAAAACATCTCACTAATGCACTCACTTAAATCCCTGCAGAAAGGTCCAACATCTAGTGGAAAGTCTAACTGGAGGCTGATATAGAAACACATTCATGCATATGGTTGTGGAATAATTGTCATTATTTTCAGCAAATATGACTATTCAATGGCTCCAGCTTCTCATGTTTGTAATATATGTTTTCTTCAACTGCTGTTATAATAAACTGAATATCTTTGAATTCTGGACTGTTAGTCCAACAAAACAATGTAAATATGTCAACTTGGGCCAAGCTAAATGATGAATCAAGAAACAAACCCAGCAGATTATTTTGCAGCCCTGATGCTCATTTGTCAACATACTTTTGTCCATGTTGTGTAATTGAAAAAAAGACACAAAAGCGTTGTTTTTCCACCCATGCAAAAATTATTTTACAGGCATCTGTTGCTGATCGTTGCCTTTAAAGTGTGTAAAATAATTAGTCACAAAGTCACAAGTTTCGGCAATTTTAGGAAATAAGAAACCCACAAATCTGAAATGAGTGAGAGGCTTTAAAGAAAGAAAAGTACTGTTGTTGTTTTTTAACCGTTAGGGTCAAACCAACTTTAAAGAGGAGGGTAAACATTTCTCTTCCTAGTATATCGAATCCTCATATGCAGAACATGTCAATCATATCACTTCTTCTTCTATCCTCCCTTCTGCTACAGTTTCGAGAGAGGATACAAGACATTCTTCCTCAACTTCCTGCACAGCATGACCACTTCCTGTTACGCTGGCTCAGAGGTGAGTTAAGAAACGTGCTTTTACCTAACCACAGGAAAAAAACCCTCTTCCACAATCCTTTTCTATTTATGCTATAAGCGCCTGATAATTTGCCTTTATAGTCAATTTGCATGCATTCACAGGGAGAATGTCGGTGTCGTTGCAAAAAGCAGAAGCTGCAGAGGTTTATGACATTGAAGGACGTGATGCAACGCACATAAACACTTTGTTTGCACGGGGTTGAGAAAGAGACTCACATGTTTTTCACGCCTAAACTCGATGCTCAAACCACAAATAAAAAAAAAAAACCAAGAGACTGATTAATCAGCAGCGGTTAAAACAAATCAGGAAGACGTGAGTTGTTTTTTTTTGCAACTTTAAACCAAATGTGAAAAAGCACATGATTTCAGTCAGTTATAAAACGTTTTGTATTTTAGCTGTTGTGAGCCGTTTTTTCACCTAAAAACTAAAATTTTGCTGCAGGATGTTGTGCAATCATAGTTTTTTTTAGCAAAGTTTGAGTCAGCACCATCAGACCTGCATCAAACACTGCCCCTACTGCTGAATACAGCAGCTCGAAAGCTTGTTGATTCATCTTTTTTAATTGGTTAATCCATTTATAAATCCTATGATGTGTATTTTGGTCCATTAAATTAATTATAAAAAGAAGAATTATTATTATAAACAGCTGGGAAGCCCTAAAAAACATGTGACATTATAGGAAATAATTCTTGGCTACATTGGCCCTACTGCTTTTCCATCATACTTTCATACTACAGCAAGTATGAAATGTTAAACAGTTATTAATTAGCATTCTGTGTATTGTTAAAAAGGTCTTAGAACGCTGCGGACGCTCTGGTTGAATTAACGCATTCAAACTCTGGAGGAAATGGGGAGCTAGTGATTAAAGGAGGCCTTGCTCTGATTAGCTCTGCAGCAGAGGGTTAGCACTCTGTGTTTCACGCTAATCCGGAGCTAATCGCATTAAAGGACGCACTACGATGGCCGACGGCCCGTCTGCCAGGAGACAGTCTGCTGCAAAGTTCCAGGAATAGTCTCCTCCAAAATAACTTTCATAAGAAGGAGTTCAGAGTTCAGAGCGGCAGTGAAGGCGTTTTGTTCTCTTTAATGAAGCCGTACTAAACGACCATGGCGTCACAGCTCCAGACACGGACAATGACGGGGTCTGTTTGGGGCAAATGTACGCTCTGAGAGATTCATGTTATCTTCCCCTTTCAGCATCAATGTAAAGATGGATCCCATTCAAACTGTGGGAATATAGTGCGTGGATAGCTCAGTGCAGTTAATTGATTAAACGTTAATGATTTAAGGCCCGAGGTGGCACACAGTGAGCACTAATGATTGACCTTATAATAATCTAGATCACAACAAATGTTTTGTGCAAGTTCAACACTGCATTGTGTATATGAATAGTAATTATATAAACAAATAGCTTCTTTTGTAATCGATGTGTTTGGTAAAAGCTCTCCATGAACACAGACAAACCTACATTGATACTCTTTGGTAACTGGGGATAGCTGCTGATAGCTACTGGGGGGAAATAAAAGCGCTATCCACTTCTTGTTTTGGTTACGCACTTTCTTTTGGCTGTAAATGAAGCCTTCATTTTCAGGGCGAAAGTAGCTTAAAGAGGAGGATGGCGTATTTTTCTATGCCAATCCCCCGAAAGTTAGCACCGCGCTGGTTCCCTTGACAAAAAGCCAATGGGATTATTCCATTGGCTTTTTGGAATATTGCAGATAAATAATCTCTGTGGCAAACACAAATTCATTAACACATTTTGTCCAGCAAGATAATCTTCACATATAAACACCGCTTTAATGATTTTTGAAACGTGGATGCAATCGTCAGAAGTAAAAAGCTACCGTTAGGCCATAAAAGAACTACACCACAATTGCATGTATAATCAACGAGACTGTAAAGGCGGACTAGTCGCTGTGATGTCATTTTGAAGTCTCATTTGTTAGCAACCACCTTTTTTTACGACAAGTTAAAGCTTCAGGGGTATTTACGGATGTATTTCATATCATAAACAAAACGTTAAAATCTCTTAAGCTTGTGTTAACCTCAGCATTTATTTCAGACATCTAACCAAAAACACGTTTAAAAAAAACTGACTTCGAGATGATGTTACTGTTGCAAAGATATTAACCAATTTCGGGGTTTTAGGACTCATTCCTGCATCACTCTACAGGGAACCAATCTGAACATTATGCAATCAACATTTACTTGAGTTATACCAAAAGACTTGTCAATTGTTACAGTTAGAATCCACCAGGTAAAACACAAATACTTGGTTGTATCTGAACTAGACACCTCTTGTCTACTAGCTGCTTTTTGTCCATGAAATAGTAGCTGTAAGCGAAAGTAAAAAGGTTTTAAATACTGATTATAGGCGAACTTGTGTCTGGCAGCAGAGAGAAGGAAATCAGGAGTGTAGTATATAATTTATTGCAGTTTACGACATAAATGCCTTCGAGGGAAACGGGGCGTAGCTGTTTATGCTCCTGTGCCAAGGTTTCGTATTCCTTGTGATATTGTGAGTGAAATCAATGTGTGATAGATCCAGTTGAGTCTTGTACTAAAGGCCAGTCATCCTCCTCCCCTTCATAACCTTTACTCCGACTGGGTGTGTACAGTATCTCTGAGGAGCTCATCCAAAAGAGACAGCAATTCAGCCTGTACTTGAGCACGTTAGGATAAGGTATTATAGATGGCAGTTCACCTTTTGTTCCAGAGTTCAGTGAGACAGACTTTTTTTTGCTCAAAACCACAAAGTCCAGTTTGTGACTATTTTTTTTTTTTTTAAATCATGCTTACATGTGTGCAGTTTGTCTTGGACTTGACCATAGACTGGTTTCAGTGACCTCACCTATAGGTTATGAAAGAGACGTTGTGAAGCTCAAAGTGGGCACCTTGGCAGTGACAAACTCCTGGCTATACTAAAAATGGGCAAAGAGGTGGGTCATCAGTGGAGCTGAGACGGTGACCACCTGTCACTCGAAGTGGCCACGCCCTCAATAATGCCTAACTTTAAACCTTAATATATTTTAAACGGATGAGTTTATGAAAATGAACCCTCTCGTGCTGATGTCATGAATGGGGATGTTAGCTATAAAGATCAAAGCAATCTTTTTGTTCCGAGCTGTAATAACTTCATCATTTTTAACATGGGGGTCTTTGGGGATTTACTTGTTTTTTGCCTCAAGTGGCCATTTAAGGAACTGCATTTCTCCTTACCGGAGATTGGCGCCTGGGGGTCTTGATGCTGCGATGACATGAAATTTAGTGACTATTGCCTTCCTTTGACTTTCAGCTTTTTTTCTCTCCTGAGGTATAGACATGTAGGGATTGTAATACTATTTGTACGGCCTTTTTTGTTACGTTCACAACTGACTAGCAAAGCATGACGCCTTCTCCTTCTCGCCTACTTGCTATCCTAATCTTTCTAAAAGTTTGAGACTGAGGGCTGATTTAAAAAGACACAAAGTACACTTTCCCTTTTATAAGACCTTGACCAGTCGTCTGTGAGATAATATGCAGACTGCGTTTGCCCTCGTATATCTGCTACATTATCAACCTCTATCGCAGCTTAAGATAACGTTATGCAGATAACCAAATCTGAACTCCGTCACCTATCTGAGAAGGAACAGGGTCTGATATGTCCCGGGGCCTGGGACAGAGGATGTAGCATGTGAACAGATTGTAAAACCCTCTGAGCCAAATTTGTAATTTGTGATTTTGGGCTATACAAAATAAATTGAATTGAAGGTCTTTTATACGTCTAAAAAATGTACACAAAACCTCATTTTACAAAAGGATGCATTCATATGTTAAAAAGCTGACGGAGGTACTGTGTTTATTATTAGTAGTTAAAACACTGAGGTTATCGGAGCATAACACTTGCCAGAATCTGCTCTGTGCTTCTATAATTGTAAATCACCGTGTCCTCGTTAAGGTGCCAGACTGAAGCATTAGGTACGGTGTAATCCACTGCAGGAGTAACTTGTCACACTGTTGTGCTTTTCCAGCAGACAGTCAGCTGCAGGAATAATCACCTTAGATGGAGTAGTAAGACAGCGAGCTGTGTGTCCACTCAGTTCTGGATCAGTCATACTGACACAGAGGGTTTAATATGTTACAGTAGACGAGCTCTTTTCACGAGTTTATTCCCAGAGGGTTCCAGTTACAATTATACAATTGAAGATATTGTTTTTAATAATACAATAGAAAATACTTTGCCTTTTGCACACAATAAGTGGACAGACATTTGTCTTGCATTTCCATGTGAAAAAACTATAAATAAAAAGGATACTTTTTTTTATTTTTAACGTCTTTAACATTTACAAAAGACAGTTTAACATTTATGGAACACCGATGCCTGTATTTATCATTGCATCCTCTTTTTTATTTTCCTCTCTCTTTTTCCAGCCAGAAACTTCAACGTCCAGAAGTCGGAGGCCATGGTACGAAAGGTAACATGTTCAGCTTCTCTATTGAGTCGTACTCTTGAAGTAATTCGATACAAATCATGAATTGAATTGAAAAGCCGAGGTTCAACCACAGCGCCTCCTCTTTCAGTGACTAATGTGTGTCCTGTGTGAAAGTGCATTTAGTACCGGCAGAGACTCATCAGCTCAGGAGTGGCTGCAGATTAGAGAGGAGTGTGGTAATGGCTGTGGGGAAATTGAGTCATCAAGGCCTGAGGAGATAAGACATAGATAAAAGGGATCAAGTGAATAATTAAAATGGCAGAGGAAGTTTTACAGCCAGCTAGCTTAAAGCTGCATTAAGCGGTTTGTGTCCACTAGGTGGCAGAAGTTCTAATCATTTTAGTTTGAACACTAGAGGTCACTACCATTTACGAACAACCACTTGACTTGATTTATAACTAGTCAATGAAAACATTTACCCCAGTTGATTAGGTAAACATGGCTGAAACCGAAAAGACGGAAAAGATCTGAAAATTCCGGAAGTGTTGGGACATTTTTGATTTTCACAGAAGTCTGTTGCTGTGATGAAAGAGTATAATGTTAGAAGACAGCAAACTAAACATCAGTACATCGCTTTGTACTGGTACATGGGGGTCTTGTCTAAAAACACTAGTTTTGCTCCAAATTGTATACTTTTTCTTTTTCCTCCAAGTATATTCTGCAGCTTCGTTCACAAAGTATGTACATTAGCATGCAGTATGCATTACATTGGGACATATACTACTTCCTCATAACATGGCACCTTAAACTTTGAACGTCTTGTTCATACATCAGTTGCGCAAAGGATTGTGTGTCAGAAAAGCAAGAACATTTGACATACTATGTATTGGGACATGCTAAATATTTTTCTGGCATGCTAAATTGTATGCTAGTACGGATATTGGAACACATACACTGGTTTTCTTGCAGTATGACTGGTTGATAGTGTTGAGTAACTAGTTTCACATAACAGACTTATACATAGTAATTGCTAAATGAATGTAATTCATAAGTTACTGAGAAAAATATGTTATTAAATTACAGTTACTAATTAAAAATGTTGGTGATCACAATAGGGTTAAATCCGAATGTATTCTTTTCAGTCCAAAGCTTATATGTAGAATATAAAGGGTTAATGGAGGATTCTTGGTTTCAGATCATTATACATTAACTAAAACATAGTTATGAATATTATATTCAATTTCTGCCAATAAATCCCCCTAAATCCTACACACTGGTCCTTTAAAGGAAACACTAGCGTGCTTGCTCAATGGGGTCAGTTGTTTGTTTCTCCCAAATCAAACTTTTTTTGCTTCATGTGCCACCGAGCAACCATCAAGGGAATAAACAGGGCGCCGCCTCCAACACTGTATCCGTTTCTCTTTATACATTCATGGTTTTCACAGGCCAACGCCTAGAATTTGCTACTACCTAATCCCAGGTAACAGGACCATCTCAACGATCTTGTGTTTGATGGGAAACCCCATAATTATCCTAGTGATCCCAGCAATAAACAACCACACCTACTTCAACCTACCAATGTGCAAAACCACATGGTAGAAGCTAACATAAGCAGAGGCTACTTTTTAGCCAGCTTTTTGTTCAGTTTACTGAATAAAACAAACCAGTGTTAACTGTGCTACTATAGCTATATTCTTTGAACAAACCTTATCAAACTTACTCTCAATCCGAACTACACCAACACCTACACCACCTTGTACAGTTGTCTTCATTACTTCATGCCCAAGTAGTTCAAATAATCTGCTTTTTCATAAATCTATCGGCCCGGCTGAAAACAAATCAGTGAATGTATATAATAAAATTGTATGTGAGGCTATTTGAAACATCCCCTTTCCCCCTTTGTTGGTGTGATTGAGGTTGTAAGTGTGTGTTGGCATGTATGAGTGTACTGTAGTGTTAACACAGCGGTAAGTAACTGATCCCCTTCCTGCTGACGGAGCAGGTTTTACATCACCTACTGTCTGAAACCTCCTAAGCCACTTAAATCACCACATTGTGCCACTGAACACGCAGTCTATCAGCCAGGAAGTTTAAAAACAACATTACTATGTTTTAATGTACTGACTGTATATTATTAATCATGTGATAAGTGGTTTTACTGAACTTAACATGCGCTCATTTTTTTCTTCCAGCATGTGGAGTTCAGGAAACAGATGAAAGTAGACACAATACTCACCGACTGGCATCCACCAGAGGTAAAAAACATTTAACATTATAAACCACAACCCAGTGTAGGTTTGGTGCATTTAACAGTTTATTCAATAATGCTGTCCTCAACCAAAGATATTTTTAGTTTCCTAACACTCATTTGATTTTGTCAATTAGATAATTAGATGGTTTAATTGACAGATTTCTCCACAAAGCACAACAGAGATTTGCTCAAAAATATGTTTTTTTCAAATAAATGTGTCAAATATTCCAGTAAACGACTGATGAAACCATTTAAAACGACTGCCGTCTGCAGGTGATAGAGAAGTATCTGTCAGGAGGGATGTGTGGCTACGACCGCGAGGGCAGTCCCATCTGGTACGATGTCATCGGGCCCGTGGATCCTAAAGGCCTCTTCCTGTCCGCCTCCAAGCAAGACTTCATCAAGTCCAAGATCAGGGACTGTCAGGCCCTGCAGAGGGAATGTTGCCTCCAGTCGCAGAGGGTGAGAGACCACAGACCCAGTGGTCCTCCTGATCACGCTTCATACTAAACCCAAAAGCCCAAAGCTCTAAAAAGCAGATTTTTGACTTTTCTTGAACCTTTCTTGGGAAATACTGTGTAATTTTGCCTCTCGATGCTTTTAAAAATGATTCTAACGGAACAATATGAGAAGGAAACACTACTTTGATTTAGTATTTGCTAATTATAGACATGCATGTCAGTAGTACACATGGGCTCTTATTAAATGGTTACAGGCCCAAACATGTTGGAAACCATGGCAGTAAAGTTTATTTTCCTTTATCAAACACATGACCTTTTTGCTTTTTTGTTTTCTGAGCAGTGGTACTAGTTTTCCACTGATAAAATAAAATGTGACTTCTCAAGTTCTTTTTTGCGCCGTTCAAAATCTGCTAAAAACATGACACAAATTTTAAGATTAAGAAACGCAACATTTAACTTTATATCAACACGTATTAAACCCAGGAATATGTTTAGTCAGAATATGTTTTCTGTTGTCTGGAGAAGCATAAACCACTGAAATTCTAGTTTGGGTTTATTAGCTACTCGCCATTTTCAAATTGCTGGAATTTTGATTCCAACACCATCATCAGTTTATTTTTCCTGTAAAATAATTAATTCAGTCTGTATTATCCTTATAATAATGATTTACCATTAACTGCTTAAAAGTTTCCCCTGATTGATTTCAAATTGCATATTTTAATAATTATTTTTTATGTATTTTTATGTCATTCATTCAGATGTCATATGGATGTATCACTACGTTTTATAACATTACTCGTTAATGCTAATGCTTCATTAAAACCAGCCAACATTTAATGGCCAGCCTGCTCTACTAATTGACCACATTTATTTTATATTTGATACATTATTGTATAGTTTCATAGATTAAATATCCCTGTCTTTCTGTCACCAGCTTGAGAAGAACGTGGAGTCAATCACTATGATCTACGACGTAGAAGGTCTGGGTCTGAAACACATATGGAAGCCTGCTATAGAAACGTTTGGAGAGGTATATAGACACACACACACACACACACACACACACACACACACACACACACACACACACACACACACACACACACACACACACACACACACACATACATACACATCCAGTGTGGACATTCACCTCTGAAAAAATTAATAAGAGAAGCAAACTGTTCCAAATACCATACATGTTCCTCTGTGCCACCAGATCCTCCAGATGTTTGAAGAAAACTACCCAGAAGGCTTGAAAAGGTTGTTTGTCATAAAAGGTAAATCTGTCCTTCCTGTGTTTCTGTATTCGTCATTTTATCATCATATCTTACTTTTGAAGAACCAGATTCAAATCTCGCTTGTTAACTTTTTTCTCCTGCAGCACCCAAACTCTTCCCCGTGGCCTTCAACCTCGTCAAGCACTTTCTGAGTGAGAACACGAGACAGAAGATCAACATCCTCGGGGGTGAGATGCTTCGTCTTATTTTACCGAATATTTCCACCCAATCCAAACACTTTGACCTCCCTCCTTTCTGATCAAAATGACCCGTTGTTTTTTGCCACAGCTAACTGGCAGGAAGTTTTACTGAAGTACATCGATGCAGAGGAGCTGCCGGTGATATACGGCGGAAAACTGACGGATCCTGATGGAGATCCTCGCTGTCGGACCAAGGTGAGTCAGCCAATCCAACCCAAACTGAACACCCATGGGTGCTGGTTGTTTAAGTACTTAAAAGGTGGACTAAAGAGGAGTTGGAGGAGACCTGTATCTAGTGCAGATGCTGCATTATTTTGAGATATTGTTAATTTTTGCATATGCGCTTCTAGACATATTCATGAAGATATATTCCCTAGATGTTTAAAATCTGCATCCTTTGCTCATGTGGTTTGGCAGCTTTCAGCTTTGCTTTGGTGAGGGACTGTCTGTTCCTGTCTGTATGCTGTGCACATAAAACGTTGTGGGTTAAAATTTGACTGGCAAAACATGGTTTTTATGCGAGTTCCCACCACCACCAGTTTTGTCTCAGCCAAGCATGAAAAAAAAAGGAATAATTTGCCACATGCATTACATTGGGACTACAACTTCAGGCTACAAACAGGCCAAATGGAACGCAGTGAATGAGATGTTCGCTATAAAATGTTAATGCTGCCAACACTGGCTGTGGCAAGGATCCTGTTACACATGATGAAAGAGCCAGTTTGATCACAGCAGGGCAACAACAAAGGGCTATTCTGGGCCGGAAGAATGAATCAATAACTGCACACATGATGGATACAGTTTATCTCTGGCAAACCAGACATGTACAAATAGAAATAGAAATAGAAAACTGATGCAAAAAGGATGCAATTTGTGGGACGAACACATGGTTTGCTGTGTGAATTATAACAGTTAATGACAGACGACATTTGCAGACAATTCACAGGAAATTGCAGTTGAAAAATGACTAAACTATTCAAGAAAAACGCCCACTTCATCCCGGCTTCATCCCCGCCTCGCTGCGTAGAAATGGCAAAAGCTCTAAGGTGTAGTACAGAGCAACACTAGCAGAGAGCAGCAGCTTCACTAGTTGCGTTTGTAGATAATAATCTAGATGAGAAAAAAACTGACCTTGCGTTTGTTTCTGTAGATAAATAATTGGTCCCAGGAAAGATGAGGAACAGGAAGAGAGAATTTCATTTTCGGCTCCATTCAAGATTCAAGGAATTGGGATGCTCTGCCTCAAAGTGTTTTCTTTTTTGCTACGTTTTTTATTTATTTATTTATTAGTTTAGCTACCTGTGTGTCCTTGAAGTTCTACTGTATTATTTCAGTTAGGTCGTAGGAACAGAGTCATCTGGAGGATGTCATCAGGAGTTGTTGGACAGTTTAGGAAATGCGCTTAATCACTTTCTTGCAGAGAGTTAGATGAGAAGATTGAGACCACTCTCATGTCCGTGCAAAACATATGAAGCTTATATGCCAGCAGCAAGCTAGTTTAGCTTAGCATAAAGACTGGAAGCGGGGGGAAACAGCTAGCGATGAAGTCACTCCAGGTAGTCACTGTGCACGACCAAGAAGTAGTCCACTATGTATCATTTCTACACTTTGGTTTGTTGGATTTTGTTACCGTTAGACAGAGCTAGGCTAGCTGTTTCCAGTCTTAATGCTAAGCTAAATGTAGCATTGTGTATTTCCCAAAATGTTGAATTATTCCTTTTAAGAATTGGGCATTATTTATGGGTCTGAAGGAATGGTTTTTGAAATTGGTCTAGTATTGAGGGAACGTTGCAGAATGGGTGAAACTCCTTACCGTCAATGTACGACCACTTAATGTGCTTGTTTTTGCTACTGACAGACTGAAATGAGTATTATAAGTGAAAGGAACCCTACAGTAAAATAAAACATTTGTCTTTACGCTTGGCTTCATCCGGTCTGTCTGCTACCGTGTGTCTTGCTCAAGTAGAAGTCTTGTTCTGAAATCTAACGGCCTCATCCACATTGTCAAAAATCAGCTATGACATTGGAAATATTTTAGAGAACACTAAGCCACTCTTTCTGTTCTTAAACACAACAAACACCAGCACTCCTATCTCCAACTCTCTATCACGTTTCCACCGCTGTCTTCCAGCTACGAGTCACATGACACAATAAGAAACTTTAGCTACTGACGTCTGCAAAGATTGTTGTCCCCATTAGTCACTTAGACACATAAGTATGGGAAAAGAAGCAGTATGGGAAAATACAGTCCAGGTTGAAAAATATCAAAGTTACCCTTTAATATCGTAAGAGGATCCGGTTTATGTTAAATTGTAGTTATCTGTACAGCAGGAAAAGATTACTTTTGACATTAAATCTTTGTGATTTGCTTGCTTTAAAAACTGTTGAGCCTTGTGCGTCTTATATGTGAGTTTGTTTTTCTACCTTTCCTCCTTCAGCTTTAGTCAAATCTGCACAACTTATGTGATGGAACAAAAAACTCAGCCTGAAAGATGTCTGATGAAGTTTTGCTCTCTGACGGACTTTATGACAGTGTGTGTTTTTTTTTCTTTTAGTATTACCTTTCTTTCTGCATCTTTTCATTTTGTCAGTTAACAGTTTCCCAATAACGGTTCTGTTAAGTTTGACATTTCTACAAGACTTTTAGAGAAGTGGGTTTCACATGAGTTTAACTTCCCTTATAATAACGCTCAAGACCGGTCTGAAACAACAACTGTTAAATATTTAATGTTGTTTATCACCAGCTGGATTTAATTAACACACACTGAATCACAGCCCTCTGTTGGTTCCAACTGGGAACACAGTTGATTGGTTTCATGTTTATGCGAATAAACTTTGGAAAAGAGAGAGAATTTTTTTTTTGTGCAATAGCTGTAGAAATTACAAGCATTCAGACAAAATCACAGTAAGTGATGGCTTTCTCTTTCTACCTCCCCTCTCCTTACCCCAGACTTTCAACATTTCATATATCTAACTTTTTGACACCCATATCTCTAACTCTGTTTATGCATGGTCTCGGCTGCAGATAAACCACGTGGGCCCAGTTCCCCCGTCCTACTATGTGCGGGACCACGTTAAGGTGGACTACGAGCAGTGTATGACCGTCAGCCGGGGTTCATCCCAACAGCTGGACTACGAGATCCTGTTCCCAGGCTGCGTTCTCAGGTGAGATGAATGCAACACGTTTTCTCACAGATCTTGTAGACAATAGAAATAAATATTTAAAGTGGTTCTGATATATGACTGGTGAGGCCTGCCCCTGTAGTTATCCCTCACTGGTTCGCATCCTTTGCTCATGTGGTTTGGCAGCTTTCAGCTTTGCTTTGGTGAGGGACTGCCTGTTCCTGTCTGTATGCTGTGCACATAAAACGTTGTGGGTTCAAATTTGACTGGCAAAACATGTTTTTTTATGCGAGTTCCCACCACCACCAGTTTTGTCTCGGCCAAGCATGAAAAAAAAAGGAATAATTTGCCACATGCATTACATTGGGACTACAACTTCAGGCTACAAACAGGCCAAATGGAACGCAGTGAATGAGATGTTCGCTATATTCGCTATTTTAATCACATTTCCTCATACACAGAGATGATTCAGAGAATGTATGGTTAGGAAAATGTGCCTCAAAAGCATGGAAAAGTCTTGGAATAGTATTGGTTAAATGTGTATGAACCCTGAGATACACATTTGTTTTAGTTATAAGGCAGAGTTAGATCACATTATTTGTTGTGGTAATGCATTATTAAACATAATTTAGTGCTTTTTTAAGTGCTTTCAAATGTTGTGCATGACACCAAATACTGTATGGACACAGTGTTTTGTCTGTAGTAAAAAATGTAGTTCACAGAAAATTTCAGAAATCCAAGGTTAAGCCTAAATCATTTGGTAAATATTTTCTCTTTCCTATCTCTATAGGTGGCAGTTTGCAACTGAGAGTGCAGACATCGGTTTCGGGGTGTTTATGAAGGCTAAAAAGGGCGAGTGGAAGAAAGCATCCCAGATGCATGAAGTCGTGCTCAGCCAGCGTTACAACGCCCACTTAGTACCCGAGGACGGATCACTGACCTGTGAGCAACCGGGAGTCTGTGAGTAACCTGACGCTCAGAACGCTCTGGAGCTCAAAGAGCTTTATGATGTGTAATTATCAGATCAGAGTACAGTTAAATAAATAAATAAATATATATTCTGCTCTGTTTGTCTTCCCCAGACGTCCTGAGATTTGACAACACTTACAGCATCTTCCAGGCCAAAAGAATCAGCTTTTCCGTTGAGGTCCTGCTCCCGGACCGCCTACAGTCCCCACAGACCAACGGCGGGTCCAAAAACCACGAGCAAGCTGAGGGCAACGACCAATCGTAACCAAGAAGGAGACAAAATGTGCCACGTCCGTGTTGGCGGATTTCACTAACGTTTAGCCGCCACTAAGCACAGCCTGAGAAACTTGAGTTGAACACAGGAACTGCGACATGCTGCGAACACGCACAAAAGTATTCAACCCATGTTAAGATCTGACTGTTTGACCTTTTAATAATATTTAATGATGACCTAATTCACGTTCTATCCATTTCTGAAAGGAAAAGAAGGGACACACATAATATGACCAAAAGTGTGTTGTTATTTTGGACAACAAATCACGCATGGGTGCAATGGTTGGGTGTCCACATACTTCTAGCTTCACATTTCATGTATTCAGTTCTGTTGGACCACGTTATTGTTGCTAGGAGACAAGAGAACCGTTTTTTTTTACCTCAAGAGCGTACCATTGCAACAATTAGAAGTTAGTTATCTCTCCAAGAACAAGAGGCTCGCAGCTACGTTAGCCCCCACTAGCATTACACAACGGTTTGTGGTCGAGATGCATTGTGGGTAATGTCGTCTTCAGGTTTTGACAAGGAAGAAAATTGCAAGGAACCAAAAAAACGTTATCAGTCAATGTTATTGTATTTCAGTGCGTAGTTTTTTTAAATCCTCACTTGTGTGTTGACCAGTGTTAGTTTCACATTATGCTTCAGTTAGCCACCGAGTGAATCAGGTCACTGCTACCAAAGCAAAGTATGACGTGTATAATAGTATAAAAGTTATTATTAAAATGAAAAGGTAGTATTTTATTATTATTTTTCTTCAAACACAGATAAACATTCTCGCTAGATGTTTATTTTCCATGACAGTCAGTAACGGTATAAGCATTTCAGTTCATTTACATACAATTGTGTTTTGTTGCTATTTTGAGACTTGAAGGAAAAATGAATCTAGAAATTGTACCGCTTTCTGCCTTCGTGTTTTATTAGAATTAATGGTCACACACTGAATATACAAAAAAAACATTATTACACATGAAGGGTTATTTAATAATTTGTTATGAGTTTCTAAATTATTATTTTTTTTATTATGAACATTCATTGCTCATTGGATGTACCTCGGATTTTCTCTTTCCAGATTTGCAAACAACATTCCATAAAATATTTATTTTTGCATTGCTAATTTATTTCCAGAAAATGGTTTGAAACAATATTTATTTCGTAATAATAAATATTAAAGTCAAAAACACTGTATATCTGATTTATGCGATGTACATGATACAGTATTACATAAAAGCCATGCGGACTTGTTTGCAGTGAATGAAAATGAAAATATTTTACTCTCACAAGACGATAACTGAATGTAAATTATGTCAGATAGTCAGAATGGAGGATTATTCACATTATTTTCATATTTATATTTGTACAAGTACTAAGTGACTTTTGCAACAACCTGGTAAATCCTAAGGAATGATAATAATGATCGATAAATATCTTTGCATATATGATAAAGATGCTATAAACTCAAAATAATTGTAAGATAAGTGAATAAAAGGTGTTGACAATTTGCTGAATATGTTTTTGTATTTTATTTACCCCCTTTGGAAACAGTAAAAGGCAGCTTCTATGTCAACTTTCACTACCATTTGTTCTGTCTTGATTGGTTGGCGTGATTGTAATGCAACTAACCAGGGACGAGGTGAAAAGCCTGCAAAACTGGAGTGTTGGACTTTATGAGGGGAGGATATCAGTTACTTCAGGTTCAAGGGTTTAAAGGACAACAGGTTCTCAAATGGAAAAGAGCTTCTTTGACAGAAACAGTAGGATGTCTCCCTCTAGAGGAACAAGAGAGCGTCACATGTCTAATCTGCATTTGGTAAACCATGTTACAATAACATGTTCTGCATCACTGAGACATGTACTCTAAGTTTGAATCAGGGACTCTCCCTACACATTTCATAAAACCTTTTTTTCACTTTGGAAGCTGATATGAATGTGCTACCACATTATTTTTAGTAATAAAACAAAGTGCTTTTGACTTTGTTCTTTCAGGCCTTTAAGAAGACTGTACACAACCCAAGTATGAGCATAAACAGTGGCGTTTTAAGGTGACAAAAAGGGTGGAGCAACAACTACTTTGGATAAAAGCAAACCCAGAAAATATCTTAATTTTACAATTCGTCATAATGCGCTTTTTCACAATTCTCACAGTTTAACACATAAGTGATAATCCGACTACAAACATATCTGTTCTCCTCTACGTGCTGTTTTTTCTCGTTGTCCTGCTGCTTTCATGTTTGTTAATCGACATAAAGGATCCTAAAAGTCTGTTCTTGACCAGGTACCATCTCCTCCACGTGTTTGACGTCACACACACCAGAAGTGAACATAGCGTCTTCTCTGACAAGATAGCAGTTAGCCATTTTAGTCTGGAGAAACGCGCCATTTTAATTTGATTATTTTTACCCAAAATTTGGTTTATAACAATATCCCGCTGCTGGTGGTCTCCGAGGTGTTTGTTATAAAGAGTTTCCACTAAAGACAGACTTTTAAATCTGAGCTGTAGAAGATAATCCGCATCGTTCATGGTGACCGCTGTTACCCAGTGAGCATTTTCCGTTGAAAAGACGACTAATATTCAATTAATAAAAGAAGTCAACATTAGTTAAAATAATAAGCAATATTATCAATAATACAAAAAATACTATACAAAAATATTTGTTGATAACATAAAGTGCATTGACTGAGGTTTTAATAAGTACATTAGTAGAATGGGTCACAATGGTAATAAACTAAAATAACACTAGGTCTAGACCAGTTTAATTAAGGTTTTTTATAATTAAGGATTTTGATTATTTCATAACAATTCTATAATGTAGGATTTTGCATAAATCACAAACCTTTGCTTAATTTTCATTAAAAATTGTTGTACTTCATGAATTTACTTAATTTTGTAATAATGGACTTTGCTTGTTTTTTTAATAATTTAATCAATCATCAGTAAGTTTGTTGTTATACTCACCTGTCTAAGCATTTCGCTTGATTTTGTAGTTAAGGAAATTACCCTTTTTCATTAGAATTTTGCTTATTTTATACTTCATGAATTTACAATACTATGTTATTAAGGAAGACTGTGTATGCACGCACACATGCATGCATGCAGCTGAGAACCTAGAGTTTCACAGTGAGACATTCTTGTGCACCGGAAAAGTCTTAAAAATCTGCAAAACATGCATGCATGCAGTTACCTGAGAACCTAGAGTTTCACAGTGAGATCTGCACAAGCTTGAATGTGAGACTGTTTGACAAACTGACAAATCAATAGACCTAGTAGGTAGCTTTATGTTTTAGTAAAATTATACTGTTTCAGTTGGTGAAAACATGACCAGTCCACTTTCAGCTTCCCTGGTCCCAGTATAACCAGTCCAGTTCAGGTAAATCCAATCTTTTTTCTTTCTTACCCATGTAGACTTATATTATTATATAACATATTATGTTACTATGGGAAGTACATTAACCTAAACATAACATAACCTTACTTTAGTGGAATTAAAATTACTGATTTTTGAAAATACTCGCAAAAGGCAGAAGCACAAGTCGGGTACAAAATACGATGATAGTCTACATGCTGTTTTCAATGTAATCCCCTGAACCAGCAAACTTCTTTAGGGGACACCCTGCAAAGTTGCCATGTTAAAGCAGAAAAGAGTTTTAATGTAACTAGTAACACCTGTACTTTTGCTACTAGGACAAGTCAAAATGTCTGCTGTGAAAAGGGTCTATTAGGAGTCAATTTTTCATGCAGTGTAGTGTATAGATCAGGGCTGTTCTGAGGTGTATATCTTTTTATGTATAATTTATACTACTGTTTGAATATTTACCCAAACTAAAATATGGTATGGTTGCATACAGTGCTGTTTTAAATTAGAACATCCTGTACAGGTTTTCGCATTTTATCCATCCAACTCTGTTCTGTTCATTGAAAACACACTGATTAGAGACTGATATTCCCAGATCTGAGTCTTGGGGAAAGTTCTGTAGAGGAACATAAGAGACAAAAGACAAGACCCACTGCATTGATTCATAAATATTTTTATGTACAAAATAAGTATTTTCAACATATGTCACATTAGAGTAATTATAACTACTTTACATACATTTGATCGATCTTCATATTTCACAGTACATACATGAGAAAAAAAAAATCACAATTCTAGTACTCTTGTGTACAATAAATACATGCTCTGGTCGTAGGCTAAGTACAAACTTACAGTTAGTTTTGAACAGAGTGCAAGAGTTCAGTTGTCACTACAGATGTGGCCATTGTAAAATAACTTATAGACAGATGTTTGTCCAGTTTAATGCAGCAGAACCGAGGACAAAACTCTAAACTAGTTTCATCTATATTCTACCAAGACATCTTTTGAGTTTTGGAGCCAAAGTGCAGCTGGTTTTGGCAAACGTGCAGTGAGAGTTTGGACATCTACAACGGCCACACCTGTCCGCTAACGGCTAGCTGAACACTTGCGTTCCTTGGCACGTAAACATACAATAAGTGTGGATCACACCCAGTTAGTCATTAAACAACCTGCCTGCATGTTTTTCTTTTGAATCCAGGTCCAAGTTTGTAGTGCGCCTAATGCAAAAAACACCAATCCGATATTCATAAACACATGATTGGTTCAGTTTGTAACTGTGCATGCACGGCAAGGCTGAAAAACTTTTTTGTTCTGATCCAATTCAAAACTGTTAAAAAATAAAATTCATAGTTCCTACACTAAGGGGTCACCTCCATTTAACCCCTTAAAAAATAAAGGTTGTTAACGTTTTGGTTGTGTCCATTCGGAGCGGGTCAACATGTAAACAGAGTGGACGGTCACAGTTTGACACTTGGTGAAAAACCGAAGAGCTAAATTAAAAAACCTCTGACGCTGCTTTTGTTCTCGGGGCAGAGAAGCTGCAGAGGTCTGTCAGATACTTTTAAACTACTATACCCATAATTCTTTGCTTCTGAAAAAACAAAACAAAGCCGTATTACTTTACATGTCAGTGTTGTAGAAGCCGTTCATGTCTTCAGTCTCTCTGAATCCCACTGAGGACGGTTCTTTTTTTTAAGGCAACGTAATTCATAAGAACTGACTGTAGATTAATTGAAATTCATATCTCAATGTGACTCATTTTAAAGGTTTTTTTATATTCAGTCAGGGAAAAATATAAATGTAGGTTAGACACTAAAAGGCGACACACATTTAAAGCATCTTGACACACTTCTATTTGATGCGAGTTAATCAGAATATGCCCGTCCTACATTTTATTCTAGAGCAAACTCTCCAGAAACTCTGCAACTTTACACACTCATTCATTCTGGACTGACATATTCTGACTACTTCTTCTTTCTGGGTGTCAAAAACACATGAATCAAAGGATGTAACACCTGAAACAGCCCATTAGTGTCACACTTCACATCATGTTAAATGAAAAGTTAGCAGCACATCATCCTTTTTAAAAAGAACCATAAGGTGTTTTACTTTTGTTCTTTTGCTCAAGTTCCAAAAATTCTATTTTTTTTAAGCAGTCTCCATTAGTTACCTGCTGAACTGTTTATCAAACACTTGAACTCATGCTGAGTATGACATTTTGTTCATTTTTATGTGTTTTTGTGACACTAATCAGCTGGTTTAATGTCATTTTTTGGGGAGGAAACAGTGTTTGATACCAGAGTCAAAAGACGTCTGTTTGCAGTCAGAAGGCCTCAAAGGCTCAAACAGTACAATAATCACTCTCACCTCATGTCATAGTTATTTATAAAGCAGTCAGGATTAACTGCTCCGGTCCATTCGGATTTCATTCCAGTCCATTCATTCCGACTGTACGTTTGGTAAAAAGCTGTGGATCAGCAGCTCTGATGGCCAACAGACGGCAGATTTAGTTTGCTACAGACGACCAAAATAGTCCGTCATCACTATCAGAAGATGAAGAAGATCTCAAGAGTTTCTCATCTAATGAACTGAAACTTGGTCGGTGGTTTTAACCCTTTTTGTCGCTTGATATTGGTCCTGTTTGTTTCTTCTTTTCCAACATTTTGAGAAAGAGTCACCTTCCAAAATGTGAATTAAATACCTTTTCTTTCTTACCATAATTATGACAGTCAACTTGCTCTTTTGAAGGATCTCCTCCACATCAGAAGCTTTAGAGGCCTGTGTTCTCTGAGGATGAAGTGCTCATAAACATCAGACAAAGCCCTGACTCTAAACACTGACCGTGATCAATGTCAGTGTCACATTTTTCTCAACAACTCTCTGATCTTGAGTCAGTGTCTCTGCTCATCTGCCCTCCTCCACAGGACGGGTTTCAGACTTCAGCTTGACGAACTCCTTGGCCACCTCGTCGGCCGGCCGCTGGGACAGGATGCGCATCACCGTCAGGCCCGTCTCGTCGGTCTGAAGGCGCGGCCCGAGCGGACACCAGCACACGCAGCTCTTGCGGTCGGCGACGTCTCGCAGCTGAACCACGGCCATGCCGACCACGCGGTCCGCCCGGCCGAAGCAGTAATCCTTCACTGTCACCTGGAGCTCATAGCAGTCTGGGGATTCCTTACCCAGGACACTACGGAGCAGAAAGGAGGTGGAGGAAATCAAAAATCAGACTCTAGTCTCACAAAACACATTTTAGATGTCAGAGGTCAGATCTCAAACTCACAACTGGAAAGCCTCGTTGAACTTGGCCGACCAGCTGTTGTTCTTGGATTTGGTGGTGAACTTGCGCTTCTTGTCGCCCAGGAAGGGACCAACCATGGAGACGTCCACGAAAGGCCGGAACATCCCTGATGTCTGCCACTTCATGTCGTTCACTGCGATGACTGGATGGATGGAGATGTGGGGAAACGGAAGGGGAAGAGAGGTAAAGAGAGTCAGATCATGATGGTGCTGTTGGATGTACAGTTAAGTGTAGGGCTATCCAACAAACAAATACATTCTAAGTCTACTATCACTCATAAGTGAACAACTAAAGACAAATTGATTTAAAGTTACTACAAGGAACTTTAATTTTGTGACCAGAGTCCCTTTAGAAAATCATTTTAATGCAGCAGGGGTCTGAAATCCTACCACGTTCAGTGCTGGTTAAAACATGCAAAACCACCAGTATGGTCCTTTAAAAATCTTAGTTCATGATTTAGTCATGTGATAAAGATTTGAATAAGACAGAGGTTCGGTTTGGGACAGTTTGTAGCTTTGAACTTCACCTCTGACGCTGACTTTGCGTTCCTTCCCGAGCATCATGTCGATCTGCAGAATGGCCTCTCCGATGGGCTTCTCTATCCCCGAGCCTGTAGAACACAAACCACCTTGTCACACATCAACATGAATAAAAATTGCTGCTGCTGCAGTAACCAGCTTTCTTATTTTACAGCTCCGCTTCGGGCAAACTGAAATTTTTATTTTTATTTTATTAAAGACACATATCTTGTACTTTTAGAGTCAGTTAGATAGTTTTCTAATTTACAGCTACATTTAAAAACCCTTCCAACACACAGAATGAAGCAGGTGGTTTGAGACATGATACATAAATAAGTTTTGTCCCTTTATTTAAATGGTTGAGTACTAGCTTTACAATTTAACCTTATTACAATCTTACACCTGTTTTCATCAACAAAGAAACATGCAAAATATAATGCAACTCTGTGCCTAAAGCAACTTTTTGGTGTGCTAAAGAAGTATTTAGAAAGTTTAAGTTTAATTTCATTAACCTGTAATATTTGTGTGTTCCTCCAGATTTCACTGAGGTCTATTTTTCTTAAAGGAACACTGCAAAAAAAACGTATTTCAGACTTACCTCTATCAGGTCGAATCTTCTCATTGCCAGTGATTCTCATGCCCATCCCATCATGCACTGAGAGGACAGGAAAGAGCGGAAAGGTTAAGTACACTTTTTTTCATACTGTTTGTGCAGTGTGTGTGTGTGTGTGTGTGTGTGTGTGTCTATGATCACCTTGGGAGTGTTGTGTGGTGACAAAGGTCTTGATGAGAGCGTCGGTGCTCTGTGAGTAGAGGGAGAGGGCGTAACGCAGTGAGGCCAGTTCAGGACTTTTCTCCACAAACGCCTTCTTCAGCCCGTTTCCTCCTGCGTGGAAGTATTGCTGAAAGAACAAGAGAGAGCGGGCATGGTGAAGGTGAGACACAAATCCTTTAAAGGGACAGTGTGTGGGATTTGGTGGCATCTAGTGGTGAGATTGCAGATTGAAACCGACTGAATACCCCTCCGCTCACTCCTCCTTTTCCAAGATCACCCTACTAATGACAGTAGTTTAGGAGCAACTGTACACGGGAACTAGTGTGGCCTTCAGATTATGCAAACACTTTAATGGGACAGTTTTCTGTTTGTCCGTTCTGGGCTACCGTAGAAACATGCGGTGCAACATGGCGGACTATGTGAAGACCTGCTACCTATGTGAACATATGGGCTCATTCTTAGCTAACGAAAACACAACAATTCTTAGTTTAAGGTGATTATACTAATAAAGGATTATCTTATCTTATCTTGTTATACACTAATGAAAACATAGTTATGAATATTATATTCCATTTCTGCTAAAAGATCCCCAAAAATCGTACACACTGGCCCTTTAAGATAGAAAGACAGATAACAGTACTTTTTTATTCCTAAAGTGAAACTGCATTGCTTCAAAAGTAAAATGTAATAAAAACATAATAAACAAAATTTAAGCTGAAAAATGAATTAATACTAAAAACATGAACAGAAATATATACATGGTGCCTGTTAACATTCTAGTATGTAATCAAGAGGAATAATGTAATATAAAGGAATACATATACTAACAGAATGCAATGTTATACTGTACATTGAATATGTATTAAAAAAAGTATTAAAAAACATTCATATAAGACTTTTTCTTCCTCCAGTAAATCCCGATTGCATTTTTTAGTTTCTGACTCTGCTGAATAATTTGTTATGTGTTTTTTCATTCTAATTATAGCAGTGTTTCAAAATCTGGTGGCAACATTTAAAAACGGTCCAGAAACACATTAATATTTCGTGTTTCATGTTTAATAATGACAAATAATCTGTTAATGTCATAAAATTGACCAGCGTAGATTCAGCTACAGTGTCATTGTTGTTTCCTGCTCGTTGTGTGAATGTACAGGTCTCCACCAACCTTGATGGACTCCAGCCCGGCATCGATGATTATACAATGTTTGGGCGTCAAGGTTTTGGCTTCACCACCTCCTCCTCCCTGCAGCAACCAGAGTTCACAGACATTATATAACGTTTCCTCATGAGAGCAGCACGCAAAATAAACAAATACACACAAAACATATAGTCCAGCTTCAGAAAAGTTTGTCCATCATTGATCCTTTATCTGATTGAGGTTTGTGTTAGAATATAAGGCCCCTACGATAGCGTGGTGCTGTCCGTGGTGCTGAAGTAGCAGACGGATTCATAACTGAGACTTTTTCTCAGAGTCCTGCACTTCTGCTTATTAAGAAATCCAAATGCAAAGAGTCGTTCATGAGGCTGATTGGTAGTTGCTGGTGGACAAAACAAACCAGGTCCATCCCCCCTGCTAAATATGAACAAAATGAACATAACAAGCGCCCCTTGTCTACAGCCTGCCTGAGTGTTACCTTGAGACTGGACAGTCCTTTAGCGGCTGTGAGGAGCTGGGCACCCTGCAGAGAGAGAGAGAGAGAGAGAGAGAGAGAGAGAGAGAGAGAGAGAGAGAGAGAGAGAGAGAGAGAGAGAGAGAGAGAGAGAGATTATAACGTGATATTTTCATGTTTCATCGTGCATCACAAAAAAGACACTTTTTTTTCCAGAAGAAAACCAAATCATGCAAAGATCATTTCAACACTAGGTGGAGGCAGAACACAGCTGCTGATTTTACTGGAGCTGAGCTAATCCAACATTACACATATTTTTGTGCATATATAACATATACACAGATTTAGCTGCAGATTTACGACGATACCTTCCAATTATAATGAGTTTGCAGAGACTTTGATATTTGATTTATGACGGTAAACATCGTGTTCACTGTGATGTTTTTCTCAAAAAATACTATTTTGGTAATGTGCTACAAGCCTCGGTACTTTAGTGCATTTGGAGAAACTTGTTTACTGCAGTCACTTCATTCATGAGCTATTGGAAGACACAATAACAACGACAACAACAACATGGTAGTGTGTGACGTCGGTGACTTCGTGCGTTATAAACTGCTGATGTTTTGCAGTCGATTTTCAGAAATTGATGCCCCAAAAAAAGAAGAGTTTTCAAAACGCTTCCTGCCCGCTGAGCCGTTTCCACAGGACAAAAACACAACTTTGAAAAAGACATTAATCAGGAAATCAATATATAAAAAAAGAGTGTGTGATTTGTACCAAATGAGCAAAAACATGCCCAAATATTGTCCTCTAATAATTGTGTGTTTTTCAATCCTCTGATTGCTCTCATCAGTGTGTACAGATCCACAGAAGAGAATAAATATGGATTACTCATCATACTACTGCTTTTTTCATTATCTTGTGTACATGCTCTTATTCTTCTATCCTTATGAGGACCAGTTTATGTTCAGTTCATGATTGACATTTTTGCAGTAGAGGACGTGTTTTGACAAGGAAGAAGAACATATGGAGTAAAAAAGACGATATTTCTGGTTCTGCTTTGACGTATTTAATCATTTTTTTGAGTCCGAAAATATGATCAATGACTCTTTTATGGATAAAGTTAGGTTTAGTTTTGTGTTGTTCTTACCAGGCTGTCGTTGCTCTGAGGCAGGACGATGGTCTTCTCCAGGCTGCTCAGGACGATCTTCCACAGATCCTTCAGGATCCTCTTCAGCACCGTCTTCTCACAGATGTCAGCAAAGATACTGAGACTGGATCAAACACAAACATCGTTGTAGACGTCAGTTTGCAAGCATCAAGAGTCCACCAGTCCTTTAATAATACACTTTCTTTTTGTTTTTCATTAGTGGCCTGAGGGCTGTATTAAAGAGTTGACATAATGACTACTATGGACGTGCTGTGAAATGTTCTATTTCATTACAGGTGTAAGTGCGATTCCTGGCTTAATAATAAGCTCAAAGGTCGGGTTGGTAATCTTGTTTTGTTACATATTTGTTGGAACTCACATTACATCTTGACGACAATCAATAAATCAAATGCTCTGACAAAAATATGAAAACAAGTCCTGTACTTTGAATGTTGCAGGACTGTAATAAACCTGTCCAATCATTTTATTCTGGCTTTGAAAAAAATGCAGATATACCAGTTGGATGGATAAAATGCGAAAACCTGTACAGGATGTTCTAATTTAAAACAGCACTGTATGCAACCATACCATATTTTAGTTTGGGTAAATATTCAAACAGTAGTATAAATTATACATAAAAAGATATATGTAAAGAATACAATGACACTGGGTCAATACAACCCCTTTTTTTGGATGGTTCTCTACTCTAGAGTTAACCTTAAAAGTTAACCTTTTACTGGTGCTTTATTTAAACAAAATTAGTATTTTTCCACCCAGGGATTTTAAGTATTTAGATAACTAAGAGAAGGAGAAAATCATGAAATTAGTAGTTTCATGAGCAACAGTAATTAACGATAAAAGTTAGTTGTAAGACAGCAGTTTACAACAGGAAGTCACTGTGTGTGTGTGTGTGTGTGTGTGTGTCGTGTTTTCTCTTACTTCCCATCCAGGAACTCCATGAGGGGCCTCAGCATGTTGTCGGCGTCGGCCTCGGCGGTGTTGTGGTTGGGGGGGCCTTTGATCTGGCAGAGGATCTCAGCCATCTGACGCATGCACGAGTTAATACGAGTCTGGAAACTGGAGGGGAAGACGGAGACGGAGGCAGACTTAGACAAGGAAACTTCTGCAGGGCTGACTATGGAGTACTGTGTGTGTGTGTGTGTGTGTGTGTGTGTGTGTGTGTGTGTGTGTGTGTGTGTGTGTGTGTGTGTGTGTGTGTGTGTGTGTGTGTGTGTGTGTGCTACCTTTTGGCAAACACGGTGCTGAAGTTGTCCAGGAAGGTGTTGAGCTTCACCTGCAGCTCATTGAGGATGTCAGCTGCCTCTGAATCCAGCTACAAGGAGAAAGGGGATAACAGGTTATTTAAAGCCTTTACCATTAGTATATATATATATATAAAAGTCACTTTGGAGTAATTGTACTTACAGTAATCATAAATAACTTGTTCGTGAGCTCTATTTCTGTACTGTGACCTGAAAACCTTCCAACAAACTCACGTAGAAGAACCAAAACATATTTTTTTTCATCTCAATTTTGGATGCTTGAGCTGAACTCAGTTTGCAACAAAATAAATATATATGAATGGTGGTGGAAAAGGAAAACGTTGTACAGTTCATGTACAGCATTTTCTTCAAGTGTGCAGACGAGATGAGTGAGAGTTTGTGACACGATATTCAGTGACTTACTGTACGGGCGTTTATTTATGTGTGTGACGTATGAACGGGAAATAAATGCAGACGAATATGCAAATTGCTAAAGATCCTGACAAAACAAGATTTAAGCTGAGTAGAAAAAGATGAGAAGCTTATTCAAACCCATTCAACAGTGTGTGAAAAGCATGCTTTAAGCTTTGAAGAGCACACCACTTCCTGAAGCTCAAAGTATACGACGAGAGGCTGAAACCTGTTTTGACATTAAGTGGAGCTCATTTCACAGCAGGAGGCTGTCACTCTTCTTCTCTGTTAACAGACGTCTTCAGAGTAGAACGCTGAAATGGGTGAATGTTATAAACCTGGTGGGAAATAAATAAATTGAAGCTGATGTTCAAAGCAGAAAAAAGGAGGAAGTTGCTTTTCAGCACCTAATGGTAGAGATTATAGTGAGATATTTGCGTCGACAAATAACAAGGATTTCTGGTGTAAAAATATCACAAACCAGGAAACTTCAACTTGGGCCTGTGGTCTGCCCCAATGCCCTGTGGGTAATTCGGGCGAAATGATGATTCAGCTTGAAAATGAAGTTAAACTTCTTGGTGGTTAAGACAAGACAATCCAAATTTATGAGTGCAGATTTGTAAATCTCTAGTCATTGTGTCATTCAAGTGTGTGATCCACTTGTCTTCATGGTTTTTTGAATGATTTGCATTCAGGCATTAATAGAGGAATCAAAATGATGACAGCAACATACTGAGGCTTATCAAGCAAAGAGCTGCTCAACCTGAAACATATGGCTGAAAAAGATAACATATTGTCATTGCATGGCATTAAAAAGGGCAGCCAAAGAGGTAAAACACATAAAACTAGAAAGGTACTCGGAGAGCACAGACCTCTGCCATGGTTAGAAAACTCTATCCTGCAATGTTAACAAAAGTGAAAAATAAGTAGTGTATCCGTCCTGTGATTCTGATCTGTTACATGAAAAAAAAGTAATTTTTACGCAATACTGCTGAAAAACCAAACACAAAACATGACCTCATTGGCTGAAGTTATGACCCTCCAAATGAGTTTTGATGGCCCAACTCATGAGTAATTAACCAGAATAAGCATCTGTGTCACTAATGTGTCACTACAAAGTCACTATTGTGCTGCATTCATGCAAAAACCGCAGAAGAAAGAAGAAGAAAACCTCTAATTCTTTTAATGTTAACATTGGATTTCATTTAGACCTAAGTGCCAGCCCTTTGTGCTTTTGCAGCCATTCTTTTCAGCCCATTGTATCACAAACATTCAATATTTTACTACTCAAGTGCAGCTTTCAGTGGCCATGAAGCCTGCAGGACAAACTGGCCTTGAGGGGCCTTCAATAAAACCAGTAAAACACAAACAGCCTGGAGCTCATCGGTATGCCGGACCTCACGTATGCACCACATGTCAAAAAAAAAAAAAAAAAAGCCAAGTGGCTAGACGATCGCTACGATAAGACTTCCCAAAGTGTCTTTGTGGAACGTGTTCCATCGATAGCTGTGCGACGGTGTTATTAGATAGAGGACGCTGGGCACAGAGCCAGAACATATAATTGGACTAAAAGAGGGCCGTGACTTTGAAGTGACAGTGTTTTAGTGTCTTGCGATTTAATTGAGAAATCTTGAGTGGAGTGAAAGTTTGGACTTTACTGCTCCGACTCCTTCTTGGTCCGAATCCAGAAAAGAAAACGAGATGTGCAGCTGTGTTTATGTGAACTGTAAAGACATGGTCAAACATCTTTATAGATTTTTTGGGAGGTGGGGTGTGTGTGTGAGGTGTCCTTGAGAGATTAATGTAAATACTGAGCAAAAATCCTCTCAGATATTTGACAGGAGGATGAATCAAGAGCAGTGTGAGTGTAGATTTAATGAGAAACCAGCAAACAGCCATCTTTCAGAAAAGAGAACTACACTTGCGCTTAAAACTACAAGACACCATAGATGTATTTGACATGTGACTTGCGTACCTAATCAACTGCACTTTCGTAGTTAATTTAACCCAAACGACAATCTTTTCCTTAAGCTAACTGAGTAGTTTTGTTGCTTTAACTTAACTAAGTATTTCCCAATTCTTGCCTAAACCTTACTAAGTATTTTTTGTGGCCTAAACCAAACTAAGCTGTTTCCTGTAAAGACAGAAGCGTATTTTGAAAAGACCGTATGCATGTAACGAGTGGAAATTGATATGTGTTGCTGGCTTTCGTAGAAAAACACATAAAAATAGGGATTAACTTTACGCAAGATATCAAACGGATGAGAATTATTTGAACTGTTGCTTGCAATTTAGTATCACATGCTCCACATAAGCCACTTATACAGTTTACTCTTGTAGGTGATTTAAATGAGAGAGCCAATATCAATTTAATCTCACTACAGAGAGTTATGGTCCAGAATGAGTTTCGCCTCGCTCAGCAGAAATACTGGAAGCAGCAGGAAGTAAACAGAGACAGAAATATACCTTCCAACAACTTCAAAATGAGCAAAAGGCTTCTGCAACAAGAGTATAACAGCAAATAGGAAAATACTTAATTAAGGTAAGTATTTGTGAGTTAATTTCACTCATTTAGGCGCAGAATGAGAGTTAACATTACTGTAACTGTGGGTAAATAAATAAGATGTAAGTGAAATAAAGGTCCAAACAAAGAGTGAAAAGTATTAATGTACTAACGGCCAGATTTAACTTTATCTTCAGTCTTCTATAAATAGGGGAGGAGTTAAAAACAATACTAGAAAGTATTTGTAATGTTTTTACATTCACTCTGCATCACGTATTCATGCAATTTTAGCTTAACTTCATATGGAAACATAATAGTGTTTGCTAGTTCAACACAGTACATGTATTCTACATCATATTTTATGTAAATATACATACATATATAACTACCAGGATTATTTTATTCATTATTACATTATTAAAACATGTACTTCAGGGGAAATCTTAATTAAGAAATTCTTAATTAACTTATTCAAGACTTTGGGAGGAGAAAGAAAATTAATGAAGAATGAAGAAAAACTGCTTTTAAGAACACCAGAAGACACACACACACACACACACACACACACACACACACACACACACACACACACACACACACACACACACACACACACACACACACACACACACACACACACACACACACACACACACACACTCCTAGAATCACAGCCTTAAATTAGAAGTGTCCTTTACAGGTAATAGGTTTTTTTGTCCGACTCTCTTATCTCACAACTGTACCTTCTTTGTGGCAGCTGTGGCTTCAGTCTTCTCGACGGGGATAGAGAAGGGGGGGAAAGAAAAACGAGAAGAAAAAGACAGAAAAGTAAAAAAGAAAGTCACACAATACGCAGACACTTTAACGTCACAGAGAGAAGGTTAAAAATAGTCTGAGGGGTTTATTTTGGGCGGGTTTTTGTGGAATTGCCCGGTGGATTGGGTGATGGTGAGTGGGTGATTTTAATAAAGTTTATTGCCTCTGCTTTATTGCGGTGCTAAGACAAAGGGGAAAACTGACATCACCTGTAATATATTATGTCTCTCTGCTGTCTGCTAGATGCTGCTGCACTGACTTCATCCTGAACAGGAATTAATATATAAGATATAAGATAATTATATCTTATTTATGTCCTGTAACACACTATAGGACTAGCCAAAGCTTATTAATAACCCTATTAGGCTTCTGTTTTACTAGCTTTCACCACTGCACACACTTAAGACAAGTAACTGACACATTTTGAATATACTTTGTGTGTACATGTAAGAATAAAAAGATTATGGACGTGCAGCCAGATGACAGCAGAATCATCCCTTGTCGTTTTTTGATACAGACAGTTGCCATAATTCACATGCAAACATGTTGATAAATGCAAGTATATCGGCGCTCGCAGCAGAATTTAATAACTTCTCACACATCGATAATCTGCAGATCATGAGGAATAACTGCAATGCAATGCAAAAATATAAAAAAAGCATATAAATAAGATATTATAATATGAAAAAATACACTCCCCGACTTTATTGTTTCTCGAAATCACAAAATGTCCTCAAGGAATCCCTCAAAAATGGGATTGGCTCACATTTTTTGCTACTAATCAGGAGTGTAATCAAACAAAATGACGTTAAAAGATGAATAAAAGAGGCCTAAACAGCTGCGTAGTTTGCATATTTCTCGGTTTTGGAAACTTCAATCTACTGTCTTAAAAGTTCTACCTGCAGTATTGATGTTGTGCAGAAAGTTTGACTATAAGTAAGAGGTTTCTATTGTTGCATACAAATCCAGGAGTTGCCTCTAAGCGGGGGATCAGAGGGAAAAGCTCTACAGAGGAAAAAGGGAGATGATTGTGACAAACAAACCTTGTTTACTTCCTCCTTTAACTATTGAAAAAAACCAATAACAAAAAAAACATTAGACAATTGTCCTCTACAGTCGTGTTTTTTACCTTTTTCATCTCTGCATGACTTCAAAATAATACTACGGGTAATGCTGAGCCAACAATTTATATGTAACGAAACACAGAAACAAAGTGATTAGGCTCAAAAAAAAAAAAAGCTTCAATCCTGGAGAAAGAAAAGAAATTGAATCAAGCTGTGCTGCCTCTGCCGACGGCTAAAACAAGTGTTTTGGAAATGATTCTTTGAACTGGATTCTGGGAAATGTGTGAGTCAGCAGGGGCCGCAGACGCAAACTGGAACTATTGACACGGTCAGGACGCTTTATCGGAGACTCATCTCATCACAAACCCCAAATACACACTTAGGTTCATTGAATAATATTCAAAGCTGATCCTAAATGTGCACCTTGTTTGCTGAGGTTTGTTGTGATAACATGTCAATGCCATGTTACTATTTACAGCTATGCTTTAGTGTTTTACAAAACATTTATTAAAAGTATACATCCTGCTTATAAATGCCAAAAATTGCACACCATTAACTATAAGAATGAAGTCTCAAGAAAAGATGGAACGCCATAGTTATTTTAAGATAAGATAAGATAAGATAATCCTTTATTAGTCCCACAGCGGGGAAATTTGCAGGATTAAAGCAGCATAGTGCAAACAAGAGACATAAGTAAAAAACAAGTATTATAAATAAGTAAATAAGTAATCACACAGTAAAAAATAATAAATAAGTAAAAACTTAAATAATCCACAATAACTAAAATATTATATTAACCCAAACTTTACAAAGTAGTTTTGTTGTCTTAGCCTAACTAAATATTTCCCGATCTTTTTTCCTAAACACAAACAAATAGTTAACTTAAGTTGTTTTCTTTGTTGTTTTATTTTGAAAGACTGTATTCATGTTTTCTGTGTGTTTATATAATATTTCAGTTATTGTTGTTTTTTAACATTTTTTTATTAATTTATTATTCTTTACTGTGTGATTACTTATGAATTATACTTGTTTTGATCTTGTTTTCTACTTATGTCTCTTATGTGTTTGTTTGCACTTTTCACTGTGCTGCTGTAATCCTGCACATGTACCCGCTGTGGGACTAATAAAGGATTATCTTATCTTATCTTATCTTATTCACGTAACAAGCGGAAATTGACACGTGTTGCTAGCTTTCGTAGGAAAACACACGAAAAACGTTTTCGTAAGATATCATATGAACTGTTGTATGAAGATTTGTTGAATTTTGGGACATTTTGTTAACTTACAATAAGAGAAACTTTTCTTACTGCTTCACACAAAGTTTCTTTTTTTGTTTTCATCAATTAGTCAGTGTGTACAAAGTGATCATTAGGCCTTGAGTCAAAGGGGCCAGCGCATCAAACATCAACACAAATTATGAATACAGGACAAACTTGAAACCCTTATTGCAGGATCATTAATTAGCGCAGCTACTGAAGCTTTCAACATTAACGAACCCCGACGTAATCATCTTCACCGGTTGATCAAAAGATCTGTAAAGTGAGGATGAGTTTGGAGCACCCACCTGTTTGCTCTTTGTGTCCTCCTTGGGGCAAAGAAAGAAAAAGAAGATGTTTAAAAAGAAAAAAGTCGACACTGTTAATATCTCTTTTTCCCCAAAACAAACTCTTTCTACCGAACTAGCAATAAAAAAAATGAATATATATTGTGTACAGGGAAGTGAACAAAATGACTAAAAGGATCAGAAGTTCAGAGGGTGTCACAGGAGAAAGAGAGCAGATCTGAATACATGAATAGATATTATGAAAGCTGAAGTCTCGGGTTAGAAAGAAGGAGGTGAAGTCCAGAAACCAACCAACCTGCTTCTCTTTGTCTTTCTTTTCAGCCTGCAAGGACACAGATCTGTGAGTGAGCTTCGATGCTAGACGCTTCAGTTTAAACACAACCATCATAGCAGACACATTCTTTTTATTAGGTTCACCTTCCCTGTTTAGCCTTCAGTCTCTCCAGACGGTGACTCACATATTAATAAAGCTTATTGTTGTCTCCAGATGAGACCCTCATAGATCCAGTTTTGCTGATTCTCAGGTTTTATATCCGGCTTGGAAGCTCACACCCCCTCAGAGGAGTGATAAAAACCTCCTAAAAACAAACCTCCATACAAAGCAGTTTTCTGACTTTTTTGCAAAAAAGCACACACAAGATTTAGACCTTTGGATCAACATAATCAGACCACTTTGAACGCAGATCGTTGGGATCAGGTCGGTAGCTGAACCCCCCCGGGGAACATTAACTCCCTTCCTGCAGTCTATCCTTCCAATAACCGAATCATCTCACTAATGACTCACTCCGTTCTCTGCTTGGAGGTGTGGTGATGGGAAAGTAGTTGAAAGGAAAAGCTGCAGACTCTTGTTCAAAAAATGGCATATCATTGGCACCCTATATATATATATTTGTCCATTCTTTGGGGCATGGTAACTATTTGTAAAATTTAGGGGTACCAAATTATGGACTGTCTTTTCAAAAGATGCTGAAAAGACCTTTTCATTTCTGTTTTGTTTCTCCATGTATCCATGTGCTCCATGTTTCATTTTTTCTATAATATGTAGAGTTGTTTCACTCATAGTGAAAAGTAGTATTACTATTGTTTAGGAGTATGTTATATCTTGGTCAAGTACTTTGTCATCAATATCTTATCTTTTATTCATGTTGTGTTCTCTATAATATTGTGAGATTTTAACATTATTTAGGTGAAGGCTTAAAATAAGCCCAGTGGGATGTCAGTTACTCTTCCTGCACTGTGATATTATTTATCAACAAACAAAACCAAAACAATTGAGGGCACTTTTAAACTATGTCTGCATGTTCTTCTTCTTTTGTACGCTACATTTTTTGAACAGCCAATATCTCTCACAAAGGGGTCCTTTTTGACTCTGACTGCCACCCTTAGGAGGGATCACAATGCAAATCCAATAAAGGCTCATGTCTCAAGCAAAGCATAGTTTTGGTGTCTTGTCTGAAATTGAAGGTAAAATATTTTGGTTAAACCTGATGTTCTGGACACTTTGGGGCGATTTCATCAATTGATATGGTGAACTGAATACTACGAACCCAGCAGTTACAAGCAACATTATCATTCATTTGGAGGTCTGTTTTAGTCCACCTGATGATTCTGATATTTTATCTCTTTTTGTTCTGTCTGGTCAACAACTCCTGAGCAAACTAACCCTCTTTTTAGCTGCTAAATGCTCCACTTTGTTCATCAGTTAGTCTCTAACTCTGTCTTTCTGCTTTCTAATGTCAAACAATAAGTTGATACTCATTATTAAGCTAAGAGCTGTAGATTCAGGTGATCATTACCAGCATGTTAATCACTACTGGAGACCCTGTTCTACATTGTTTTCACACTGTCATTTAATACATTGTATTTAAAAATATATAAACTATGGCTGCTTTAAGGTTAGATTTAGGTTAAGTTATTTTTATATATGTAATGACACATTTGCCCTCAAGATCGGCCTTGACAACCACACTCACACACACACACACACACACACACACACACACACACACACACACACACACACACACACACACACACACACACGTTTCTAAGTATTTCTAGTTTGCACAAACACAGCTAAGATGCAAACACACCTTTTCCTTCTTGGACTCAGACTTGGAAGATGCGAAAACAAGACAAAACAAAATGACACAAATGTTAATAAAAATTAAAAAATAAACATTCATTATTGAGCATGAAAAAGGTACATGAGGGTGTTTGGCGGCTCACCTTTTCCTTATCAAGCTTTTGGACAAAGAAAGGAATAAAAAACAAAGACATTAAAGACAAAAAACAACAAACAGAAGGCATGAGGAGGAGAAAAGGTTAACGGTGCTGTATGATGACGGGAAAAAAATAGTGTGGGAACATGAACACACACACACACACACACACACACACACACACACACACACACACACACACACACACACACACACACACACACAGACACACACACACACACACACACACACTCTCTTAGAACAGCGAGGTGAATGGAGGATCTAGTGAATAACATGTCTGAGGATTTCAGTCAGCCCTGAGATGACAGTCTGCAGGAGAGGAGAGGTGAGTTTGTGGAGATGTTGGAGGAACCGGATTTTAAAAGAGAAAGCAAACCTTCTCCTGCTCCTCCTCACTGTCATCATAGTCTGAGGACTCGTCCTACAGGAGGACAGACGGCAGACAAACTTACTGAGGACAGAAACTAAAACATCGACTTCCAGAATAATTCACCAAGTAACGATTATACAACCAACAGAGCTCCAATTTTCTAAAGAGGAGAAAATATCTGCACAGTAAAGCTTAATTGTATGTTAATATTACACTACATAACTTTCCCTTTGTTGCTTCCTTGTTTTAAACAGAGTAGATATACCGCTGAGTTTTCTCAACTGCTGTGGGAGTTCGACATTACCTAAAGTACCTAAAGTCTAAAATATCTCAAGCTTTTCTTCCGCACTTCAACCAGAGTAACAGCAGGCATCATGTAACACCCAGCACGACCCCTGAAGCACCTTTTTTAGCGCCGCTAGCTAGAAAAAAAGAGACGTCTGGGGGGGGAAACGGGCATTTAATGTTACTGTAAGATGAGATTCTGCATCGTGAACAGGGATTCGGGGAGCAGAGACAGAACCCAGAGAGCTACTTGTCTTCTAGTCAGAGATAATAAGAAATGTGATGTTGCTGTAATAAATCAGCCGAACATCCTTCCAATATTCTAAGCTGCATCAGGGGAATGTCTTTTTAATAGAATAACATACGTCTTATCAGTGATGAATCACCCCACAAACATAGATTCGCCTTTTCTTTTTATACACCAATTTAAATGAATATAAGTTGATTATGATCACTTGTGGGATAAATTCTCAACCTAAAAAGAGACAAATTAAAGCTTTGAAAAGTTTAAAACGATTAAAATATGATTCTGGTGCCAGAGATCGGCTGGTGCAGGAATGTAACTCTCCTCTAACCGCCCATTATAGTCGCGTCAAGCAGTCTTAATGTGCAGCTTTTAATATAATTATGACAAACAGCATAATTTCATCAACTCAATACTGAGCGTTTAGATGAGGCTTACAGTTTCATATTCTAATAAGATTATAAAAACGGAACATAAACATACACAGTCTAGTTCACAAATACAGCAAAACACACAGAGTCCAGGTTGCACAAGGTCCTAATTTAAAGCTTGTTAACATCACATTACTGGTCTCTGAGCCCGACCAACCAACCTTGTTCTCTTGTTCTTTGTTGTCAACCTAAATGTAGACAGGACAAGTCAGGACAGGAGAGGACGGGTCGGATAGGAAGGACAGGACAAGCAGTACAGCGTTAGCAATCATGCCTTTTTGCAAAAAATGATTATGTTGTCTTAAAATCCAACATTTTTCAGAGCTTCATATCTGTTAAGAGCTCTGCTTTAAATTAAAATGTCCAACCAAACCAGGCTGGTCTCATCCAGCATTCGTTGCTATACCTACAAAAAGTAATGTGCCGTAATTTGTAGATATCCAATGACATTATTTTGTGAGATAACCACTTAATTATTAACTAGGAAGTATAAAGTCTGTAAAAGACCAAACAGGGTGGGCGGGGCCGACAAAAAGCTTTCTTTACATTTGTTTGTTAACGATGATTTATTTGTCACGTGACTTGCATACTTCCTGAACGGCACTTCTGTAGTTATTTGAACTCAAACAACAATCTTTTTCTAAACCTAACCAAGTAGATTTGTTGCCTAAACCTAACTAACTTGTTTCCTGTGAAGGAGGAAGTTTATTTTGAAAAGACTGTCTGAAGGTAACGAGGGGAAATTGCTGGCTTTTGTAAGAAAACGCACAAAAAATGAGGAATAACTTTCCGTAAGATATCCTACAAACCGTTGTATAAGGATAACGTTGACCAAATACATAAATCAGCTCTACACATATCATATCAGACACAATATATTCATATATTCCTTCAATAGCCCCCGACTATAACGATGAGCAGCACATTTAGCCGGCACATAACAGATCGTGCATCTTCACTCTAAACATCCCATTTAACATCTGTTAAGATACCCCCCCCCCCCGACGGTCTAACTAAGCCATTTCAAGAAGCCATTAAGTGGCGGCTAAATACAACATTTTATACGCTATCAAATTCAATTATCTGGGAGCCCACTGTCTAGTCTATTAAGCGCTCACTAGAGGAGGGAGGCTGTGTTGGCGCCCAGCTGTAGACGTGTTAAGAGCTTTGCTAGCATGTGGGGCTTTATGGAGGGTTTCAGGGTTGTGGAGGGATTTATCAGCGGGGCTCAGGGAGACACAGCTGGGGGGTTCAAAGGGGTAATAGTCGCTTGATAATGGGCGAAAAATGATTTAAAGAATGTGTTTAATATAATGTTTTTGTGTGAACTTGGAGAGCTTGACATTTTAATCCAAATTTGATGACTGTTTTTTCCAGGCTATCAATCAAATGATCATGTCACAAACGGCATAAAGTCATAAAGAAGTTGAGTTTGTGAGTTTTCTTTTCTTATCTTCAACTTTCATTTTTTCTTATGTAGTCGTTAATATTTAATATTATTGAGAAATAATTACGATATAAAATCGTGTTTTTAGGGGCTTTAAAACGAGGTCAAAGCTATATCTATATTCCATATCACTGTTTAGTGTTGTAGTAAAAGCTACGACTGTATGGAGGAAACACATCATAACAATATAGTGACTGAGAACTGGAGAAGAAATCTTAAAATGTGTGATTTCCTGTGCAAAACTCAAACAGTGTGCACATGACAGACATTGCTAATTCAGTTTTGCATTCTGTTAAGTCTTCTTTGTGTAAGACATTTCTAAAGGTAGAACATTTTTTCAGGGACAATAATATGTTGCTTTTACGTGAAATGTCTTTTGTTGTTTTTGACTTTTTTTTGTTGCTGTTTTGTCTCTTGTTTGCGCTTTTATGTGAAACTTTTAAAGCTGCTGTCTTGGCCAGGACTCCCTCGAAAAATGGATTTTACATCTCAATGGGAATATCCTGGTAAAATAAAGGTTAAAATAATAACAATCTACCTTTATTGTTGTGAAGACGTTAAGTGAGGACACAGCCACACTAAACATAATCCTCAATCGTTACATACTAAATCAAATACTAATATATGAAAACAATAAATTAATTTGAAGTTCTGCTTTCAAAGAGTCTAAACTATAATTTCAAATGACAACATTCATGTTACAAATACCCGACAAACAAACTTCCTGCCAAGATACCCGTAGACCCGACTTTAGAGGTCCAGTGATATTACTCATTTATCACAACTATAAATAATAAGAGTGACATGATATGAAATGTCTCAGTTTTTTCTTCCTTAATTCCCTCTTACCTCAGATCCCTCTGAGTCTGAGCAGCCAGACTGGAGGTTGAAATGGATAAAAACAATAAGAAAAGAAGGTGAGAGGAGAGACAAATAATTAGAAAAAACAAATAAAAGGACATTAAATGAAATCAAAGTGGAATTTGTTCTTTTTTTTTTTTGCTGGCAGCTTTTGCTGATGCAGCCTACCCACCATGTCATCCTCCCCTTCATGGTCAGTGATCGCCTGGTGGAGATGGTATGGAAATAAAAACAAGTAAATTATAAAACATGTAGGACAAATAAAATGTGATTTATATAAAGAAAAAAAAAGAGTAAATGCATAAGAAAGAGAGAGTTTTGCTGCTCTGCTGAGGTTTTGTAAGAACACGGCTGGCTCAAGCTCCACTTAGACTAAATGAGAGACAAATTTATGATTATCATAATACTTTTTTTGAGCCACAAGATCAAACTAACTCTCAGAGATAGTCGCTGTAGATGGATTTGGCTACAAATACCTTAGAAATAGGCAAAGTGATTCACCATTACATTACATACATTACACCACATTGTATTGTACACCCTCACTATATAGACAAAGTATGTGAACAACCCTCTTTAATAGTAAAGTACAACAAATAATAAAGCACACATATCGTGACCATTTCTGAGGTTCATACTCATATTTTGGATTTTTACTAGAACATAGTTAATTTAATAAGGGTTTAAGTCTTTAGGGTTTAATGTTTTGGGTGTCCACATACTTATGGCTTGTCAGTGTATTTGCTATTTGAAAAGAAAATGTTAGTGATCATAAAGATGAAAAGATTTATTCAGCTTTTCCAAAACTTTAACCTAAACTAACAAACGTTTTCTATGATTCATGTTATTATAGGTACAGCTGTGTCTGTGACAAGCCAAACCAGTTTAAAACCACTACACAGTCTCCAAACTGAACTATGAGGTTTGAGGTTGAGACCCACCTCCTCATCTATCTCCTCGGGTTCCTCCTCGTTCTCAAGCTTTGGGAAATAAACAACAACGTAAAGAAAAACAGTTTCTTTTTCTTGTATCATGTCAGGTAGAGAGGAAAACCAAAGTCTATTTCTGGGAGTACAAACTTGGAGTCTAGAAAGGAGGAGGAGGAGGAGGAGGAGGAGGAGGAGGAGGAGGAGGAGGAGGAGGAGGAGGACGGGGGAGTTTGAGTTGACAAGTAAATTGGGATCAAACTAAAAACAGGGCGGGTTTTTTTTGCTGCTTTAATGAACTTGTTTATTTCGGATGTTTTTGTTCCAGGAGCAACGGGGGAAAGGGGAGCGAGGGCGAAAAAAAAGAAACCTAGACATACCATCTCCTCCTCAGCAGTTAACTGTAGAGAGAAACACACACACACACACACACTCATTCTCACCTTACGTAAATTAACTTGATATGCATTCATGTGCACATGTTCTGAACACCTGCTGCACCTTTTGCACCTCCATCTGTACACCAATGACTCAAACAAGATAAATCCAGTATTACCACAAAAATATACCAGCAAGGTTACAAGCAAGACTGGATAGTCGAGTGAACGTCTCAAGAGAACAGGTATATATAAAAGTTCTTCAGATTTGTTTCCATACAAAATATGATGTTTTCAACTATTTTCCCAAGGTTGCCACATCGCACATAAAAGGCTGCAACGTTACAAAACTCTTTTCTTCAGAGACAGGTACAGGGTTTAGCATGAACAGAGAAATAAAGATTCCTGCAGGCATATAACTCTGCTGCTTCTCCGGGTAGCGACGGATGAACCCAAATACATATTAAATGCTTCCATTACAGTAATTAGGTCACACCTGGAGGACGGGGAGTTGACCTTAATAGGTCTGTCTATGTACTGGAGCAGCCCAGTTTAATGGCAGGTAGTGAAATGTAATGTATTGGTTTTGTGTACATGGACACAAATTTTCATTTCTTTGTGTCGCTCATGATAAAATAATACCAACGGAAGGTCAATGAGGATCCTTTTTCGTGTAGGATACACAAAGCAAACACATCCAAATGACTATCCAACAGTCAGAGGTAGTGATGTACGATTACATATTGAGGTAAAACACTTCTGGTGTGAGGTACGGAAAGACGAATGGGTCGCTAAATAAATGAGTATGAGTTATTCCGTCGTCTTTTATGTAACATTTATATACGAAGTGCACTTATTGAGTTATTGAGCTGAGATAATTGTAACTACTTATAACATTGAATCTAATAGGAAAGTCTAGCGTTAATTCAGTTTGTTTTACTGATGAGAGGAAATAAACAACAGCCTGTTAACCCTGCACGAATGCATTCATTTAGTCTCGTTTGTAAGGTATTTTTCATGTGTTTCGATTTTCAACAACACATGCATAAAACAAAAACATCAAACGTATATATCATCTAAACGGCTGGTTTACCTATTCAAGAAAATGAAAGGTTATGCAGAAATGGCAAGGCCTCTACTCGCCCTACGATGATTAATTGATATATTTGATAAATCTGTAAACTGAGTTTCTCTATAAAGAATCACACAAAAAACACCAGTTTGTTTACTAGAGATGTGCTCATAAGTTTCTTAAAAATAAGTAATTCAGCATGAAAAAAGCATCAAAACAACGACTGAAAAAATGATTTGGAAAGTGCATTTGCTCACAAAGACACTGTCAAGATTTAAAGAAAAGGCCTTTTGTGAATTAGGCCTTGATGGTTTGCCATTCTTAAAAACTGTATCCCCAGAAAAAAAAAGGTTTGGTAAAAACTGCTTTAACGACCCAAAACTAATTTCAACATTTTGACCTTGAACCAGAGAGAAAGACCTCATCAGTGGCTGTGGGTTGAAATGAGAAACTCTCAGGTCTCTTAGGCAGATGATTAAAAACCACTGGTGTGTGAGTTTGTGTTTGTGTGTGTGTGTGTGTGTGTGTGTGTGTGTGTGTGTGTGTGTGTGTGTGTGTGTGTGTGTGTGTGTGTGTGTGTGTGTGTGTGTGTGTGTGTGTGTGTCTTCATCTGTTAGCGCTCACCTGTTTTGCTCCCATCGACTCGAACATCTTCTCCAACAGGACTCTCATCTGCTGGATGTTGTTCATCAGCACACAGGGCTGCAGGAAGATGGATGAGGAAGATAACAGGATGTCAGGGTTATAAAGAAAAAGGTGGAAGAAAGGAAGTCAAAAGAAAATTAATAAAAGAAAAAAAGAGTAACAGAAGTGTGCAGCAGCAGATAAAATATGAATCCACTCTACAGAGCAGCAGTACTCACTATCTTCTCCTTCTCACAGTAGGAGGGGAAGCTCTTGGCCAGCAGGGCACAGTACTGCAGCAGCACTTTGGTGATCGTCTGTGGAAACAAGACAACACACACACAAGAAGATACATTCATTTACTCCGGGAACTTCTGGGGCGGTCAATCTGAACAGCTGTATTTAATACTCTAGTTCTGTTTGTTTGGTCAGGTGAGAATATGTTATTATTCACACTGTGACGGCTGAAAATGTGAGTCTGTGAAAAATATCTGCGGGCAGTTTGTAAGCTGTGAAGGTTTCCTGAAATCAAAAAGGTTTGTTGTGTCTTCAGGGAGAATTTAAAATCGATCCAGGTTAAGACTTTAGTCTCTCAGAGCAAGTCTGATGTCAAGTCTTCATAAACAAACTGTGATTGACCAGTTTTGTGGTACTTTCCTTGCGTATTTACTTATACACAGTATAAACGTTATACTTCTACACAAATACATTTTGGAGGCATTTATTTTACATTTTACAATTTTTTTTGATAGCTCTAGTCACAAGTCACTGTGCATATTTAGTAAATTACAAAATATAAATCACCTTATATATTTTCATTAGTATTATTATAGATTAAGCTACTTATTTATATTCTGAAGGTTTTTACTGAGGTTTTTGTTCATAAATCATTCATAGCCTGATTTATGCAACATTTTATTACTAGAAACATGGAGGAAATGGATTTTCTTTCTGGGCTGTTGTCAGTATTTTCCGAATTATGGAGCGATACAAAGATATATTTAAAATTCCCTTTGTAAAAACCTTCGACTCCAATATGTGAACAAAATGAAACAAGAACTTTGAACCTGGCTTTATACTATGTTCAGAATTATTTTCTGGAAATGTATGCAAATTTGCTCATATTTGATAATTCACTGTTAAATTTGCATATTTAATCATACATTTTCAGAAAACTTGAAACAAGTTAAAACATTTCCAAATGCAAGTTATCAACTGGAATAGATTTGTTAGTTAAAATTTTACCCTTTTCACCTTTAGTGTCTCACCTTAAACTAAAATTTCAAGGGGAGTCAAGTCTCCAGTAAGTAGACTCTCACACCAGTCATGTGTAACTCACGTCTCTAACGGGATTTCTGTGACTTTAGTCCATGTCTCATGTCTCATGTCTCATGTCTACGTCTCTGGATGCAAATCTATGCTAACAACCACGAGAGTGAAGGACGAAGAACAAGAGATGGACGGTGATGTCTGATGACAATTGCTCATGGCCGGAAAACTAGCTGAACAAATCAAACAAATAAGTCTAAATCTAGTCCAGTATGTTTGGCCAGAGTTAAAAAAAGAAACTGGATTTGTTGGGAGTGACAGATTGACCAGTTGGTACCACTGTAATCCTGCCTGATAAATGAAAGCACCAAGCATTATGTGTCTGTTAATTTGGCAACGCATCGTAGGTGTTATGTGGGCAATTTCTGTTATTGCAACAACCCTCCTGCCAATCAAAGACTGTAGGCGGCACTCAAGGGACATCTTTTATTTCTTTTGGATCTCTCTGGATGAGCCGATTCTCCAGGCACCGTCTTCTTAGTTTGTTCTGTCATGTTGGCTATTAGCTCTAATACGCAACAAGCCACTCTTGTTTCTATCTATATCTGTTTAAACAAAGCACGCTTCTTGTTGCCAATTGAATAAAACTTTCTTTTTTCACCACACTGCAACTTCCAAAACCATTCACTAATGTACTGTTCATTCTTTGAATAGCATTTGACACTGAGTTGCCAGTTCAGTCGGCAAATATTTGGACAAACTGTAAAAAACACAACAAGTTATAATGCAAAGTTTTTCTCCTCTATTTTTAAAAGCACTGTAGAGCGATATTTGCTGAGTAATTATCTATGCGGATTCACATAAATGACACAATCATTTTTTCATATATATTCTTCACAATTAAACCCCCCCCATATAATTGCTGCTTAATCCTCCTCCCAGCAGTATTAGTAGCTGCAAACAAAACGCTTTTACGGTGATTAACTCACATTTTCCTGCAAGTTATTTAAAGTTAAGTTATTTTGTCATTTAAAAGCTTTAATTTTGAAGCAGCATAAACAGGAAATGGTGGGTTTTCATCAGCAGTAACAATGCAACTCAGACAGCAGGTCTCATCCAAGCCCCAAATTTGATTTAGTGACCTAACGGTGGGATTACAACTTCCGGTTTCGTCACATGGAGCCATTGGAACCCAAAAAGAACTTTTCTCATAGACTTGCATTGGGAAAGAGACGTCTGTAAAGCAGCAGATACTTTTTTGAGGTCAATCAACTTCCCAGTACGAACACTTTAATGGCCCTTATTTAAATCATGAGGTCCTAAAAGTACTAAGAGCCCAATCAAGAGTTATTTCCTCCCTCTGTTCACGTAAATGAGAACGAGCTGAATGCTGGAGGCGGAGTTAAAGGAAACGCTAGTGTGCTCGCTCTATGGGTCCATTTATAAAGGAGTGATTATTATTATTATTATTATTATGCAGAAGATCATCGAAAGATCAGGGTCATTTTATGTGAATTTTACGTAGCACGTTCATCACTGAGCAACTTTTATAGGAATGTACGGGGCACCACCTCCAACGCTGTATCCAGTTCTTTTTATACATCCTCTTTTTCCTCCTCTCTTCCTTTTGCTCCCGATCATAGAAGAAACTTCCCGTATGGTGGAGAAATTATGGAAACCCATGTTTGATAAACTGTCCGGATTGTGGACGCTTGCTGTCCACACCTCCCTGACTTGTAACTCAATGCGAGCCAGTCCACCTCGGCATGTGGTCTGGCCTATCGGATCACCAATGTGAGCAAGATCCGATCTGGACGGACATGATAATAAATGCGTCCTGGCATAAACAGATGACACAAGTCTCATTGAAAAGACAAGTGTAACCACGGACCTGCTGGCGTGAATGTCGTGTTTGTTTACAATCCAATCTCCACGGGGGACATTTAAATCAATCGGACAGTTCATTTATCGGTTGTGATGGTTGCTTGCGGACAGGGAATGACAAAAAGTGTGGCCTTTGACCTCACAGCTTTTCCTACTTTCCGCAGAGTCAGCAAGACGGCCTTCTTCCACTCGTGCATTAAACATGTGGCCTGATGGCTGCCTGCATTACTTATAATGGTTTCCTCTGGTTTTACGACTCTGTCTCCCGCCCTTTATTCCTTTTCTGCTGCTGTCTGTCTTTTACTGTCAACTCATACGTTTTCCTAAAATGAGATATAACTATGCTGGCCTGGAGGCAGAGGGGCAAGAGAGAAAGAATAAGGAATAGGAGGGAGGCAAAGAGAGAAAGTGGACGAGAGATATGGAAAGAAGACAGACACATAAAGGCGGATATGGATCGAGAATATCTGAAGGCAAAGACGTGATGGAGAGTTCATAGAGAGACGAGGCTGCAAGATGTCAGAAGAGTAGATGAAAGACAAACTAAAGCTAGAGACAGGGAGGAGAGGAACATTAACATGAGTGGAGTGGTAGAAAATGAAAAGAGAGTCAAGGGTTGGGGACAGAGAGATGGACAGCTCAGAGTGATGGCTTACATTAGCTATTCTTTATTTAATGAGTCCCATATTGATCCAGCCATCACACACACACAAATTTGGGCGCACACAACTCTTCTGCAGAGAAAGCTTTGTTAGATTTAATGGCCATGCCTAAAAGCAACTGCCTTAAATTAAATCTGAAGAAAGAAATATGGCATCCAAGGTTCAATAACAAAAAAACTGCACTGTAACCCAAACCTGAAACTCTTCAGCCGATATCTGAAAGGCACAAAAGATTCAAGAGCTCTTGAGAGGACTCGATTTAAATAAGCTACCAATGTATCCTTATACAACCGTTGGTACGATGTTTTATGGAAAATACGAAAGCCAGCAACATGTAAATTTCTGCTTGTTACATGCATGCGTTCTTTTCAAAATAAAGTTCTGTTTTCACATGAAACAACTTAGCTAGGTTCAGGCAACAAAATTACATTGTTAGGTTTAGGAAAAGATCGTTATTTGGGTTAGAATAAGTCTGGAAGTGCAATTTACTGAAGTTCGCATTTTACACTACAAAGAAATCAACGTTGTCTTCTTGTTTTAAGGATGACATGAACAAAGGTCTCCTGGGTGAAAGATCATTGTTCATTGGACCCATCCTGTGTGGGTTTTTGTGATCTTTATACTACATGACTGCGTGGATAACATATAACATAATTTGGTTGGATATCTACGAATTACAATGCATTCTTTTTGGTAGGTATAGAAAAAAATGCTGGATGGGACCAGCCTGGCCTCGTTAACTACGTTTACATGCACACTTATATTCCACTATTATTTGGATTTTATGACAATATTCTAAATTTGACATGGGTCATGTAATGAATAATCAATAATCCATAATCCATTTAGATATTTAGAATTAGGTCATATTCTGAATGGAGCACTTTCCGATTAAGATATGCTGATAATATTTAGGACTTTAGGAGCATACTTTGGACTTGTTTAGAGGGCATTAAAATATGCGTCTAATTGGGAGTCTTTAGTGCAGTTTGAACTTCGCATCCTCCTGCCTGTTTACTGACAGCTCTGAGAGTTGAACAGTAGTTGTAGAGAAACCAAATACCAACAGTTTGCAGAGATGCACTCCCAAAAGAAAAAGCTCACATTTCTGGACAGAAGGAGAAATACAACTACTTTTAAAAATGATGAAAGACTTTGATACCAACATGTTTTTGGATATGCACAAATATCGCATCAGTGACCTTTTCAGGAGAGCGGTTAGAAAAAATGAAAGAGGGAAGCTGTGTTTGCACTGTCCAACAAGTCTGCCATTGGTTTAGTTAATGAAAGTATGCACGGCTGCATGTTAACAGGAATATTAGTGGAAATATTCATTTTCATCAACCATGTAAACAGCTTAGCAGGAATATGGTCCTTTTCGGTACTATGGGCAAATATTTGGAATTTTTGTTGCATGTAAACTCGATGCTGGATGTTTGGACTGGAAGTGAAAGCATTGCAACTTTTCTACACACAAGCAAGTTAGGAAAGAAAGAGCTCAAACTTGCAAACAATGGCTGAACTGCTTGAAAAATGTCCATCTTAACAAAAAGTTTAGAAAAGCTGGAAGTTCACTGAATTTATGTAACGAGTTTTCTGTGTACAAAGAGACTTCACATTTGTACTACTTTATTACCTGACCTATCAACAGAAAGAGAAGAGAACTATTTTTATGTTTTCATTATGCACACGAGTGACATGACCACAGAGATCCCAGAGAGATAGACGACATGTGGTAAAACCAGAAAACTGAGGTCGTTGAGTTCTGCATCTCACCTTGGCGAAGCGTCGGTTGTATTGGGCCACCACCGCCGGGTCGGGCAGTCCAGCTTCTTGATGATCTCGAAGCTCTGGTTGAGCTGAGTGAAGATGTCCACCACCGAGCTGGAGAACAGAGCGTGCTCCGACGTCTGCTGGAACTGCAGGTGGAAGCGGGGAGAAGACAGATTTTAGCCCACTAGTACTACTAGTACTACAACTGTATATGCACACAACTCTTCTGCAGAGAAAGCTTTGTTAGATTTAATGGCTATGACTAAAAGCAACTGCCTTGAATAAAATCTGAAGAAAGAAATAAGGCATCAAAGGTTCAATAACAAAAACACTGCACTGTAACACAAACCTGAATCTCTTCATCCGATATCTCAAAGGCACAAAAGATTCAAGAGTTGTGTGGGTGAAAGCTCTTGAGTGGACTCGATTCAAACCAGCCACCAGTCAGGGTCTTAGATGTAACTTATTTGTGCCTCAATAACGAATCCTACGACAACAGTTGGTGTGATATCTAACAGAAATATACATTTTTTGTACTTTTTCCTACGAAAGCCAGCAAAACGTGTACATTTCCGTTTGTCACATGGATTCAGTTTTTCAACTTAAGTTAGGTTTATGCAACAAAACTACTTTGTTAAGTTTAGGAAAAAAAAATCTCCTGACAACAACCTCCTTACCGACTCGTACGTCCTCTCCGTCCTTACTCCCCTTTAATCAAATAATAACTCAAATCCATTCTTATTTCTTCTCCCTGCTACCGTAGCTGTGCTCTGGCGTAATTACAGTAATTTCAGGGCACTTTGACCAGTACAAATTATTATTATTCATTTGAAATGATTGCTGGTCTGGGAATAAAGGGCTTATTGAAGTGTTGCACAAATCATGTGGTCCTTCGGATAAATTCACAACTTACATTTTCCTTCTGAGCTCAAGGCTCAAAACGAAAAGGTAAACGGTGCCCAGAGGGTTCGAGCGGTATATTTCCCAAATGACCGAGTCATGCCGTTGTATCCTGTAGTCTCTCGTCCTCTCTTAGAAACCTACAGAACATGGATCCATGACTGGTTCTTTAAGAGCCAAAGGAGGCCGATAAGCACTTAACGGCTCCTCAATAAAATCTGTATCTAATGGAGTCCTCATAGTGCCCCATACTTTAAAAGAGTTGTGCCGTCAGGCTACTTAAGAGAGTAAAGAGGTAGAGAATATGTGTACTGAGGAAAATACTACATGCTTAAGAGTATAATCTGAACGTCCTGCCTGCGTTTTTATTCCCTGAACTGCCAGATGTTTTGTAACTCCAAAACCATCTGAGAAGTTGTCATTGGTAACAGTTTGGAAGAGCAGGCACTTTGACAAAAAAGTGCCTTTCTTTGCTCTTCTTTCAATGAATAAATAATGCATTTAACTTGTAGGGGGCAAAAAAGTACCTAGTTTCAATCAGACTCTTGTTGAAGCCAGTTGGGAAAAGAGTGACAACAGGTGATTGGTTATTGCATTTATTATCCTACATTCTGTACGGTGAATAAAAGATACTAGGAGATATGTGATTTGGGAATCCTCCCCTAAGAAAATTTACTTCAAACTATGCAAATTTCACCTTATTTTGGGCCATTATTAATACAATTGGCCTCAAAAACATCCAAAAGTGTTAAGGCCAAACAAAGACACTAAACCACATGGTTGTACGTATTCACATTAACACATTATTCTATTCCACTTAACATAACAACTGATGGCTGAAATGAGAGAGAACCATTCTTCTTAGGTCGATTTCTACTCAAGTTACAGTTTACATCACTTCATCATTTTAGACATCAGACATTTGTGTGAAATTGTCACAACTAACATATTAATACTTAAGTTATGGCCAACAGCGTGTTTTGTGCACTTTGATTCTAATCAGTTCATTCTCGAGTCCAGGTGGACGTTTGTGCCAAATTTAAAAAAAAAAAAATCCCTCGTGCTATTCCGGACGGACAGCCCAATGCAGAGGCATAAAAACGCAGTACCTTCATTCATTTGAATGTGGGTCGATGCAGAGAGCTCCGTCAAAACAACGTCATCAGTCAAGCACACGATACTAGTGGATTACTTTGTATAAGGGATTGCTGCGTTACTACTGTTTAGCCTAGAGATCGAGAATGATTGCTGCTATTTCAACTTTCCTGAGCAGTAAAATCCTTCACAGTAATATCCTAAATGGCTGTTCAGTGATTTGGCGTCTGCTAAGCCTTCACAAAGCCATTAGAGCGAGACAGAAGGGAGAGTAACCATCTGTACGGGCCAAGAAGAAGATAAACCAAACACGCATCCCTCCTCCCATATATATATATATATATATATATATATATACAATCTGAAAGGTTACTCTAGGGTAAAATGTAGGACTTCTCTGATGGCCTATAAAAACATTTTGAGTGCATCAAAATTACACTTTTGTGTTGACGACAAGCCTCAAGAAACTCCCAGAGCAACAGCAGAGATCCCTGAAGATAAAGTGCTGCTTGGGGACCAACAAGAGGTCGAGAGACAACACTTCTCCATCATTCTGTTCATCTGGAACAGGGCTGCCATATGGAAGCACCCTTGAAGATAAAAGGTCACAGAGCCGAGAGCAGTGTTGTACAAAGCTTTCGTTTTCACTGCGTAGTTTTTTCTACTGCTGTTGGACTTCCTTTCAATCAAAAACCTAAAAAATATAATTTCACAATAACAAATAGTCAGGAAGTAGCTGGTGTATGATATGAAATATGGCTCTGTTGTATAAGAATGTAGGTTTTATGTAAGAATAGCATTTTAACATTAATTAAAAGCAAGTTTTTTTCTTCTTATTTGTTAAATCTCCACCTTGTTGTGAGTCGCAGTTCTTGAGAGTTTGCAAATAGAAATGAAGCAAAATATGAATTTATAACATTTATGTAAGATTTGTGTGGTACTTCACCAGTCATCAAAGCTTCTCAACAACTATAATGTCTCATCTCCGCTAACTGAGTAGCCTGCAAATTGTTTGTTTTATTGCCTTAATTCAATTTTGGTGTCTGGGGAGGAAATGTATCCGTCGACAGGAAACAGGAAATTGAAACTTCGGAGTGAGAGTTAAAAATGTATTCCAACGGGGAAATTGTTGATGCTTCAGTGAAAAAAAAATCTTTGGTCCAATTAGTAAAGAAAAGCGTGATTCATACAGTTACTGACATCCAACACTCAAAGTGCCCTTTCAAACCACCTTATTGAGACGGTGCATCCTTGCACTCTGCATCATTGCACTTTTATCTTCATTTCATTGTCATTGTTTTTGTGTTTTATGTTCATTTAAATAATTTTGCACTTTATATTTTATGAGTTCATAATGTTTATCCTTACCTTTGTTCTTCTTTGATCTCCTTGTTTTTTGTTTATTTGTCTATTTCTGTGTATGTACGTAAGAAAACCGGACTAAAATTCCTTGTATGCATCCATTACAAATAAATGACCATTAATCCGCTTCGAAATCATAGATAATACATGCTCCATGTAACATCAGAACTTGCCTGAGATTCATCACATTTTTAGGATTTCTTAAGTATCAAAGTAATCCACTGATAGTCGTCTTTACATCATTTGGAGCATTGATAATGGTGACTGCCAATATGTAATTCGGCATACTTTGACTAGCGGCAACTTGCAAGTCTTGCGGCAACTTGCAAGAATCTTGCGAATTTTGTATCAGTCAAAATTCTTGACATTTTATTTTCATTCTTACCAATTATTAAGATCTATACTTTAAAGCAACATTTTACATGAAGGTTCAAAACTTGGAGCACGATGAAATTGGCTTTTTAGATTCGTTGTTTTAGATGTTTTTTGATTCCCGAACAACATCTGATAGATTTTTGTTGATTGCTGGCATGCAATCAACAAAAAAAGCATGATTTAATCTGAATCAGAGCTGCAAGAGGAAACAAGTTCGTCTCACTGACACCAATTAAGTTGTTAGACTACAGTCTAGTCTGCAAATTGCTTCTTTAAAAAAAGTAGTTTTGTTATCCTTTTTAAGAAAATAGTCAAAATAAGAACAGATGAAATCCTGGATTATTTGAAGTAATCAAAAAACATTTCTGAGCCCTAAATAATAAAAGATGGATGCAGAGCTGACTTTTTGCTCACAGAATAGTTTCTCCGACCTCAACGCCATTCACATTCTTGTTTCTTTGACTCACCCCTTCTCTCTTGTCTCTCTCCAGCGCTGCGTGCATGAACTCCATCGACACCTCCTCGTTCTCAGCCAGCCAGGCCAGAACAAACTGGAGGAACCACCTGGAACAACAACAGAACTCCTCTCTGACAAACCACACAGCTGGTACACAAACGAGAGATAAACTACTGGATGTCACTCTTTGGCTTTGGCTTTGACAAAGAATAAATCAAATGCTTTGTTGTTTAATTATAAAGCTTGCAGATCTTTTAATCCCCTTTTCAGTGTTCTTATGTCTCTTATCTGTTTTAGTTCTTTGCTAGATTTATTTTATCTAATTGAATTTATGAAACGCTTCTTCTTTTCATTAACAGATTATACTGCACCTTGTTACTTTGTCTTAAACGTTGCTTTATCAATAAAATGTGTTATAGTTATTACCATTAATCTGTCGTCCATATTTCTAGTGTCCAAACCAAGTGAGGGGAGTTTTGAGTTGGTGTATGTGTCTCTATTATTGTGTATTTAAAAAGAGGATAAATCTCAATACAGAGGCAGAAGTGATGAATCAGGATGAGCTCCATTATGTGTGTGTGTGTGTGTGTGTGTGTGTGTGTGTGTGTGTGTGTGTGTGTGTGTGTGTGTGTGTGTGTGTGTGTGTGTGTGTCTTACGCGGGGTATTCAGGAACAGTGTCTTTGAAGGCGCGCAGGTCTTTCACGTACTCATTGTAAAGCCACTTGACCTTGAAGTGCAGGTTCATGTAGTCGGCAGTCTTACACAGCCTATGCTTCTCGTGTTCTGCAAATACAAACACACACACACACACACACACACACACACACACAAAAACACACAAGAATAAACACCAGATGTCTCTCTTGTGGGGCTGCACGGCGGCTAGCGCTGATGGGATCGATTCCCGGGCTGCACATCCCTTCTGTGTGGAGTTTTCATGTTCACCTCATGTCAGCGTGGGTTCAGCTAACAGCTAATGGCCAACAGCTAACAGAACCACCAGTAAAGCGTGTATGACGTGTCTTAAATGACAACTTTGAGCCGATTTTTTGATTTCATCACTACTTGAATGAAGTCAGTCATCACTTTTCAGCATTACAGTCTGCTCAGAAGTCTTCTTTTGTCTAGTTTTCATCATTGCCCATTTTTGCAGGCCCTTGTCTCTCCTATAAAGGTGGGATACATTAAGAGACATATCATACTTGAAACAATACTTATTTGTGAACAGGAATATATGCTTTAAAAAGGGGCTCTCTCATGCAGGAAGCAATGTACGAACAAATGTCCCCCCATGTTTTGGTCTTATTAAGTTAGTACCTACTGATTTCTGGGTTTCATCACAGTTTTCTTTTTGTTGCTCTTCTCTTGGGTAAGAGAACATTTTACGAGTGGTTTAGAGCACTCTTACCAAGATTCACAGTCCATTCATTCTTTGTCTGGAGCAAAATACACGTTTTAAATTTGAGATACATAAAAAAAGAATGCATTAATATTATATTATGAAATTAGGTTTTTATAGGCTTTAGAGTAATAACTATTGGGTTATTAAAGAAATACTATTCTGAATGGCTTACATTCTGCCCTTTAATGCTTTTTGATTTTCCTGTAACCCCAGCACTTACACTCTTGAAAATCGTAATTACTTTAAGTGGTTTCAGTTTTACTACTGCTGAAGTTCTGGATTGTTTCGAACGTTTTGGTGCATCTGGAGTTCATCTCTTATTTTTTATCTCAAGAGAAAATATGAGAGAAATTTAAAGTAGTGTTTGTGCATGAGGCCCTTGTGTTGTAACTTTATCTTTCTCCTTCTGAAAAACAAAATCGTCTGTCCCCTCTTCCTGTTTTCAATATAAAAAATGGTTCACGCTACAAATAAGGTTGGAAATCTCCGCTATGGATGACTAATAAAAAATTCACACAAACACTCATCTTACCGGCGTCGAAATCAACTCTGCGGATGCGAAATGTGTTGGGAGCTGAGATGGCAACAGAATGAGAAAACAAACCAATGAGAGAGCAGATAGAAGAGAGAGGCAGGTTTGAAAAGCAACGATGAAATGAGAAAGGAAAGAAATAATGTTCGAACAAAATACTAGGGGGGACTAGAAATGAGTCTCCTGAGGGACTTTTCAGCGATCAAATCTATGATTCAGAAAATACAATATGCCGACTCAGATATAAAACTCAGTTTCACAGGCCTTGTTTCAGGTTACTCTAGTTTCTACAGTTTCTACAAGTCTAATATGAGACACAGTCAAAAGTCAGAACATTGAGTAGTTTAGCAGGTTTCAAATGAGACAGTATAATGTGAAGCGCTACAGGAGGAAATCAATCATGTTATAGATTGATTCTCAGAGTTAGAAACTGTATTTATCGGAGGCAACAAGTTTAGCAACAGTCTGAGAACGACCAACAATATACAAGTTATCTTTAAAGCATTTTAAAGTTTTCGACCTACAAGAGAGTCTGTATCCATTAACACCTTTTTTTCCAGGTTGATTATCAGACGATTTTAGACTCAAGCTTTCAGACTTCTGACTGTGTCTTGTCATCAGCTACGTTAGTTGTTTTTTAAATCTCACCGTTGTTCCAGCGGAAGTGTTCGACTTTAAATAAAACTGGAAGAGATGAAACAAAGAGAAGGAAGAGAGTCGATGGAGAGAAGAAAGTAGAAGAATGAATGTAGAGAGGATGAAATGGCGGCACATTATGATCCCTTTTTCTTTCTCTTACACACACACACACACACACACACACACACACACACACACACACACACACACACACACACACACACACACACACACACACACACACTTTGTACACACACACACACACACACACACACACTTTGTACAGACAGACAGTCTTACCCTCCAGAGCGTACTTCATGTCCTGAGCGAACAGCCTCCACATGACCTCCGTGCTGACTTTACCCACGTCGAGTTCCTGAGGAAACCTAAAGTTCAGACAAACAGAGAAACTATAAGTTCACCTGCTAGTTAAAGCTTCCTGAAGCAAGTTAGAAACAAACATGCAATCAGTCAGTAGAATACACAAAACACACAGTAGCTTGAGGTTTTCTCAGACAGAAACAACAAACTGATTTTAATATTTTACCAGCTTTTTGTGTTTACAGTCACTGAAGTGAAACAACTTGCAGCAACAATATTACAAAAGATGCCGCTAGCAATCTATTTTATTAGATAGAAAATCTGAAAATAATAGCATATTTAAAAGTTTACAAAACACAAAAAGAAACCAGACCTTTTAGAATCAATTTTCAACTAAAATAATCAGAAAAAAAAATCTCTGCATACTTTTATTTTGTAAGACTAAATTATTGTTTTAAATATGAATGTAACTGAAACTTTTGACTACTTTCAACCAATAATTTTTAAGGTACTACATTAATAATATACCTTATATTGCATGAGTTGCAGTAAATTCAACATCTTACGAGGATCATTTTAGAACAATGCAACGGCTGCATCATTTCCCTAATTTTCCCAATATGACATAATGGAAATGAATGCACTTTAATCTACATAATGCCAAATATTAAGGATAATAAAATTCAGCACTGACTGGTTAATGACGGGTGTGTAGGAGTTCTTGTCCTCCTCGATGATGGAGACGATGAGCGTGATGAGTTTCGGCCAAAAGTCCAGATTCTGGATGCTCGGGCCCTGCTCCTCCTGCTGGTTCTCCTCTTTCTTCTCCTCCTCCTCCTCCTCTTCTTCCTCCTCCTCGTCCTCATCTCCATCATCTTCCTCCTCCTCTCCTTCCACCTTTTCCTTCTTCTCCTTCTTCTTCTTTTTCTTCTCCGGCTCAGGCTGCGAGAGGGAAAAAGGGACAAAATATTAAATGTTTAAGTTCTTTACTCCTTTGAGAAGTTGAATGTTCGTTTATCAGCTGCAGAAAAAAACAGATGCTGTTGTGAAACAAGATGCAGCTCAGAACAGAAACAAAGTTTTAGTGCTCAGGAGTTGCAATTTCAATAAATGATCTGCACTGAATAATTTACAACAATATCATTCCTCCGCGATATTGATTTGTTATGAAAGATTCCAGCTCCATGTTCTCCAAGTTTTCTGCACACTCCATAACTCTGAAATGAAAGACTTTTCCTCATTAGCATGCAACGTATTGCTAATTTATATTAAACACAATCTGGTTTAATGAGTTTAGACATCTTAGGACGTGAATATCTCCAGGCACGGCCCAAAATCTTCAGTGTTCTGGAGATAATTCTTCTGATAATGGAGACTCAGTTATTAGAGTCATGTGCTGAGATAATTATGAGCAAAAATGGAGGGGATGCAAAAAAACAACAACTTTTTATTATTCGATTTAGATACTTTTAAATTGATTAAATCTAGGAACTTAAGAGTGTTTTGTGTCATCAAACATCATCATCATTGTTTCTTTCCTGCAACACGTCGAACGCTCAGCGACTCACCGGTGGGACGGCGGGCTGGAACTGGCGGTTGAAGAGCTCCTGACAGTTGTTGAAGATGTACTCGTAGGTGGAGTTCAGGCAGGCCTTGACGCAGTCCCGCACCACATTGGCGGCTCTGGGAGGACTCTGCAGCTCCAAGACCTGCACAAAACCGGACAAGACACACATAGCGGTCATGCATTGGTAAGCCATATATATACATATATATATTATCATATCATCTTGGTCAGGTGATCTAGAATATAAACTCTTTGGACAATAAGCGAGAAGCTGTCATCACAAGACATTTGTTTAATCCTTCTCTCTATCAGAGATCCATAAAAAGTCAAAACTCAGAAAATAAACCCACTAACTTCATATAACTAAATAATAATATAATTAAATAACTATATAACTAAATGATATAACATATAACTAAATAATAATATAATTAAATAACTATATAACTAAATGATATAACATATAACTAAATAATAATATAATTAAATAACTATATAACTAAATTATATAACATATAACTAAATAATAATATAATTAAATAACTATATAACTAAATGATACAACATATAACTAAATATAACATATAACTAAATAATAATATAATTAAATAACTATATAACATATAACTACATAATAAAATAATTAAATAACTATATAACTAAATTATATAACTAAATGATATAACATATAATTAAATAATAATATAAATTTAAATAACTATATAACATAAATGATATAATAATATAATTAAATAATAATATAATTTAATATAATAAATAATATAACTACAATGATATGATTTTTATATGATTTCAACCATATATAAAAAAATGCAAGGTGTAAGCAAATACATCAATGGAAATAAACAAAAATAATTGGACAAATTGAGGCCCAAAGTGAGACTGAAAGCTTGTTTTTTGCTTCAATTCAAACTGGAAAAGAAATAAAAATTCACTCATAAATACTTAAAAACATTAAGGGTGCTTTCACACCAGTATTTTGGTTAATTTGGTCTGAATGAAGAGAAATAAATGATATATTGTTTCATTTTAGTTCTCTCTGGTTCCTGTTCACGTTGACTTCTTGTTTACCAACAAACCAAACGGAGTAAAAATGTATTTATAGACTGACAGGTAACTTGTTTATTGGACATCACCAGGACCAACAAGGTGCTTCATTGCTTCTGTGTATATTTATGTTCTTTGATTAATAAGTGTATTATAAGCATCATTAGTATTACTAGACTGCAAATTGACCGCATGTTATGAATAATGACTAACTGGACTTAATGAACTGGCAAAGTTTATGGAGTCGATAACAAGCACAGCAGTTTGAGCCATTAGTCAGGGAAAATACCCGCCATGACGTACTTATATACATGGACTTGGATACAGATTAATCATAGGAACACTTCCAGAACAGATTTCACAATCAACATTTTGATTTATTCCTAGTTTAGCTTTTGAAATAAAGCTAAAATCACACATCTTCTTTCATAAATTGTAATTTTTTTATATATATTTCTTTGTTTTGGTGGTTTGGTTCTCAGAGTTTGATTGGCAGCTTTCACACCAGCTTATTTTTTAGGTGTGAAAGCACACAGATACACGACCTTTCCTCCGTCCTCCAGTGAGGAATCGATCTGCCCATAACAGACCGGAACTCGACAGCACGAGCTCACTCTGAGAGACATTAGTCAGAGAAGCAATCAATCCTGCAACACTGCAGCTCAACTATCTGTGTGTGTGTGTGTGTGTGTGTGTGTGTGTGTGTGTGTGTGTGTGTGTGTGTGTGTGTGTGTGTGTGTGTGTGTGTGTGTGTGTGTGTGTGTGTGTGTTTCCTCTTGTGTTTCTACTCCTATTAAAGTCTTCACAAGGACCAAAATTGACCAAAAATACTGCATATTTTTGGCATTTTGAAGTGGCAGATGAGTGGATACTTCAGGTTATGTAACACAAGTGTGTAAGTGTGGATATTATTATCTGTGCTATGATTATCATACTATTGGATTTCTGCCTTTATTTATTTGACTATTATTGAAATCTGGAGGAATCATTTTCAATGATGGGGAGAATACAATTAAAATGGAATAAATACAAATAAATACAAAAACACAAATTAACGAGAAAACAAAGAACCGGAAAACAACAGAACGCATTGAGAAACAGTTACGTTCAAGAGCGGAACAGTTTGTAATCATTGTTTTAAATTGAACAAGAGGTACAATTGCGTTGAGCTTTGTGTTGTTTTTGTTGGAAAAAGGCAGTTTTCCTAAATTTCAAGTATTAGTCAATCACTTGAAGAGTCATATAAAGACTAGGAGCAATTTAATAAGTAAGTGTACGATGGCAAGTTGGCATTAAGGGCTTAATTAAATAATAAATAAATATATAAATAAGTAAATATAAAGCAATGCCAGTCAGGTCTTGCTGTTAGAGATGTCCACCCAACCTTTTTCATACAAGATGCAATGATGAGTAACTTTCCAAAGTTATATATTTTAAGTCGGAGTTAATTTATATAAAGTTTTTCAAACTAAATGAACATAACAACACACAGTTCTAGAAAAAACAGGTTTTAAAATATCAATCAAGCAGAGTTTTGTGTTTCTGATTTAATGAGTTTGTGATTTATGAGCTGATATTTAGTTTCTACCTTCATCCTGAAGAAGGTGATGCTGGTGAGAAGATCCACCGTTGACTTGAGGTCATGGAGGCGGGGCTTGCTGCTGGCCGGGAAGTTATTCTGTAGACACACACACACACACACACACACACATGCACACACTTGTTAGTCAAGTCAGTTAAGCATTTGTTTAGTTTATCTTCCTTATTGGACTAAAGCCTTTTTTTCTATAATTGATTTCCTCATTCAATCATATTCATTGCTTTCTTTTTCAAATGTTCATCTCATCGCTCAGTTTTTAATTTACTGCATAGCCGATTACAAGCAAACAATTGTTTAAATGAATGCAAAAAGCCAGAAGCAATCATCTTGACACAAACTATATGAAAAACCTGCTGTAACTGAAGAGACAGAAAAATAAACAAACAGCTGATCAGCTGAGAAAAAAAGTATTTTTAACATCAAGAGCATATCTGAGGAAATGAAGAAGCCAGATGACAGCGGGAGGTTGTAACGTGAGTGTTGGTGACAGTTTGGGGCCGGTGATCAGTTAACAGTTTATGTTGACTTGTCGCTTTCAGATTTATACCTACACAACAAGTCAATTAAGTCTAAATGAACGTCACTGGACACAAAATGACTGAAGCTATAGATCAGCATGTGGTGAAGAAAAAGAGCAAAAGCAGCTGAAGGCAGAGACTCACTCTGTACATGGAGAGGTCGATACGCAGGGAGTTGTGCAGCTGATCCAGGAGCTTCACAAAACGATCTCTCTGTTGGAAAGAGGAAAGGAAGAGCAGAGAGAGATTCTTGAACTTATTCACACAGCGAGGACGACGCAGACTTGAGCAGTTTGCAGACAATGTGTGTGTGTTTGTTTCAGTGCGTTTGAGTGTTTGCCTCGGTGTCAATATGTGTGTCGTCTAGCACCATGAGGAAGAACAGAGGGACTGAAATACTGCAGAGAGAAGACATGTTTTGTCTGAGAAATAAAACATAACTGAGACACAATCCTTCTGCACATAAACCATCAGAGTTACATGAGTTTAGTTAAGTTTGAAAAAGCAGTTTCGCACTTTATGACCCTTGCTGATGATGAAAACCGAATCCAAAACCAGTGCTTTGAAAAAACAAAAAGTTAAAAAGGATGTTATTCCCTATCTAATATCTATTTCATATTCTATATATAATGTAACTCAATGCAACCTCCGTTAACGTTAGCTGTTAGCTCCATTATTTAGCCAAGCAAGACTGTGCTGCCCAGAGGATGCTAACAGCTAAAAGCTAACGTTAACCGTCTCTCCTGTTGATTTCAACAAGGATTTGTTGCTCAAAATGTAGCATTATCGGGTAAAAAATAGGGTGAACCATAGGTGTGTCGTATTAGTTTTCATATGTGATGTTGTCATTCTTGTGTAGAGTAAATGAGCTGATAAATTACATGATAATATGATACATGATCAATGCATGGACTCACTAAATTGCCAATACTTGATCTAGCATTTTAGAACATATCAGAAGCATTTGTGATTCTAGTAACCGTATCCAAACGACTCCACTCTTAACCCATACCGATTTAGTTTTTTGACATTCAGTGCATCAATATAGCAGGAAACAAATATTTTCTATGTAAAGATATAATTGATTATAATGTCTACCAGAGCAGAGAATGAAGTCACTCTCTCTCTGTGTGTGTTGTAATTTTAGCTTCTCTGTGGTTTTTTTACATCGCAAAGCTACACTCAATGTCAATGATTATGATATCAAAGTAAGTAGAATTGAATACAACTCATGTCAATCAAATATTACTTAAATTAAATGAGTCAATAATGTAAATGAGAGGACACAACAAAGTAAAATTAATTTTGTATGTTTTTGACCATAAAATGACAGCTTGTATGGTAATAATGTTCTGCAAAATCTTTTGGAAATTTTACTCAGCAGAACTTAATCAAAAGTAACCCAACTGAGGGTGGAATCGAACCCAATCTGGCAACACTGGTTTCACATTGATCCACTTCGACGCCAAGAAACAAAGCGCAAACAAAGCCAGTGAAGAGGACGACCGCTAGCAAAGCAAACATGAACGATGCACCATTAAAAATATACAAAACATCTGATTCACAAATGTTTTATGAAATGTACATGACACTTTTCACACTTCTTTATATCACATTCAAGTAACAGATGCTTTTGTTTAGTGACTTGCATAAAAAAACATGGAGACACATGGACAGGAAGAGCCGGGCATCGAACCGCCCTATGATCAACGGCCAACCAGCTCCATCAGCTGATCTACAGCCAGTAGCGGTATCCCCATTGCTTGTTATGTCATTTGATCCACCACTATCCTTCACAGGTTTTGGCAACACAAAGGTATTTCTGTGTCATGCCAAGAAAGAAAAAGAGAAATTTAGAGATAGAGAAAGAGAGAGAGAGAGAGAGTTCTCTGGCGTGGGGGGAGTCACGACATGGCCGACAAACTGAAGAGATAAAATTAGTTTTGTCTCAAAGAGAGGACGAGGAAGAGAAAGAAAGAGAAGCAGGGTTTTCCGGCCTCACAGGAAACTGGCAAATAAAGTAATTTTTGCATTTGAACACATTTACCTAAAAGGTTTTCACTAACAGTAACAACACCGGTGATTCCCACATTGGTGCTGTGAATGTGAAGTTAATTAAATATCTGAGTTGGTTGGTATTTACCATTTTTACAAGTTAACTTCTTACCAGATCCCAGAGATTCCTTTCTATAGCTTTAGCAAATTTGCCTCAGAGGGCTTTACAATCTGTGCAACATTCTCTGTCTGGACCCTCAAATCATAAAGAAAGTTTCCCCCAAGAGAACTTTAACAGATACCAAACAGGAAGAAACCTACAGAATGACCATAATAGAATTACAACATAGTCAATCCATATGACATAAATGATACATATGAGAGTAGTGATACCAGTAGAAGCACCAACAATGTGAGAATAATGATAGAAAAATGATGGCTACTAATAATAACAGCAGCAATGGATAAACTAGTATAATGATGATAATAAAAGCAGTAATAGAAATAGAAATATGACTTATAATAGTAGTTGTAGTAACAGTGGATATCTGTGCTTTTATTTTGTGTTTGCTTCTCGTGTTTTTGACAGAATTTCCACAACAGTGCAATTTGATTACATAACGGTAAAAGTTTTGTTGGAAATCTATCAAATCTCAATCCTTTCCTTTGTAAAAGTAGACTGTCATGGCTGCAATGCAAAGCAATTAGTTTGTGCATTATATTAGTATATTGGGAGGGTTTCCCTTTGTCTTTAATCTTTGGACAAAAGTCTGAAAAATGGCCAACATCACCTGGCATAAAGGACCAATAAACACGATTGCCAAACTCTTGAAAGAACTCTTTAAACTCTAGTTTTGTTTCTGTCTATCAGCGTGTCCCATGGCGGCAGTAGCAAAGGGAAAACAGAGAAAGCAGAGAGTGTTAGAGCTCAGTGAGTCATGAGAATGAAAAAAAACAAGGAGATGAGTTTGGTTTTATATGAGAGAAAAGGAAGCAGAGGGAGAGAGAAATCCCGAACACTAAGTTCCCCAGCTCATGCCAAAGCTCATCTCTAAAGTTGGGGGATTAGGCTGGTGATATTCTCTTTTTTATTGTCAATAAACCATCTGAAAAATATAAGCGCTATATTTTTAGAGCTCCATTACTGTGCAAAAACAACAGCACACACACGTTTAAAAACCTAAAAAGTCCAAAGACAAGGATTAGAGATCAGTTTTGACCTTTTAAAAAAAACAAAAACAGATTGTCAAATTGTCCTTCCCTAAAACCAGGCCTTCCACGTACCCTCTGTCTCTAACACACACACACACACACACACACACACACACACACACACACACACACACACACACACACACACACACACACACACACACACACACACACACACAGAGTAGCACAGTTACCCCTGAACATCCCTGTCCTCTGTTGTTTCAGTACATCAGGTGTGTGATGAAACAATTAAGTTAAGTGGCCTGAAGGAGAAAAACAGAAGGAATCATTTTTAGCTGAACTTTTTTGCATAAAAGTCTGAAACCAAGACTCTTTTCATCACCATTAAATGAACCTTCAGGAACTTTGTTTTGGTATTTTTTGGGGGTTTTTAATACACCAAAAGCTTTTGTTGGTGAGTTCAATTTGAAAAAAGTACTATTTTATTGTTGTATTCTATTATTCCTGTTTTTTTAAGGCCTTTCTGTCCTTTTTCTCCAGACCAAAAGGCAGCCCCCTCTACCTCCAATCATCCAAATCCTGAGACATTACTTAATGAATCACTGGCGCTCAGACATCATGTCTTTGGTGACCTTTATGACCTTGTAGCACAGTAAATAGGGCCGGGCTGTAAATCAGACCTAATCACCTCTTTTCCCTCTCTCTGCTGGTTTCAGTGACAAAGCTTATCAGTCGTCCTTGTGGAGCAGGTGCAGAATCACCACCAGCTAATAAAAGCTAGCTCAAACACGTCGCTGAAGGCTGACGACATTTAATTATCTTGGGAGGAAACGGCTTTGCTCTGCTGCTGGAGGAACTGTTGCTCACAGCGGGAACAAACACTCGAATGACAAAAGTCCAGGAGTCAAATAGAAGAAAGTGAAAACCCTAGCTTTAAAGGAGAGCTGTCTTTGTTCACGTGCACTCATTAAGTGTCCCCAAAGTCTTCCTCAAGCTGCTAGCTTGTCTTACTAGCTGTGAATATTTATTACTAACAATAGCCAGATTTGTTGTTTACGTTAAATATGATAATTTTGGCGGAGTGTTTTTGAAAGGGAGGCTTGAAGAGACGGGCTCTCAGTGTTGCCGACATAACTTCACCGTATATTTAGCAACTTTTGGAGCTACTATTGCTAGCTGCTTAAACTTGATAAGAGTTGGAATCTAACATACTCTAGCAAATTTCTCAAGTTTACCAACCCTAGATTTTAGATAAGATAAGATAATCCGTTATTAGACCTGCAGCGGGGAAATTTGCAGGATTACAGCAGCAGAGAGGATAGTACAAACAAGAGACATAATAAAAAAACAAGATCACAACAAGTATTATGAATAAGTAAATAAGTAATAAAACAGTAAAGAATATTAAATAAGTTAAAAATACACAATAACTAAAATATTATATATACGGACAGAATAATTATTGTATAATTATTGTATTGCACAGTGGATTGCACACTTTTATACGTGTCAGTGTCCATTCTGATGACCTGATTTAAGATGGAAATCACTGACAAAAGAAATATGTAACAGATAATTTGACAGGTCCTGTAAATCCTTAGTCATCTCCTCTGAGTTTGTTTTGTTAAGAACTGTGCATTTTGGTACAAATAGAGACACACTTCTAAGACTACTATTTGACGTTAGTTGTTGATTTCAGGAGAAAACAGAGACCCACTAAAATCTCAATAGCAGCTATCCATTTTAGCCAAAGTAAACATCAATGTGTAATATTGCAATTACTGCCATTGTATTGTATTGGCTGTGAAAAGCTTTGACATTATTTCATGTCCAGCTGACCTTCTGTGCACTGACTATAGAGGACTCTCTAGAATACTCTAGCAGTTTATTTGTAGTAATTAAAATGGACCAGTTGAAAATGTCACAATATTCCCCTGTGATGAATAGAAACACACAATCATTTTAAAATTGCAATTACATACTGTATCACATCTCCTCTCTCTCGGAGATATGACACTATGGGACCCATACAATAAAAGGTCATATTGGGCAACATATAAACCACAAAAAGGGAGTTATTTTTGGTATTGAAGCATATTTCCTGCACAAATCAGCACAAAGCATCATTACATTTGATGCCACATGCTTTTGACTGCAGGCAGCAAAAATCTGAAACCCTAAATTCTTTATAGCAGAGTCGCACCGAGCTGCAGTCACTATTGACATAGAATGCTTCTGTTCCTTTTCCCCTACTCTGAGGTGAAATCATATTCAAGTCACGAAAGTACAAAATGGGTATAAACAAGAATGTAAAAACAGGCGCCATTGATGAAAGTGTCAGTTCAAAAGAGCATTATGACACAAATCCATGGATAAAACATTTTTCATGTACATAAATAACATAAATCAAGTTAATCTGCTGCACACCCTTCAGTTCAATCTGAGTGAGCAAGCATTGCTTATTTAAAGCATTTAAGGAATTATTAGTAAGAAAGCTGTTGTTGCTGCTCAGATTTTTTAAAGATTATTGCTGAAGCTTGACTAAACATTCACAGCAGCTTCACTCCAGTACTGCCGTTAGCCGACAACCAGGGAGCTCTCAGGTGTGAAGGTCTATAACGTCTAAGAGGCATCACTGTAAAAGAATCACACTGTACATGAAGAGAAATTATTCCCCAGGAAAGTAATTAATGTCAAACAGGCCCTATTATGCTATTTTCCTTGTGCATATTTTTTATCTCTAGTTACAGTTACAACATGTTTACATGAGTTAATGCTCATAATCCTCCTTGTTTTTCTCATCCTGGCTGTCCTGCAGCACCTCTTCTCACCCTCTCTCTGAAACGCTCCGTTGTAGCGCTTGCTCCTCCCTCCAGAAAGCAAAGTCTGCTCTGATTGGTGGTCAGCTAGCCCGCTCTGTTGTGATTGATCAACGTTTCACATTTCAAAAAACTCTTCCTCCGAAGCTTCAGCTCCGTCTCTCTCTTTTGTTGTTTGAGGGTCAAACTAGCCTGAAGGAGTTTTACGTCACTTCTGTAACATTGTGACCTCAAAAGTTACATTGTGACCTCATAAAGTTACATTATGACCTCATAAAGTTACAGAAGTGAAGGAGAGAATCCAATGGAGCCGTTTCAGGAGCTCAGGAGCTTCTGAGGGGAGGGTAACTCCTTTTAGGCGTGGACTTCAGGTTTTACACTATACGGACCTTTTACATATACAAAAATATACAGTATATAACACACTAAAGAAGAAGGAAAAAGTGGAAAAGCACAATAGGGCCACTTTAAAAACAAACAAAAACAAATAAACAAAGAATTCAGTGAGTAATGTTTGTTCCCACCAGCAAAACATCTACTGTTGCATCATCAGCTTCCTCGCCCTCAACAGAATGAGGGGAAGTTGGGTGACGGCTGGTATTTCTGTAGTCACAACACACACACACACACAAACTCTCTGCAGGCGTACAAACACAGCCACACACCTGAACAACATAACAGACAGCGGTGCTAAACCTGTCAGCTGATGACATGATCTCAGCGATGATTTACGAACAGATCAATACAACGCCATCTTTCACACACAGATGCAGAGAGTGAGAGGAAGCTGAAGTGAAGTTTTGCTAATAAATTGTCACCTTGTTGCCGTGGCAAAGGGTACACGGAAATTTACTTGGCTCATTATAAAAAAACAAAACAAGCAACAAAGAACCAGAAAAAGAAAAGAAGGAGGGGAAAGTTTGTGGTGTTCTTGGTCTGTCTGGGAGGAAGCAAAGCAGCTCCAGAGAGAGACGAGAAAGAGACTTTAAAAAAAGCTCAAACAAATGAAGAGACAGACAGACTGCAGACGAGCTGATGGTAAAAAACAAATAACATCACTGCTGACTGTGAGTTGTTGCTGTCTGACACCAAAAAGTATGAAACCAATGACGAAAATATAAATTAATAGAAAAAAAATTGTACAAAATACCGTTTGATCAAGAAATCAACACTAAATTCAGTGTAAAAACTATAATTTTTAGAGTTATGAATAACAAACCAAGTATAATAATGATGTTAACAGTTTAATTATCCCCTTAAAAAAACCTTTAAACAGTTACTGGTTACGGCAAATACGTATAGATGGAAGGATAGCAGATTCATGCTAATGTCTGAAAGGAAATCTTACGTTCTGTGTATTCAAAACAACAGTAAATTACAAATATGATATGATGATTCAACTCATCTCATATTCTCTTTTTATAGAAATGGCTCAACAATCTGAATTTCCCATTTGCCACGTCAGTTCGGTTAATCTCATCTCATCTCAATTCACTGGAGCTGATGATGGAAGAGGCTAAGCAGTGAGCCATCTTGTTTACTTCCTCGTGAAAATGGCGGCAGGTAAAGACAAAGTTTATGAGCTGAAGCGCAAGCGAGCATTTCTGTTATCCTATAAACGGGAGTTTAGTTGGGTGGCGAAATAATTTACTTAAATAAAGATTAAACACAACAATTATCTTTGGTCTTAGTTGTTATTTGATTTCCACTAATACAACAATTTGTAAAGGAGCAGGTAGATTTCTGATGCCAAAAATATTAACATTGAAGGCCATGGTATTGAAATTTTTAGGATAATTGTTGTAGTTTTGAATAACTTAATAAAGAAGATATTAACATTTCCACAAATTTCTTTCATGTGTTGAATAAGACATGCATATATATATATATATATATATATATATATATATATATATATATATATATACTGTAACTCTGACAATAAAAATATCTAAATCAGTTTCAACGTGTTTTTGCCTTTGATTAGAAGTAGCTAATTTTATAGTGTTTCTTATAACTTTATCATCAGAGGCTGCTTCACTGTAGCAGATGGTCATTTTTCTGATTCATATCAGTTCATTTTAACGACTTATTTTTTATCTCTATATTTTGGTCTTTTGCCTGAATGTATATTTATTTAAAGCACTTTGCATTCCCTAGTTAATTAAAGGTTCTAAAAATTAATTTGCCTTACCCTCCCTATTAGCAAGTAATACCTTAATAGACGTTTTAGAGCTCACAGGTTAATTAATTAATTCAAATACAGTAGTTTTAGGATAATTAGTTTTAACGAGGGGGTCGAAACACTACCTAAAAGTCGCTTGCTCATTAATTAGTGTCGGCCCTCTATGCTACAGTCTATGATGTGTCATGCATTTCAATTCAAACTGAGTCATGCATTAATTACTGTCAAGTCACTGCACTGTTACCGCTGTTCTCTGTGAGCAAACATTGAAGGAGAACACGGCTTAATGAAAGCAATGAATTACCCAGAAACATAGAAAACGACTCAAATACACATTTCAATCTTTATAGCAGGGCTTGTTACCAACCCAGAAATAGACCAACACAGTCGTAGTTAAGAGCGAATCTGCCTGACATCTCCTGACCCATTAAAGGAAGAGCGCTCGTTTATCACCGGAGTCTGAGTGCAACCGCTAGGAGAACTGAAGTCGGCTCTACTGGCAAAGATCCCAGGAGTCATTAAGCTCGGCCTCTAACTGTCATTGTCCCCAACGTCTATGTTTCCTGAGGCCGAATTTTTGTGCCACTGCAAAGTTTTGAGCCGTTGCAAAGGTCCCGTAGTGATAAGACATTACCTTTTTTAATAAGGCAGATTATTACTAGTATAAACGAATAAGTTACTGGCTCTGCACGGATCGTTCTCATTGATGTTTATGTGAGGACAGGTCCTTTACAGTGCTTTAAATGGGACAGTTTGGGTCTTTTGAAGTGGGGTTGTATGAGGTACTTTTACATAGTCAGTGTATTACCTACAGTCGGAGAAACACAAAGGAGTACCAGAACGGGAGGAAAGCAATTTACTGCTGTGGACGTATTTCAGACATCTAAAAAAATCAATATCAGTTTGTTATGTTATGGATATTTTTGTTGCTTTTTCTTAAGCCGCTATATCCGCTATCACCATAGAAACCAGACCTTTTGAAATAAACTATGATTTTACGCCTTACAGCAGGGGGATCTACTGGTCTACCGCCGACTCAATTGATTTTGTTTGTTTGTGTTATTGTGTAGCTTTGTAGCTTTGTCTAGCTAAAATAACAAAAGTCAAACAATAACGCTAACAAACTAAACAATACAGGCAGTGGTAGAACAGAAGCTCCTCTAGTTCTGCAAGATAAAATGACTGTTTTTTCCAATGGAGTCTGGTGACTTTGGAGAGAGCATAGATAACGGCTTCAGTTCCCTGTCTGAAACATAGACTGTAAAGCTGTCTTAATGCAAAGTAAAGCAATGAAAGTATTCTAAATATAGAGTACACTTAAACTAATATTGATCTCTTTTTTTAGGTGTCTAAAACACATCTACAGCAGTACATTGCTTTGCCACTTCATAACATCATAACTATACCAATAAGAATTACAGACATCAATAATACCTTCTGTGGGACGAATTTGTGAGGCATACTTTAGGTCAAACTGTAGATTTAAGGCTAATTTCTGTTTGCTCTTTTGTTGATTTCGTGTCTGACTGTCTATTCCTATTCTTTTTCATGGGTGTTGTTTTTTTTTTAAGCCTGAAATCCAATAAAGTTTAGTTCATCCCTGTAGGATCTTTAGGGCTTGCAGAGAATAGCAGTTTTTTTTAAATCAGTGACAGACTAAAAGCTATTTGTATAATCCCCCATAATCATATCAAGAAAAAAGCATTTTCTTTGGTTGAAAGTAAACGTTGAATTCATTAGAAAGAGATGCTTTGACCGCCAGCTGAATCCCAACATGCCCTCTGTTTTTTAACGTCGTTATGCATCAGCGAACTTCTGGACAAAAAATGCAGCTTCTCCCGAAGCATTCAAAACATCACTGTCACTGTTTTGACCTAAAACTGTGATGAAACCGATATCCACGTCAGGGTAACTTTGAGAGGTTAATCATTTCCCAGGCTTTATTAGATATAAATCAGTCGTGTTTGAGAAACCATTTGTGTCTGATGAAGGATGCAGCGAATAAAGAAACAGACAGCCCATAATCCCTCAGAGAAATACGAGGAAATGCGTGAGACTTAGAGGTTTTCTGTGCAGTCTAAGCAAATACCATAGCTGATATTTTCTCATTTTTTGTTTCCCTGCAGTACAAATCACATAATTATCACTAGCTGCTGCTCCAAAACAGAAGCTTTGAAGTTGCATCAAGACACATTTAAATAATCATCCATATGGCAGCTACAGTTTATCTAAACAACAAGTTTTAGCTTTTGGTCAACTTGTATTTTTATAGTTTGCCTCTTCTTTTACTTCTTTCATTCATAGTGCACATGTAAATAGAGTATTCTTCTCTTTGTTTCCAAGCAACCATGAGCCGCTGATAACTTGAAGGTGTTTATGTTAGAGTATTGATTTGAAATAAGTCCCAGTTTGCTGCCCACAATGTTGCATCTTTAATTCAAATATATCATTGATAAAAAATGCATCCAATAATAAGCTGCAAGCGCAGAGAAACACCTCAACTGCAAGGTTAGATCACTGCTGCAGTGGTAGACCTCGGCTATAAACCAGCAGTGTATGACTAAGTCATTTAAGATGGGTAGAGTTGATGTATTACTTAACTTTAAATAATTCAACTTCTAGAACTTTAGAATAGTTTTTTAGCAGAAGTTCTAAGTCAGAGATGAAAATGTTCATGTATAGATCTAGTTTGATCAAGTCAAGTGTAACGATGTGCAACGATCTAAGGGGCCGATCACAACGAGACAAGTCGTTGAAACCATGTCCCTCGCAAAACCAACGTTTCCGTGTACATTGCGCCTGGCGTGCGCTCCTCTCTTGTGCCCATAAAAATTCTCAACCTTTCAGCGCCAGGCATGGAGTTACACCGCTAGACTTCCTGTTTTTATGACGGAAAATGTGGTTGTAACTGACATTGATATTAGCGATAGTTCATGAAGATGCACTATATAATGTCCCCCTCTTCCTCATTTAACAACAGAGCAACAGCAAGAGCTCGATGAATTTAATCATTTTTTCACCCCCGTTATTTTACATTTGATTGCCTTGTTGCGCACCCACCCCCACTCTAGCTGATTATCAAATCACTTGTTTCCAGACCAAAGCAAAAAAAAAGTTATTTATTTCCAGCCTGTTCTCTCTTCCTAGTTGTCAGATACGACAGCTTGTTCAGTGGCCCTATAGGCATCAAACTATGAAACTCCACATGGCCGTAGTTATGCCGGGTGTTCATGTCTTATATTAAGTTATGTATGTTAGTAAAGATACGCAACATTATCTATCAAAACGTAGCATAACGCATATAAAATACTAAACTATGTAACAAACGTACTTAATTCAACCTAAACCACAACCTTTCCTAAACTTAACCAGCTAGTTGTGTTGCCTAAACCTCATCAACTTGTTTCCTATGAACACAGAACTTTATTTTGTAACAAGTGAAAACTGACACTGTGAGAACGTCTTACTTTTCCACGCTGACATATCATAAACTTAGTTGTTTGTTCTAAAACCCAAGCCCCTGTGGATGTTAAAGTCTTCCACTGCACTGAATCTCTGTACCAACAGGTGGCGCTTTACCAACAGAATGCAAAATGGTCTCGACCAGTCGGATTATGCTTAAAAGATTTCGTGTTTATCTGCGTTTGTTTTATTGCGTCTGCTCGTCACTCACCCCGAAGTTGGAGGCTGCAAATCTGGCCGGAGCGGAGACGTTGGTGGAGGCGGTCGGGTGGGCGTAGAAGGCATTGATGTTGGCCAGAAGGGTGCTCATCACCGCCGGCACCCCCGACAGCATGTACTTAGAGGACAGGCAAGAGAAATGTCTGTGGGGGGGGAAAAGGAGAGGAGAGAGACAAAGAGGAAGGGGAAGGTTAGAAGGTTTTTGGAAAGGGGGGTGAGATTGAAGGTTTATAAGTAGTAAGAGGACGGATATGGAGAGAGGGTGGGAGGATGAGACAGGTGGAGAGGGGAGGACAGAGGGAGACATGGAGAAGACAGAGAGAGATTAGAGGGAGGATGGAGACAGGTGGGAGATGAAGTAAAAGCAGTTTACCAATTGCAGACATTTTTAGTCAATATCACTAATAGTCAATATCACTAATATAGAGCTCACACTTTTTGAATGACTCTGGTTCTGGAAGTGGATTTCCCATCCAGTCGTTACATCAACGTTTCAGAAAATCCTTATCTTAAGTGTTTTAAGCATTTGAACCAAGATAACTAACTACTTCATTATTACAGTCATTATGGAGCATAAACTATCTTTTCACAATCAATTCAGAATATAAATAGGATTTTCTCAACTCATTGTTGAGCTCTACATCGGACAAATCTTTAACATGAAACAGCTCATTTACTTTGAATAATTATGTAGTCAAGACTGTGACAGAAAACTACTGAACCAGGCAGCTGTGAGAGGTCAGTATTTAGGTAGAAATATACTAACTTTATCCCTTTATATTAATATAATGTAAGGGGTAACTGAGGATCAGTAATAATGTTTGTGTTTGTTCTGTGTCTGAGGGAAAAATTACAAATTTGGAGATATATATATATATGGACCTTTATGGGGCAGGAGAGACGCTATCAAGAGGCATCATGGGAAGTTAAGGATCCAGAAATGATCAATGACTTAAAGTCCAAGTGAAACAGAAGTTAGAGGTTGCTTTGGCTTCTTTAAATCTAAAGCTTTACATTTGATTGGACAACTAAAAAAGTAGGCAGGCTTAATATGTGGATCGATACGGAGCTTCAGAGCACTGTGGCTCCACACACACCTCTCAGGTCGCTAAAAGTTGCAACTTGAAGATTATTGGATTTTGATATAAAACTACAAACAAATACATTTTTTGTGATGTTATTTTGCATATATTGTTAAATAGCTGCACAATAGGACGGGGGGATATGATCTAGAGGGTTAAAAAGGCCTTCTTCATTTGATCTTGAGTTTAAAGTCAGGATTTATTGATGCAATCATTTTGACAATAGTTTGTTTTTGTATGTATCTCGTAAAAATCCCCTCCAGACATGTTTTAAGACTCATAACACTCTGCTCTGAGTAGTAGTAGTAGCAGTTTGTGTAATAATTAAATATTCATATTTATATTCTACTTCTTCTCCATCACTGTGACAGTTGTGAAGACATGATTATATATCTATTCCCTGAAGGTTTTGCAAATGTTACCTCTAAAACTCCCTAAATTAATTTTATGACACATTGTTTTGCTGTTAACTAATGCACAGAATTGTAAATATTTGTGTAATATGAAAACAAATAATACATTTGACAGCACACGTTACTAAATCAAGAGTGTAAAATATTCTACACCTGGTGGGATCCATAAAAGCAAACACACAAATGAACAGTTTGTTCCAGTGAAGGAACCAAAATGTAGCGTTCAGTGAGATGTGAGTCTTAACTATAATGGCTGCAGTGCGTCTGTGTATTTCAATCACCATTTCCATTTGGCTGTGTTACTGAACGCCTCATATCCTCATTTCCTCTGGGACAGAGTCTGAGATATTTATGCTCACAACTACAACTCACTCAATGCTTCCAATCCTGATTATGTCACATGTTTATGCTCCCGTATCTCACAACACCAACACAGAGACCCTCACTGGCCCATAAAAGGTCAAATTAAAACATTATTAATGTAATTAAACCAGAGTGTGTGCGTGTGTTTGTGTGTGTGTGTGTGTGTGTGTGTGTGTGTGTGTGTGTGTGTGTGTGTGTGTGTGTGTGTGTGTGTGTGTGTGTGTGTGTGTGTGTGTGTGTGTCTCCACCTGCCAACAATGATCCAATCTCTGGGGTAGCAGGTCATCTTTTCTCATTAGATGTGATAAACTAATTTGAATTCTTTTTATAGTTCCTCACACACACACACACACACACACACACACACACACACACACACACACACACACACACAGGCCTACAGACACTGTATACAAATACAAACACACACTAATTTCAAGTATTTCCTGATTTGATTAACACACACCCACACGCACACACACACACACACACACACACACACACACACACACACACACACACACACACACACACACAGTCGTCCAACATCACGGAGATGACGAGCTTACGTCATGGCCTGGTAGATGGACTCGATGCCGTAGCGCATGGCGAACTCGTCCACGATGTCCTGCTGCACCTCGTCAAAGTAAACCTTCCACGCGTCGTCACCCTGAGCCGCCGGGATCTTCACCACGCCGCCGCCCTCCACGTCCGTGGAGAAGTGGAACATGTTCTGCAGAGAGAGAGCAGGAGAACATCAGCAGTGTTCAAGGTTGTAGAATAAGAGCCGGGTGACATAAAGAGAGCTTAGAAGTTCTGGATTCAGAGGTTGTTGAAAATACAATTCTGATTTGGGACATTTCACTGCTGGGTGGTGACATAACCTTTTCTTGCCAACTGAGAAATGACCCACATCCAGCAACTTTGTTAGTTCTCTTGAAGTTCATTTGAATAAGTTACCGTTGATGGTTTTCACTTTGTTTTGACACTTTATTGACTAAAATGATTGTTAACATATTTCATTTAAATGTCGTAGTGACTCTCTGATACCCTGCTTTTGTTTTTTGTTCTCAATAATAAACTCTATGGACTCCAGTGTGCATGTGTGTGTGTGTATTAGTGACAGACACAAGCCGAGCAAGACTCAAGTTCCCCCTAAACTTCCTACATCAGTTTATTCCTGACGTAACAAGTATGTGTGTGTGTATGTGTGTGTGTGTGTGTGTGTGTGTGTGTGTGTGTGTGTGTGTGTGTGTGTGTGTGTTACCTCATGAAGGCAGGTGTACTGTACGTGGTAGGGTGCCACCTTCTCCTCTCCCTCGATCTCCACGCTGATCTGAAGACGGATGGCACCAGACACCGCCGACTTGTCTGTTCTCTTTTCTGCAAGTGGAGACACCCACACACACACACACACACACACACACACACACACACACACACACACACACACACACATTACTCTGAAGTCATACATAACTCAAGAGTTGAACTTCAGTTGAATTTCGGTTCTAAGACGACAACTAAAACAGCGAGCTCTCCAACTGCTGTGCTAATGAGCAAATCCTCACTCTGAAACCAAAACACACACACACACCAATTACACACTCCCATCTACCCTATAAACACACACACACAGGCACGCATAAACACCATGGTTCTGAGTGCCTACATACCCAGGTTGTACCAGACGTCCATCTCTCCGCTCAGGGTTCGGACCTCGATGATGCTCTGACCCAGGAAGTCGTCAGACTCCCTCTTCAGACGCTGCTTCACCCGAGACTTGATGTCGTCGTCTTCGTCCCAAACACGCAGCTTGATGCGATCCGACGAGTTGTGGCACTCGCTGTGGAGACAGAGGACGAGTGGGTGGAGACGTGGTGTTTTTAACAAAAATGTGTGAGTGTCGGAGCAGATGGCTTAAAGGTGGAAGGTCTGCAGGCCTGGAGCAGATTAACATACGGTCTGAGATACTTTACGCCTCATGATCATTGTGTGGTGAGCTCCAGTAAACATGGATTTGTTGTATGGGAACATCATTTAGGAGACTAAATGTGCACAACTGTGACAGACCTTCTAATCAAAATGTATTCAAATTTAAGTAGTGACCAAGCAAATGAATAATGAAATTCATCACATTTCATTTATATATTTCCTCATCTTGTGGCCCTGTGTTTTTTACTCTAATGCAGTCTATACCACGGTTCTCTTTAGCACAACATGAAGCAAAAAACTTCATATTAATCAACACACACTCAATTTCCCTACTCTAATAAACACTAATATGGTTAAGACGTTTGTTGACATGTACAAATTCAGTGTATTTATTCCTTATACTACCAATACTTTTGTTAAGCAGAACTTAATCACAAGCTGACAGTGGTGGAAAGTAACTCAGTAACTTTGATCAAATACTGTACATGAGTACATTTTTTATGTACTTTTTTACTCCACTACATTTACTCACAGCTATACACTATGCGATACAATAATTATTCTGTCTGTATATATAATAGTTTAGTTATTGTGGATTTTTTAAAACTTTTTTTTACTTACTTATTTAATATTCTTTACTGTGTAATTACTTATTTATAATACTTGTTTGCAGTATCTTCTCTGCTGCTGTAATCCAGCAAATTTCCCCGCTGTGGGACTAATAAAGGATTATCTTATCTTATCTTATCTTATAACTGCTTTTCGATAAGACTTTATGTGAAAAAATGAGTTTATAAAAACATCCACTTGACCAAAACCATCAAAATGTTGCTTACTTGTCATAATAATTCAATTATTAAACATATGCACTGAAAAACTACATGCTAGTTGGGTCTGACAATAAGGAAACACAAATATACAACATACATGTGTAATGTATATCACTCTGCATTAATGATACTTAACATTTAGCTGATACTATTGTGATACTAGTTTTATATAATGCTTTTTTACTTCAGTATGATTTTGCTATAATCATGACTTTTGTTGATAATGGAGGTTTGAAGGCCCTGCATTCCTTTACAGGTGTCTCATAGGACTCCATGTTCTAATACATATGATGTGTTATACTAATCAGGTGCAGCAAAGCTAAAAGGAGATTGAGGGAGACACAGTGACTCTTTTCAAACAGCTAGTAAATAACAAGCTGAACTCACAAGCTATACTTTTCCTCCCAGACTGGGTTCAGGTTTCCGTAGATGGTCTTGGTTCTCTTCTTCGTTTTCCCAACTTGGATGGTGACGTACGGGTCGCTGGAGCCCGTTCTGTCCTTGGCCTGGAGACCCTGAGCACTGACGACTGAAAAAACACACACACACAAACACAGAGAATGGTTATGAAAATTGCATAAGAACAACAAACACCTACTCGTTGCCAACGTCTTTCTGTCTCATTCACACACACACAGACCAAAACACAAGATTTCACCCACACAGTTATGCAAAGCCTCGTAACACATCACCGGTGACTCACAGCCAACGTTTTTCACCAAATCACTTAAACAACCGTTGACACCTGATGCTCTGCTGTTCTGTGCAACAGGTAGTCAAAGAGGTCTGTTATAAAAGAGGTGAGAGACATCTGGTCACCACAGATAATTTGTTGATTATATGAGCTAAGATGCATATTTGCACTTTGTATTCAACGTATTGTTTCTGTAACAGATAAAATGACACTCAAATAGCATCAACACAATAACTTAGTTTGCCTTGAAGACCGTCTGTCTGGCTTCTATTGCATCCAAGTTATAAACTTTTTCGATCGATGGAGATTTAAGATTTATGAGACCGAATACTAAAACATTTCTTTGAGGCTGAAGGTCAACAGGCAACAAGGAGGTCGTTTAAAGACAGAGAGAGAAGGATTTTCGTATAAAATAATGGCTGTGCATTCCAAAATCCATTCTAGCTTTGTATTTAGTATGCCAGAAATATCCCAACCAAAGCTGGCTTGCAACAACATAATGCAAAATAGTTTGTGCAGCAGATATATGAGATATACAAGTGTACTTTGTAAGGGCAGCTGCAGTTTGTACTAAAGGTAAAAAAATAAAGTTTACTGATTTAAACCATGAAGAGTACAGGGAGTTTGCCAAAATAAAAGCCTAAATCCAATATTGTTGTTTTCAGCTTTGCATTGCTTAAAGGAATAGTTTGACATTTTGGGGATATACATTATTTACCTTCTGGTAGAGAGTTAGACGAGTGTGCGAAACCAATCTACAGCCAGCAGCCAGTTAGCTTAGCACAAAGACTGGAAACAAGGGGAAACGGCTAGCATGGCTCTGTCCAACGATAACAAAACTCCCTAATTAACATGTTGCATCTTCTTTGTTCAATCCAAACAAAAACTGAAAGCATCTGAGTGCTGCACTGTGTGGAACCAATTGGGATAATTTTTATGTAAAAGTTGACGGGAGGTCAGAGTCTGCTCTGAATCATGAGTCCATTAAAACACCAGAAAAACTGAGACACAGAATTTAATGATGACACTTACAAAGGGACCGTATTTCATGTGGATTGATTCAGGCTGGTGTCATCCAGCATTCGTAGCAACATCTACAAAGGATTATACAACTAATTTCTCAAAGATTTTTTTGTATGTTATCCAGATAATCTTGATCGAGGACGTAAAAAGGCCACTAGAGCCCACACGATCTATCAGCCAGGAGACCACGGTTTGTTTTCCATGTGAAACAGAGGTTATTTAAACAAAAACGTAGATATATTATTATCTAAATGGTTTGGTTGCCTAAACCTTACTCGGTTGTTTCCTGTGAAGATGGAAGTATTTTTTTAAAAGACTGTATGCATGTAATGAGTGGAAATTGACACAAGTTGCTGGCTTTTGTAGTTTAAAGCACAAAAAATGAGGAGAAACTTTTCTTAGGATACCATACAACCCTCTCTTAAAAGAGAAAATCAGATGAATGCGTATGAACTTGCTTTTTTGGGCTCATACATACAGGTAAAAGTCGTAGTCTTAGAAACGCAACCACTATATATTTTCATACAGGCACTGTTTCAGCTTTCTGAGTTATTTCACAGGCTAAGTCTTGTGTGTTTAAGACTCAACATCACTCTAATCCACGTCCGTCCCTGTAATGTCTCTGATAGCAGTTCATTCTGTGCTAAAGGGAGTTTTGCATGTTAATTGGGATTGAGATATTCCCAAATGAAATCAACGGATTCTTCAAAGAGCTCCCTGCAGAGCGTCTCCTGTCAGTCCGCCATCGAGTTCAATCACAACTTGGCTTTAAATTCAAAATGGGGTTTGAGTTGAAAGTATGTCTGAATGTTTTTCAGATGAGGGACATGATTGATTTATGCAAAATGGGAAAAAATAAGGAAAACAAGTGACGAAGAAGAAAATGTGAGAATTTTAAATAACTCACTTAAATGATTTATAGGTGCCTGTCAAAGAATGTTTGAAAAGACCAAAATCCACCATATTTTAGGGGACAAAGTGAGCTTAAGCTATATGACAAATATATACAATGTCAATTATAATACAGGGTTTTATCTCATTAATCACCCCACAGACAACCAGTTACGTTGAAGGTGAGACAACTTCACATTCTGAATGTAGCCTCACACATTCATGAAAATCGTTTTAATTGCATATCAAAGTCCACTTTGTGTAATCTGTATGGTGTTCTGACATTGATCATCAGAAAGGTAAACAACGGCGAGAAGCACATGACCATGAATGAATTTAAAACGAAGCGCCAGCTGAACGCCTGTCCCTGCATCTCCTCTTTAATGGAGATCCTCACCGGTGATCGGGGAGACAAGGTGTGATGGCTGCCATGGCAACACTGCTGCCACTATGTGGTGTGATGTGTCTGGTTGCTCTGGCAACAGCGGCAGTCATGTTTGGCAAAAAAAGCGAGGTGTCTGTTCAAATTAGTGACGCTTGCAGATAAACAGGTCCGAGTCTTTCTCCACAGTTCAGAGCACAGGGTCAGAGAAAAATGTTAAACTTTCATGGATGTGGAAAAGCTTCTTTTTTTGTTTCTTTTTCTACACCCTGTGGTTCAGAAACACGTCACCTTCTCACAGCTGCAGGTCTTCACAGCCATCAACTGTGTTGCTTTCTTCAGGTTTCTGAGGGACACCGAGGCTTAAACCTTTGATGAGATCTACCTTCAAGTTTTTCCCACATGAATGTGCACGAAAAACTTATTTTCTAACTTTCTACAACTGTCATACAGTTTTGAAATGTGTACTAAGTCTGCTTATTCAATGTTTCACCTGCTGATTTCTCATTTAATCCCAGTTTTATTTGGGAAAAAAGTTCCAAAGCAATACCAGACACTTTTTAATGTAGCCTTTTTAGCAATAACTTAATATTTTTTCTTATTGAACATAATACTTTATAATAAATTACAGTAACTGCTTTTCTGACTTTTTACCAATGTCATACAGTTTTAAAAATGACTGCATATTCAATGCCTCACTTTCTGATTTCTCATTTAATATCAGTTTTATTTTAGAAAACATTTCCAAAGTATTTACCCGAATACTTTATTCTAAGAATTTATCATTTTATTTTAGGCATTTAGAGAAAACTAACTTAGTTTTACTTATTGAACATACTACTTTATACTAAACTAGAATGAGCGCCTCAGGGTTGTACGCCTCCACCAAGCAGTAAAGTTGCAGAATAAATCCATATCTGTCCAAAATGTCATCACTTCATCATGTTATCTTATCAAACATTAGTGTGAAATTTGAATTCTGGCAAAGTGCTCTGTGACAACCAAATTCTTATCCGTTCCTCTTTGAGTCCAGGTTGATGTTTGCTCCAAATTTGAAAAACAAAAATTTGACTGGATGAACGGACGGACAGATGATGCAGAGAATAAAAGACCATGTAACCTTTAGTTCCCTCTGCAGGTCGAGTTCACGCAGAGATATGAGTGTTATATGGTCAGTACAAGTGCTGACACACTTAGACAGGGAGTGCTGTTGCTACAAGCCCTCTGGATACTGTTAGGATTGAGCAGGTGTGCTAGTTATAATGGAGAATGACGTAAAGAATGAAGTAAAAGAAAAAAGCTGCTTCTCCTGTCTCTCACTCTGCATCGTGTTTGCAAGTCTGTGTTCATAAATGTGGTGTTTTTTGTACTTGGATGATGATCTGAATTACTGCATTAAAGATGGCCTTTGTCTGTTAAATTCATTTAAAATAAAATGGGTTAAACTTTTCTTAGAAGGTTTCTGAAAAGTTAGCTTTTGTGCCGTTTTGTGTTGTGTCTTTTAAAAAAAGTAAAGAGAGAAAAAATGCTTTTTTTTGGGGGGTAGAGAAGGAAAGATGTCGAATGCTGTACAGATTGTAAAGCCCTATGAGGCAAATTTGTGATTTTGGGCTATACAATTAAACTGAATTGAATGCAATTGCAAAAGTAATAACAGTTGAAAAACAGAGATTAAAGGAGAGTGTAAAGACCAATGCAGTACATTTTTGCAAACTTTCTGCCATCTTAAACATAATAAATCCAGTTAAAATGTATTGGAGTATTCAGGTAACTCTTCACATGTTTTTTCCATTTCAAAAGGTCAGAATTCTCTGGACGTACTGTTGATGGAGATCTTGGCCGACCACTTGGAGGTGCCGTCCAGGACGCTCTGCTTGATGCTCTTCATGTGCTGGACGTGGATCATCTTCTGGATGTTGAACACTTTCCGGATCTCCTCAAAGATCTCCGGCTTGTTCCTCTCGCGGATCTTCATCCTGTCCTTCATAGCCATGATGATGTGCTGCGTCCGGTCCTCCGCCCCGGTCTTGGAGCTCTTCTCGGCCGCTCCTGAAGGCGACAAGGTGGGAGGAAGCAGAGGAGAAGAGTGGATGATGAGCATAAAGCATAACCAGCTTTATGTTCTATTTGACTCTAAATGGAGCATAATTTACTAAATGAACATCATGCTGTATTGAAGAAGACTTGAAACTAGAGATTGAGACCATAAACTCATGTTTACAATGTTTACTGAGGGAATAAATCAAGAGAGAAGTAGAGTCATTTTCTCATAGACTTCTATACAACCAGAGGAGTCGCCCCCTGATGGACATTAGAGAGAATGCAAGTTGACGACACTCTAGCATTGGAGATACTCGGCAGAAACGGATGTTGCAGCCTGGTTTTAGGTGGCTAAATTCCTTTACTTACTCTGCAGGCAGTCGGCGTTCAGCAGCTCTTGGCATTTCTCGTGCACTTTGACCCCGCACTCCGCACAGCGCATACCCTGCCGGGCGATGCCCCACAGCAGACCCTCGCACTCGTAGCAGTAGGTGGGAGTGGTGGCTGTCCAGACCTCGAAATTGTGTGGCGTGGTGCAGGAGATGGGGTAGATCAGAGACTGCAGGGTCTTCTTGTACACGTGGTTTTTCTGTTGGATTGAAGAGATAAAAAAGATAGATGGATGGATGTAGAAGATGTGGGACAAATGTAGAGATTGGTGGAGCAAAAGTAAGAACAAGAAAACAATGGAAAAGGATTGAATAAGCAACTATATCAGCTACAATAATAGTCTTTTTCCACATGCTTTCAAGAATTGTCTGTAGCGTTAACAAAGGATATAAACAGATGATTTCAAGGTGGCTGGTTATAAAATGATATAGAAATGTGGAACAGTGCTAATTTTTGTTTTTATAATTCTTGGCCTCTCTATTGATTGACTAAATTCTGCTGTTGTCCAGTGTAGGAGGAGAGTAGGAGGAGGTGAACACATCTCCACGGGACGAGAGGACACCTCGACTACAAGCCCAGCTTGATTTGGTAAAAACAGAATTTGTTGTTTATTCTTAATGCTTAGAAGTATTTTTCATATTGTAAAAGCAGAGGTTGTAATATAGTGATATCGTAGTGGGGGAGACTGCTTTCAATAAGAAAAACTATTTGTTCTGTTGTGGGTTTCATTGCTCTCATCTCTGCCTCTGGTTTCTCTCAATCTTCTTCTAACTGCTTTGACTTTTATTGATCTGAACTGTGTTGTTTCTATTGTTTTGGCCTTTTGACTTTATTTTTCTGTCTTGTGCTTTTACCTCTGATTTACTTCCTAGTCCCTGTAAAACGTCCTGCAGTTTAGTAAAAAAAAAATCCTTTATAGATAATGAGATTTCCACTGTCTATATACTAATGTAATCGCCAGCGTTATTATGACTAAAAAACTGTGGATGGACGGATGGCTTTTATTTTTGGAATCATACTTGCTCACATTTTTCACAAGTTGTCAACTTGAGTCTTTCTGCTCAGTGTCAAAATGTTGGACATTTCTTTATATATGCCAACTCCATCCGTCAGCATGGAACAGGTAACATTCTGCATACAGTATAGACCTCTTAATATTCCCCTTATTGTGTCAGTGCAACACCCATCTGTAAATCTGTAAAAAGTCAGTATTTTATGAGGCACATGTGTCGGTTTCTCGATATATTTCTGTTTACAGGTTTGTGCATGTTTTTTACTTTTGTAGTAGAAGTAAACTGTATAATCTGAATCACTATAAATATACACTTGTGCACATTGTCATACAGTCAGATACAAAAGTCCAGGACCAGATTAACCTGTGAGCCTCGGGGCCAAGAAACCTTTCCAATGAGAACATGCAAAATATCCTGTAGATTAGAACTAGATTTTAAAACATCTGCAAGACAATGCATGAAGATACAAATGCAAGAATTGCTATCATTTCTTTTTAATTTATATTAATAATTTATTCTGATTTAGAATTACCACAAACTAATCCCCCCACGATCAAGCTGGGGCCAATGAGGGCCTTGATATATCTAAAACCTTTCAAGCAAGCACAGTTTCCTCCTGTTCATACATATTCTGCTCATCTATATGTACTGTATGTAAATAAGGTGGCCGTTATATTAGGGAACACCACAAACTACAGCCCACATACTAGCCTGGTCAAATAATTAAGTTCCCATACAGCAAAACTTTGTTGTCAATTACGTTTTGAGGGAATCATATTTTTTTTGATGCATCACAAGTTTGATTCCAGTCATAGTCCATGAAAGTCCACATAGGGAGGAGCTTGTAGTGGATAATTGAGTCAAACAAACACAGGACTTTCACCCTGGAGACCGCTATTCCTTTCCTGTATGTAATCAAGAGTCAATGTTGACTTATTTTAGTATACGTCTTTAACTTAAATAAGATGACAAACCTACTTATTTTAAGCCAAACCGAGATGTTTTACTAATCCTAACCAAGTAGTTTTGTTTGTTAAATTTAAAAGTTTGACCACTTACTGCGATCATAATCCCTGAGATAACACATTTTCCTTGAAACGTAATTGAGAATTTAGTTCACTGGTGTTGTTTGGGAATGTCATATTGTAGGAGACAGCTACAAACAAAAACTACACATCTTATTATCTAATATTGTTGGGTTTTTTTACATTACTCTGAGCACCCTTAATGTATATGTAGTAATGTGTAAAACTAGAAATGCACACTTTCAATAACCTCTGCAAGCATTTTGTTTGACATTTTGTTTGCATTTAATCTATCAACAACAACTACAGGACTCTTTAAAAAAAAAACTTTTTATGTTTAGCTATTGTCAGGAGTCCTTTACCTTATAATGAAACCTGAATAAATTAAAGTCTTTTCAATCTGGCAGTTGCTTTGTTCTCCACTGCTGCATCCAGGGACCTACTTTATCCAGTTGAATAATTAACGTTTCACCTAATATAATGTAATCACTGTCATGACTTGACACAGTACAGTAGGGAATGTAGAAACAATAATAAACAAACATGGAAGCCTTGCTGCTCCTGAAAACATTAAAACCTTATGCTGCTTATAGTTGACTCAGCAAAATTCAGAGCCTCCAGCATATTGAATCTTCAACAAACATATTAACAATACGGCTACAGCGCGATGACAGCAGGAGAACAGTTTGTGTAGACTCCCATTAATATATATATATATGTGTGTGTTTTGTGTGTGTGTGTGTGTGTGTGTGTGTGTGTGTGTGTGTGTGTGTGTGTGTGTGTGTGTGTGTGTGTGTGTGTTAGGCCACTCACAAGCTCTTCGTCTTTCAGGGACGTCCGTGTGGCCAGTGTGTGGGCGAGTCCAGCTTTCCTTGACTGTATCATAGACTGAAACCAAAGGAGAAAACATCAGAGATAAACAGCCACAGAGAAAAGAACAAACAATAAAACAACAAAGAATGTAAAGATAAAAGAAAGAAGCCAAACAAAACTTTCAGTTAAAAAATTCAAGGAATCAATTCTCTTTGTGTTTGTTGGGCTCTTTTCGATTTTGAAGGCCGGGGAAAACGTCTCTGTTTCTCTCTCTTCTCTGTTTGAACATACACTTTTGGAAAAACGACAAACATCCCTCCTTCATTCCCTCCTTGAGGACAAACACCCATTTTTGTATTTTTTTTTGTATTTTGTACGTTTGTGAGGATCTTTACTGAATGTATCGGATGTTTTATTCAAGTTTTTCTGGCCCTGCTACAGTCGCTACCTCAGTAGACTTTGCAGTCTCATAATCACTTTCAAGGTGCTAAATTAGACATACAGAGCATTAATAGAGCTAAAAACTAATATTTTCTATGTAAAGATAAGGTGTAGTAATGTCTACCAGAGCAGAGAATAAAGACACTCTCCCTCTGTGTGTGTTGTGTCCCAACCGACGGCATCACATAGATCTAAAAAATAAAAAACTGTAAAACTGTTTAACCGACAATTCGATTTCTTACAGAAATTATGGGACAGACTTTCTTGGCTGGTATCAGTATCTTCCTGAGAAGCTGCTCAGAGCTAAGAAATACAAATTCAAACTTTAATCTTTAGATATTACTGGGATACCCAAATACCGCATCATCGCGCAGAATGAAGCATGCATTTGTGTTGCTGGGTAGAAAGAAAATAGTTCCTACGTGAAACTGCTTAAAACTAAGTCTGTAGATTATCTTAAGTAATCGTGTCTTGATTTTGAGAAAGAGACATCGCTGTTAAGTCTTTCAAATGTATTTTCTGAAGCTTTAATCAGCACAATCTGACTACGATCTAGTCCCTTTATATTGAAGATAAAGGCAGAAATCTCTACGACCTATTTTCAAAACCAGGCAAACTCACACAGAAACAATCTACAATGATCAATAGCTCTACAGATGAACTGTCACCTTTAAGAAAAGACAGTACATCCTTTGTTACCGTTTTCCTTTGACAGTTACCTGTCATATTTTGTATTGCTCTTTGTACAATTTATGGCCTTAAATAGTGTTTTGGATCATTTCTGTGGATCTGTCGATGTGGAGAGAAATGTGGAAAAGCTGTAGCGAGAAGGTTTAGACAGAATCTGACAGCCTTTCATCTCAAGCATAAACAAAATACTCCAGTTCAAATACACTTTTCAATCCTAGAGCATCCTTCTATCCAGCACTTTAAAGCCATTACACACCTGAGAAATGTCCTTGGAATAGAAGCACAGCTCTTTATTTAACCCCAGCAAGGTTCTGCTCACAGAATCTCAACCGACGCGTGCAGTCAGTCATCATTAAGTTAAACTGATTACTGCCATTTAGCTCTACAGCACTCTGGGATTCATCGGCTCCAGACATATCTCTTCACTTTAGGAAACTATATTTTAATGAAGTAGAATGAGTTGGTGGTGATTTAAGTTTCGCTCAAGTCAAACACAACTCTGAAAATGTAGTAGCCATAGGAACCTGATGGTCTTGCTGCTGCACTAGCTTCTGTTATGGGTTTCACTTCCCATGAGTTACCCCCTACTAGTGGCACTCAGTGCTGGTGGAGGAAATGAAGCAGATGTGGCTTTATTGAAAGACATCTGGATCCCGATCCTGCAGAACGGCACAAACCCTAAACTTGGCCAAAGCTGCTTGTGGAATTGTGAAAAAGCGAAAGGCGTCTGTTTTAAAATTTCAAGCCCATATTTTAACTGCATTGTCGAACGAAACTAGAGTTATATAATGTGAAACTGCTGAGTCATGAGCTGTGAATTTCCTTGTGAATAAACATATATTTTCCACTTTTTTACCATTTGACCCAACAACAATGATGTCTGGACCTCAGCCAGGTTTCTGTCACAAATATGAAATCCAGTTCCAAATAATTTCTTTACTGGTCGTTAAGAAAGAAATAGGCCCTTTCATTGTGGGTGACTGAGGGTAAAGTGGTTTGTGACACAGAAATGTCACTTATAATAATAAATCTGTGATAATCTGTTAAAAAAAACAGGTTCCTCTGCATCCTTTTAATGCTCTTACTGAAATTTGCAAGATTTCACCCAAAGACAAACAACTTGTGAAGCTTGTGAACTCCGATCAAACTGTTAAACTAGGCAGCGACGATCAATTATGTATCGAGATTCTGTTACTGCATTGGATATCTGCCTCAAAGTGCACTACAAAAACACACTACTAATACAGTCTAAACGAAGTCTAAATCTCACATTTGCAGGTGCAGGAGAGAATTGAATAACGGTTCTAAATTCGTACGCTGGCAACAAAAGTGCTAACTAACCTTGTGTGTAACCATGACAACACGTTGAAAATAGTAGCAAGCTCAGGAAACACAAAAACTGCTGACTTTAATCAAAACCAAATATGTTTAGCGGTGCTCTGACCTTCTCTGCACATATTTTTCTTTACAGGACTTTTGATCCTTACAAATATAAATGTACACATCACAAACTACTCTGAATGGAATCATCCATCTATTTATATTTACTGTGTTTAATTGTAGTTTTTGTTACTTTGTACATATTAAAATTTGAATGGTATTTTTTACATTTCTTCTTTTTATTTTATTTTCTATTAGGCACTGGTGTTACCATTACTTTTTATAAACTCTTGTTTTTTAACCTTATGTTGTTGTCATTTTTACTTTTTATATTTTAGTTGAATTATTTAGCATATTTATCTTTAACTCTTATCACTATTCGGTTTCGCACTGGTATCAATGTTACTTGTTATTGTTAATTACTTGGTTCTTTATATGTGTTTATATTTTTCTTCTATTGTTTTTTTCCGTATTCCTCTGTTGTAATCTTTGATAAATCTCTTGCACAAGAATTTCCTTCAGGATTAATAAAGTTATTTCATTTCTTATCTCATCTCCAGCTTCTTTGGGCCGTTATGGTTTTAACTTCAAAATGTCTTTATCTCATCTGCACAGTTTTATTCATCCTCCTTCTGTCTGTTTTTCTTTCTCTTCATAATTTGTGTAAGTTATTATACTAAACTTAACAAAACTCAACTATATTTTCTATATATCTCTTCAAACCTTCAAACTTCTGCTGTTGAAAGCGTGACCTTCCCTTTGTAGGACCCACGTCAAATCAAAAGAGGAAGCTCTCTTTAATCAGATGAGTCAGGTTTGTTAGAATGTTCACAGCTTTAACCTCTCTTAAGTACCTCAAAGTAAATGTGAGACGATGGGAGAGAGACAATTTACCCTAACATTTATCAGCATTTGTTTGTCTAGGGAGGCAGGTGTGTGAGGTTGAAAAGTGGAGCTCTTGACTTGCTGAATCCCAACAAGACAAACCTGTTAATTAAAATGACTTGTAGCTAAAACAGCAATCAGAGAAAAAGCCTCTGTGAGCATCAATCTTCTGAAAGCATTCACGAGAAGGAATTGATTTTTCTTGTGTTTGCCAAGAGGGTTTTGAAATATAGGTGAACGATGATATGTGTACGAGTGTGTGCACGCTCATACCAGCGCAAATAAGACACCTTCACACACGGCAGATGGAAATGCTTTGCTACAAATCAGGAGCATCGGAGAGTTTGCAAAGGGAGCCCATCAAGACAAAATCTCACTTCTCTTTTACTCACCATAGCCTGAGGGGCCGCCGAACGGAGGGAGGCAACATGTGCAAAGAGAGAAAACAAGCAGAAACTAAAGGTTAGAGACAAACAAACAGTTTCCCCTCTGAGAGGTTCAGCAGTTTTCACCTTGAATCCAGTTATTCAGTGCTTGCAAACTAAATTATTACCCAGCGGGTTTCACTGCAGAAGGGCACTTTTGCACATTTTTCCTGTACGTGGCCTGCAAGTAATCATCCCTGAAGGATAAAATTTGCTGATTGTAACACGACAATCTGTGGTGTCCCTCAGCCGGCTTGTTAACATGACTTTCCTATGCTAATTCCAAAGCGGAGGCAAAAGTTAACAGGCAATTAGAGCCGGAATAAATAAGCGAAGGTGACTGAGAATCTGGTGTGCGGCAGTTGCAAAGAGAACAAAAACATAATAGGTACATACAAGCAATCCAGAAGCATTAGAAACCAGCACATGTCCATTTTGTTACTAGTATATGAATAAATGAAAAATAAAATACATTTTAGACAGATGAAAGCTATTATTGGTTTGATGATTGACCATTGGTTTGTACACTTTCTCTCTTACATTTTGTAGGTGGTGAAAATCCCCCAAAATTGTGAATAACATGCATGTTTTTCATGATAGGCAGCTTTATGTGATGAAATATCAGGTGGAAATATTCAACGAGATGTGGACATTGAGGCTCTTTGAGAATAAATAACCATGGGTTTATTATTCAGCAGTACTGGACCTCATGCAAGAACATTTCCATATTCTTATCTCAACTTTCTCTTAGTATGCTCTGTAAAGTGGGCTCCAAGGAGTGTGCCAAGTCAAATTCAGCAAGAGCTCCTTACTTCAGAAATATGACCAGCGTAAACATGATGAATGCTACCTGTGTGTAAATTATAAATGTAATATAAATAGGCATAAGTAACGGCCAAATACTACCATATAAGGCAACACATTCTGCCCCAGATGTCCTTTATTAAAGTCCAGCTTTCGGAGATCCTTAAAAGAAAGTCTATAACTAATGGGACCAAAAAGCAAAGCCATGTCACCTGAGGGTTATACTGTCACAAAAATAATGAAGAAATAGTTCAATAGGAAAAACGTATCGCCACAGAAAGGCCATTGATGAATACAACGGCAAAGGGTCAAATAATTTAAGTCGTTTTGCAGCTTGCGATGTTCATATGGATTATCTAGTTTTATACAATAGCATCATATCAAACATTTAAAATGATATGGTCCTATAATTTGAATTGCAGAATCAGAAATCTCATGAAGTGTAATAATTACAGTGTTTTCAAACTCAAAATTGCTTTAAAGTAACAAAATATACAATCCATTATTGAAAAACTGAGATGACTAATTGAACATGAGTCCTACGACAGGTCTGGACCACTAAATTGTGTTCTTACCTAAGAGAATATTCATAATATGAGAAAAGTGATGAACGCGGAAAGTTCTTACAAGCCACTTAAGAACAAATAAGACATCAACCTCCAGTTCTAATAAGTGAAGCCAATGCTGAAGTGTCTTAAACCTGCATTCTTGCTAATGGCCATCAGGGGGCGTCTCCTCTGGTTGCAAAAAAGAGTCTGCATGTATAGAAGTCTATGCGAAAATGACCTACTACTCAATTGATTTATTACCTTAGAAAACATTGGCTTTGTGAACCTGACAGGTGCAGCGTGAAAAACCTGGTATTTTCTCAGCAGCAGAGTATGGAGACCGCCTCCACCCACAGTGACCAGTTAGTCATGTTTAGCACCTGACACATATTCAATAATAACCACCACACCACGTAACTGTTCTTGTTCTCAGATTTTCAGTATGCAGGTATGCAACATACACAAAACTTTCCTCACTGTGTCAGTAAAAGAATGTGTAAATTGTTTTTAGTTATGCTCAAATATTAAATATATCTCATGTTTGAAAGATGTAATTGTGCATGTTGTTTATTTTGTTTACCAGTGATTCCATCTTCAAGGATAAATGCACAAATCGTTAGTAAATCAGATAAAATGTAAAAATATATTCCTATAATGATATGTTGATATAGCACAATATATACCCCTGATATAGGGTTTTATTGTTTTTGTATAGGAGGATAGTTAATTTAGGGTTAAGTTGACAACATAATTGCTTCTGCCATTGCTTGTACTCCACTCAGTCAGTATTGACCAATGTTTACATTTTTATGCTAACCCAATTGTTCAATTTACCCCCAAAAAACAACATCCTGAGTCTGATCATGTTTGGTTTAGGGCATCAAGGTTCTGTGAAGGTTAAAATTCCTGTGTCAGGAGACAAGATATTGAGTGGTGTGTACTCACCAATTCACTAACAAGAGGAATGGGTCTCCTCTTGCAGAGGTCTGGCATGCTGTCAATGCCAAACGGTGTGTTTCCCCTGTACACACACACACACACACAAATACAAAAATGGTAAGTATTTAAATAAAGAAAATTAAGGTGCCAACACTGCATCATGTAATCACATTTGTTTGTTTACACACACACATACAGTTCAAACCAAAAAAAACATTTACTGACCCTGGCTTGGCCCATGGCTGCTTGCTGGGGTCACCATCTTGATCTCGGCTCTGAGAAATAGAATGTCAAAGGTCACGGAGAGGCTTTTATGACGGGCTTTATTGGTTTCATGATTTCATGACACCGTAGCATGCACAAGCACAAGAGGAACAAGAAAATGAGGCAGAAAATAAAAACAGGAGAGAAAGGACTGAACTGGGTTGGTTGAGTTTCAGCATTGCATGCCAGAGAGGGCATTCCAATCAATCATATTGCCCCCGTACATATATGAGCGTCATAAATCTGGTTTCACCTTGTAAAGTAAACACCCACCAAACATGCTACTAGTAAACGCACATTGAATATTGAATTTTGCGGGGGGTTTACAGCTAGTAAAAGAAAATACCACAGAGACGGTAACAAAACATGCCAATATGTCAGCCTGACAGACTCGACACCAATTCTATTTTTCATCAATATTGTGTCCTAATCAATACTGACCTATTCCTGAATTGCATTTTTTATATTTCTGACAGGAACAACAAATGCTCTTGATAGGACTCAGATGCATTGAGGCTGACGTCTCTTAAAACCTGAAGCTATTTCATAAGCTTTAAATTGAAACACAGTATTTTCAGGATTAATTGGGCATTTTCAAATAACTGACAAAGGCAATATAAAAACAAAAAAAAGAGACACGATGACAAAAGGATATTAGGAAAATTGTACAAGCGGAACAACTTCCTTTAAAATATCATGGTAATATTTTAACGAGAGAGAAACCACAAAAGAGGTAACCTGATCTCCTTCTTGACTTCCATCTGTAAAATAACATAAGAGAAAAAAGAAACAAGACAGAAAAGAAAAACAGTCATGAACTTGTTTGACTCCTAATGCATAATAACAAGACACACCCTGTGATGTTCACTTTGTTGTTAATGCTTGGGTAATGTTGAAAGCTGTTTTGCCAATGAGTTTACAGATAGAATGAGGTCTGAGGTCATAAATGTTTCATTAACATGTATAATTCATAACGAAAATGACTCTTGATATTTCCCTTCTCCTTCGTCCTTAATGTCAGGCTTGCTTTCCAAGGAGATAATTGATGGTTTCTAATTCAGCAAATGGCCACTGCCGGAGCCTCGGAGAGGAGTAAAGGGACTCGTGAGTGGCATGCAATACATTACTCTCAAGAGGGCAGAAAACTAAAGTATCAGCAGAGACCGTTTGGTGCAGTAAATACCTAAGGGACCTTTAAGTGCGGAGGCTCATGCATTACCGCTGGGTGAACATAACCAAAGCGGATACTGATGATTAACCTTTTATCAGTGTACACGCGGAGCAGAGAGCGGCAGATCAAAGAGTTTCGGCAACAATGTGAGGGTCTGATCAGAGAAGAGGGAGAGTGGAAGAGGTTTTGAGCAAAGAAGACAATATCTCTACAGAAAATGAGTCGCTCAAATTATTTGAAATACCAACGCTCTGTCACTCTGAGGGCTGTTTAGCCTTTGAACCCAACTGCTATATCTGGCATCATGACATGAAACACTGGTTTCTCAGTTGAAAAAGCTGAATGAATGAGCATGTTAGGTGGACTGTTAACCAATCAGAGCCACAAATGGGACGAATGCTGATGTCAAGCTGTTACATTATGTCTTTTCGATATCGCCCGGCATTGCAGATTGATTTTACTTTGCTCTGCTCCACTATTAAAACCCAGGGAACCTAGTATGCTGGCATGGCTATGCATCATTGTTGACTTAGACTTTAATTAGAGCAGATACGTTGGCCTCTAGTGATTGGTAAGTGACATTTTAATTCCCCTCCACCACGGGAATCGGTTAGTGCAGAGGCAAGGTCAGACTGAAGATTAAAACAAGTGTCCTGAGTTGATAATTCTTTCTGATATCAGGTACGTTTAAAACATGACATTTGGGCATAACACAAAACAGAGAAAGATGTACTCTTATTGTATCTACTAGATGACTCATTTACAACAAAAAAAAAGACAAAATGGATGGGAATAAAACACAGGATGATCCCAACTTAAAAGTCCAACAATGACTACCTGGTTCGAAGTCATCCTGAGAGAAGGAGGACATAGTCATACTGGTGAGGTTGCGACGGGACTCCCTCTTCTCCCGCAGAATCTGCTGGAAAGTCCTCAGGCACTTGAGCCTGCGCTCATCCATCTGGCTTATATCCAAAGACAGCTCTGCTGCATCTCCTTCTACTTTGCCTTCTGGGGCCACAGTTTCTGTGGTGGGTTGCTGTGGCAGTGGCACCTCTGTTTCTCCCTGCTCCTCCAGCGCTGCAGGTTCATCAACCGAAAGGGAGACTGAGAGGGATTCTGGGTTGGTGCATTGCGATAGCTGGGCTTTAATGGTCAGACCTGCCGGACCATTAGCAGGACCTTCTGCGGGTTGTTCTGTAAGGCCATAAGGTGGAGGCGGTATTGAAGTGCTACTGGAAGTTGGGTCGGGGCAGACTGAAAGTTCTTCTGGGAATGGGTGGATCTTGTCTGAACAAGGAGGGTGTTGGCCGGTGTCTGTTGACTCCAATGTAAGGCTGTTGGTGGCTTCTTCAAGCATAGGCTCCACAGAGAAAACATCAGATTTTTCTAGAGTATTGTGTCTACTCAATTCCCGAACAGCACTACTACTACTCACACCCACATTACCTTTCCGGATTTGGTCACATGTTTGTTCAAATTGTGTCTCATAGCATTGAGGTTTGGAAGGCAAATTCGCTGCATGCAGATCAGACGGCATTGATATTTCATAGTCTGCTTCCTCTCCAGGATTCTGGGCTCCAGGTACATCAATTTTGCACAAAGCACCCCGCAAGGCAGAGCTGAAATCAAGTACAGCTCGGCCTATGCGCTTGACATTGAAACCACCAGCTTGGACATCTGCACTGACAGAGCGAGGGAGTCGATTTCCTAAGGTTTGGTTGGTGGGTCCAGTCTCTTGGATGAAGGACCTATCCACATCAGCTACAGTAGAACATAGGGATGCCTCAGTCCATGTGACTGCTGAAGACTCTTCGTAGGCTAAATAAGTATCCTGATAACTATCGACATGACAGTCTGTGGTGTAGCTCAGGTCATTTGATTGCCCATAGTCAAATTCCCCTGCTTCTCCATCATGTCCATCAATTGAATGGTAACCAGAACTTTGAGGGTAGGACAAATCAGCAGAACATTCATACCCCCCAGTGGGCTTTTCAAGGTTGGTATCTATTGGAACATTAATCACAGACTGGGTTTGAGGCCTTCTTCTCCGCGGCTGCCACTCCTCCCTGCTAGAAGTGCTGGCAGGTGAGTTGTAATGTTTCCTAGAGCGAAGAGAGAGATGTTCTGAGTTTCCTGTGGAGAACTCCCCCGATGTACTATAACCTCCTGCACCTCTGTAGTGATCCCAGCTACCAGCTCCTTCACAGCAGAGAGGGCTCACACTTTCATGGTCGTCCAGACTTCTGCCCCTGCGGTAAACAGTTTCCCTGTGCCACGCAGGTTCCCCAGAGGCACTGTGTGGTGGTCCAGTGTTAGTCCAATGTTCCTCTAGATCATCAGCTCTTTGCGGCTTCCTTACATGACTAGATGATAGTCCCTCTAGATCTGACTCACTATGACCTGAGGACAAGGAGCTGGTGCTTGGATAGTCTTGGCCTTCCGGCCTTTCAAAGTAGCCAAAGCTGAGCTTTCTTGCTATCGCACCTACTGGGATATCCGAACTATGGTCAGAGTTATCCTCTGGTTCCTCCAGTTCCTGATGATCCACTGATTCAGCAATTGGGGACACAGTAGACTCGTCTTCCCTTGATAGCAGTAAATCTCCATGGATGCTATGACGCTCGTTGCAGGCTTGGGGGAAAAGATTTGAAGAAGACTTTGGCATTGCACTCCCTAAACTGCCATAAGCACTAGCCGGCCTTCTGCGGGAGGGTGATCCATCTTTGCACCCTGCCCCCGACCAGGTACCCGCATGAACCCCTGAACCTGACTTGTTGCTAGAACGAATACCCTCAATCTCCAACAATACAGCGTCTACACAAGATGACACTTCCTCCACTGACCCTCGAACTGAGGTCAGATAATCCCGGAGGTCTGATATTTCTTCTTGTATCTTGTTGATCCCCCTCAGCTCTTTCAGAATGTGCTCAATGATAGCACTCGACTCCTCCTCTTTATCCTCGTCCTCTTCCATCAGCGTACCTGGCAGAGTTCTGTTGAAGTTGCAGTCCACACAGTCACCTGTAGAAAAGGGTCTCTTTGGCCGAATACGGGGTGAAGTAAACTCCCCACCAGCTGCTCCTGCAAATTTAGTACCATTCATGTCTGGGACTATTGGATCGTAGTGCTGGGGTGGTTCCATCTGCTCAGGAGCCACCCGAATGTCCCCTTCAAAGGAGATTCGTTTCAGATTTCCTGTGGATCTGCGGCTTTTATGCTGCAAAGTGCATGGTATTCTTAAACATCCCTCTCTGTTCAGCTCTACCTCTCCAACACATGACGACCCCGGTGCTTCTTCATGCCCTTTACCGTTTGAAACCTTTGGAGAATAGGCTTCAGCCCTGGAGCTAACTTTTGGATATCTGCTTCTGTGCTCCTTTCTGCCCTCCTGTGTTTCCCCCTCCTCCTCATCCTCAATACCTTCATAATAGAGGTGGGGGTCTGGGACATGGTGGTCTGCAGACCCTTGCAAGAGGCGATGTATTTTGCCACGAATGACCAGTGCTACCCTGGGGTTTGGAGCCCTCTTCTTGGGTGAATGGACTTTTGCCTTTGTGCCTCCTTTAGGGGCAACACCTGCTCCATGTTGACCATTGAAGCGATTCCTGGAGAACATATTCTCAAGAGAGCAGACTGTCCTCATCTAGTTTCCCACATTGTTGGTGGGTGTTACAATCAAGATCCTCACTGTATCATAGTTCATTAATTAAGCCTTTTGGAAGCTTATTAAGCCCGACCACTCAGTGTCAGTGGTCTGTGACTAAATTGGGAAGACAAAGATAAAATACTTGTAAAAACATCAAACACAGTAACATAGAAGTCAATTGAAAAGTGTGGAAAAGAAGACATTTGAGGAATTGTATTCTTTTTTTTATGAAGATATACCCCTTTGCCATCATCAAAGACAAAGTAATGTCCTGCTCATATCTAATATGTCAACATTGGGACATTGTAAAGTAGCTTGTGCAATCATTTGTGCAAAATATTAAGTCCTGTTTTCCTCACATTTCCTCTCCTTGCCCAGAACACACTGACTATGTCAGAACAGACCCACCATATGAGTTGAAGCTGAATAGCAAAGTTGCCAGCTTCTTTTTTTGTATTTATTAAACTGCTAGGTGGGATCTATTTAGGGAATTCATAAATTGAATTTCTGGTTGATTATGTTACTTGTTAATTTGATACTGAATGAAGCAATATCCAGATAATGAGCATCTTGAGGTTCAACAGGAAATGGAGTACGTCATAGAGACGCATGTTCCAGTTCACCCGAAGGCACTTCAGCCCTCAGGACTTTCATTAAATGTAATAATGAAATTGTTCATTTGTTCATTTAAAATTGTGTAGATTATTGGAAACAGATGGGCCATTGGGTTGTACTGCATGATACATAAACTGTTATTTGTTAATCTCTTTTAATCACTACAATCAGACATAATCCAATTTCAGATGACCCCAGTGTAAACTAAATGCTGATGTACATTAACATCTGTAATCACACGCGAAAAACAATCTCAATCTATGGTTACAAAGGAAGAATGAGCAGCACATTGATCAGTTACACACAATGAACAGTTTCACTACCCAGTATGATCCAAAATCATACTGGGTAGTGAAAACCAGAAGTAGAACGTCACTGGCCACTCTCACATTGTGCATAAATCATTTAATAATAAACATCACTTTTAATGAAAAGCACTCCAAGCACATGCTGGTCCTTGCCTTTCCTCTTGATTAATGTGACTGTGTAGGCCGGCAAAATTAGTGTAAGGTAATAACTTGAGGTGAAATTAATTTGTGAATAAATGAAGACTAATTATAGAGGCTTTGAACACATGTTCTACATATTATTTTAACACCGAAATGGTGGTTGACAATGACTTCTTTAATTAAACAAGGAACAATATGATTAGGTGCACACTGAGATTAGTGACCTGTACAATACAAAACGTATACTACATTTACGGGGCGATATGTGAGGACAGACATGGGACTTTTTTTTATCTCAATAAAAACAGCAGAGAACCTCATCTGTTGGAGCTACAACTATATTTAGAAAAGGCCGTCTGACAGAACTCCTTTGCTTGCTTTTAGCTGAGCTTTCAGACAGCTAGCTGAATTGACAAAATGAGCATCAAACTCTCAAAAACTAACAGAGCAGTGGAAACAAGTTGTGGATGTATAACTTGTGTAACTATCTGTATTATCATGGTGAATACAATATGTACCAGCCTGGATGTTAGGAGAATAACACTTTTTCATATCAGGGCTGCAACTAACCATCATTTTTACCATCAGTAATATGCCTATTAATCAAATTGTTATTTGACCCATCAGTGGATAACAATTTACAAAATCCCAAACTGGATTGTCTTGTTTTGTGCCACAGCCCAAAACCTAAAAATATTAAACTAACTATCACAAGAGAGACAGAAAAGCAGCAAATCCTCTCAAATAAGAAGCAGGTACAAGAGAATGCTTTCCATTTTTAGATGGGAAGATGAAAAAAGTTTCCAAAAAAAAGTCGACAGCCTAATTGAGTAGTCAACTAATCTCAGTGCATTGAAAAAAAAACAGTACTTTATAACTAAAATTCAGTTATACTTACAAAATAGATTTAAAATATCTGGGAAAATGTAATATATGTTGTCTGGTGTAGCAGTTCAGGACTGATAATAAGCGCAACTTTAACACCTACTATTGTATTGTTTACCAATGAAAACTTTCCCAAACATCAGTTAAGTCATCCTCTAGCCTCCAATTCACATTCCCTTTCCCTGTATTTTGTTTTTATTACTTATAAAAATACTTTCTTCTTCCTTCCTTGGCTCATATTGTTATAAAATTCATCATCTAGGCCCTTCAGAGATCACAGAGGAACTATGAATTTTTTTTATATTGGTTGTTCATAATGTTGATTTCCAAGACCAGAGATCTACTTTTGATAAGTCTCTTCGGTCAGCAGCCTGAACTAAATGTCATAAATCCAAATGTGATGTTTATTATCAGACAATATCAGGGTAGTTATACTTTTTTAATGCCAAGGGGAAAGTGGATATATGTAAGACCACAGCCAACATTTTGTCCCACAAATAATTTAATATTTAAGGCTAGAATATTAAGACTAGACCTCCATTATTCTACATTCTTGGCTGTTAAAGTTTAACTATAGTCGAGCTTGGATATACCAGAACATTCATTCGTTCTTTATCTCCTTCTGCCACAAATTTTAGTAAGGAAATAATGAATAAGATAAAGTATTATTAATTTAATTTAAGGAGATTAAAGAACATTTGGAGAGCAGTACTGTAGGGAAAGCTAGTGAAGGAGGGGTTGTGAATGGGGTAGAGGCAAAGAAAGATGTCAAACTTTAATCTTAACCTTAAGGGCAAAACAGCCACTACATTAAGGCAGATATGTTCGGATCCCACTTACATAAGTTACTGCAATGATGAAACGTTTACACTAAAGTACAGGAGACGAGCTGCAGACGAGCACATACCAGGTTGTGGCTTAAAATTCTAAATGTTTGGGTAAATTAAAAGCCCTGAAAAAATGTTTTTCTTTATCTTCTTCTTACAAAGTGGTTATTTCACACACACACACACACACACACACACACACACACACACACACACACACACACACACACACACACACACACACACACACACACACACACACACACACACACACACACCAAAATTAAGTTGGCGCACTTCCAAGGCTTGGATTAGCATGAAATTCAAAAAAGAAAAGTCAAAAGGTACAAGCCTGTAGACAGAATTCTAAGAAGGAGAATTTCTGTAAGAGATACTATCACAGAGTTTAAAAATTGTGAGCCATGACCCACTAATTCCTAAAAAGATAAAGATGAACCTCACAATTCATCAGTTTGAAATCAGTTTACGTTCAAATTCTGGTTTAATTTTGGAGGAATTTAGCAGCTGTATGTTGTCTCCAACTGCAATGACAAAACATTCAGAAGGTGCTCTAACTGGATTCTTATGCCTTTCAAGTTTATGCTGCTTAGCAACAGCACTTGAGGCTCATGGGTACTATATGTATTTAAACTGAAATCCAAACTGTCATTAAAATCTGACCAAACAACATCCACATGGTCCTGACGAGAGCAGAGTTTTGAGTGTTAAACTTGTCAATTTACGTGGAAAAAAAGATGTATATCCCAATAATTCTGGCACCCTTACATAGAAATTCTGGATATACTAATAATCCTCTAAAAGTGGTACTTGTTTATGTCTACTTATTTGTTTTATACTTTTAGTCTTTCTTATTTTGCGCTCTTGTTTTGTGCTTTTCTTGCTTTTTAACTACCTTGTCCATTAATGTGTACAAAATTTGCCAAATTATTTTAATTGTACATTATTACCTCTATAAAGTTGTAAGATAAATTGAAAGATAAAATTACGTTTAAGCATCAATTTAGGCAGCATTCAACAATTACCTGCAGTAAAGTTGAAGGCAGGTTTATCGATATATTTTTCAAGTCAAATTAAATGTTGCTTATTTGGTCTCAAATAATGACCGTCCTCTAGATACTTAAGATTTAGCTGACAGATCTGTTCCCATGCTGCTATCTGAGGGCTGACCTTTGATTAACTGTCTTGTATGGCAGATAATATGGTGGTGCTTTTTGCTTCCTGGCAACATCACCACTGATTCACACTTGTGTTTTGCTTTCTCTGGTGGTTTGGTGGAGAGCAGCTGGCTGATGGCAGGTTAGGAAGCCCCATCATCCCCATCCAGCCCCACTGATTAGTGAGGATGGAAGGAAGCTCTGGCAGGGTGCAAGGGGTTCTCAAGACTCCAACACCTCCATAAATATGACGATTATTCTGTTTCTTTGTGCAACGCTTTCTTGCTCAAAGCACTTAAAATAAAAACCTACAATTTGCAAGACATGACAAGAGATACTGTAGCTCCTTTATATTATTTAATTTATTTATCTTTACGTCTCCTGTTTCCTTACTCCTTTACTTTATTCTCATTATTTATGTATTCTTTTTTTGGCATCGCTGCCTGGCTTTTCTTTCTCAGTCATTTCACATTGGACACGACCCAAAGGAGAAACTCATACTCGGTGCCAAAAGGGGAGATTTTCTGTGTCTGCTTCAGTGCCAGCAAATGACAAGGATTACTTTGGAGATTTACCTCGTCCTCTCTGGGGAATAATGCTGCAGCAGGCATTCATATCACAGCAGAAAAAGTGGAAGTCAACTAGATCCTTCAATTTAGAAATGACTCATTGGAAATCCGAAATAACAGTGGTTAATTACTCCTTGTTTTCATGTGATGAATTACAATAAAGCAATGATATCGTGCTTTCCAGAAAGAGCCAGAGGTGAAAAAGATATAAGATTTCTGTTGATTCACTGCTTTGTTTCCTGCTTGTGTCCTTACATGTAGTAACAAGGTGACAATAAATCTACATGAAATGAATGTGGTGTGAAACAGCACTTTCTCAGACATGTATATAACTATTTAAATCTAGCTATTATACACTATGTGTCTCCAGTCAGGAAAAATATCGTCACCTTGCTGTGACTTCCAAGTGCATTCATAGTTTATGATTTAATGCATGTGGCAGTAAATTTGGGGTAATATACCAATTAAAAGAGGAGCAGAAATTTGGAATGAGTCGTCCATTTGGCTTCAAAGACCGTTGGCCTTCTTCCTCCTTGTCTGTTAGCCTCAGTTCGTGACATGTATAGATTAGAAACTTGCCTGGCGGCCAATTTGCCACTCGAGGATTGAGCAGAGTTAGCAAACAACTTCTGTTCATTTCTTTGGTCTTGAAAAGTTCTTTGGCCAATTACAAGCTGATGAACCTCAGTCACATGGTCACAAGTAGGTTATTGTGTTTATTGGACAGAGGGGATCAAACCAAATGTGACGCCAGTTTCAATAGCTTCATTCTTTTATCTATTCTGGTTATTTGAATGCAAAAACACAGCTCAATATTATAACAGTTTGTTATTACATTTTGCAACAAGTCTGCACACAAAAGTGACTGAATGGACCATTTGTCAGGGCCAAACAAAGCATATTGTCTCTTCCAAAATGACTCATGTGAGTATTTTATGATCTGCCAACTGTATCGTTAATGTCTGGTTGAGTTTAGACGCCAGAAATACTTGGTTAAGATCAGACAAAAATTGCTGAAATCCCACATCACATAGGGGGGTGTGAACAATATATATTTGTTTAACTGTTGCTTTTGAAATCCCACATCACTTTTTTTCCAGGGGGCATATTTCTTTAAATGCATCAATTATAAAACATCAATATATATATTTGTTTAACTGTTGCTTTTGTCATGAGTACTTTAACACAGAATGGTAATACTTCCTCGTAGCAAAAAAATACATGCACTTATTGAATTTGTATTTTTTTCCAGAACATAGTATATCACTTAATATATTCGGATTAGTTTTGCAATTATTGTTTTTGATTTCTGCACTATACTTTTGCTCTGGTTTATGCTTTAAATGCATCAATTATAAAACATCAATATATTCCTATAACTCTCTAAATGACTGTAATGTAATGTAATGTAATGCAGGTACTGTTATACCTGCTAACAAACCACATCAGAATGCTGTTTGAAAAAACTAACCCCAACAGAATCCCATTTTTAATCCATTTCCTCAAACTCTCCTCAAAGATTTTGGCAGAATCTCTCTACACAGGCTGAAGATCCCAGATTTCATTGCCATATCAACGCGCTCAACAACAAAACACATAATGAAATAGAACACACAACAGAAACACAATTACAATACAGTAACCATATCACCACAAAGACTCCAACCTTAACTTGACCTTGATCTGTTTAGTGGAAACCCCATGCAAGTGTTCAGAGTGATTTTATCTTTTCTTCCACATTTATCCTCACAAGGATAGTTATTGACTGTTCCTTGAGCTTGACAGTATCAAGTGAACTGCTGCTGTTGTATATCTCACCTGCACCGACACATTACAGTCAGCTTAGCTTACAAAGCCAGACGGGTGTGATAGTGAATTTATATTCTGAATGATAGGCCCTGCTATCGTTCTGCCAGGAATCTGCCTGAGCTCATCAGTCTCGTCAAAGCCTTCTTAGTAAATGACTTTGGTCCTGACTGGTCCGAGGGCCCTGTAAAAGCTCCTCCGCATGTCTCCTTTTCAAAAGGCTGTAAACTTATTGATCAGCCTCTTAAATGCTCTCCTGTAACCAGACAAACCCTTCTGCCAATATCCCATTCAGACTGTCAATCAAAGAGCAGCATTAGGAGCCAGCATACAGTATGCTTTCCTTATACCTTTGCAGCAAGTCAATAACCAACCAACACTTAACAGTTAGACGGATTGGTCTGGTGTCTCAGTTTTTCTATTACATATAAAATAAGTAGTAATGCAGTATGGATGCAGAGGGGAGGTGTTTGAAAATGGAAACCACATAACACCAATAATAAATGTTCCATAAGAAAAGCCCATCTCCACATGTTAATAAAAATTACAAGCTCTACATGCAACTGTAAGATAGCCACAAAAGGTGCAATATTATTATAAAAAACACATGTCTTTTCACACAATCAATAATAAAAAGAAAGATTTTATCTCTTTGAAGCATTTAAGGCTTTTAAAGTTAATCCACGCTGAGTGCGTCTGTGGTTGCTTGTAGTAACTTATGAAAACGGTTGGCGTAGCTAATAAAACAAAGATGGGTTTATATTTCAAACTGATTAAAGTAAAATTGAAGGCACAGCGGCCGTCACTACGACTCTGTTCGAGTTCGGAATGCTATGCAGACTAAATCATGTTTACTTTGTGGTCATCAGGTTGCTAGTAACGTAATATTTTACAATAACGCCACAGTTAGTTTGAGGTCATTTATTCTGTGGGACCACCAGAGCCCTTAAATACTCTTCTTAGCCGACTAACACCAGCTGTGCTAACTAAGCAATATTAACTTAGGTGACTGTAACGCTAGCGAAGCAAAATATTAATGCATACTTGATTACTTCGGGTATTTACCCTGATCTGTGTATATAATAAATGCATTTTTTATTTGATTATATTAATTGTCAATCTGTGTCTACACCAGTTACATATGACTCAGGAGTAAAATTAAGATAATTACAATAATTAAGACTTAAAAAATGTCTTTATAGCTGCTCATAACCACATTGTAGTGTGTTAGAATTACATTTATATACTGTTTTTAAATGCTCAATAGAGGGTCTACAGTCTTCTTTCATCTTCATTATCATAAAATCAATTAAGATTGTTTGCTGGAGGAGGGGAAATACTTTCCAACAGTAAAACAAAAATGCACGTTCAACTTCAATTTTCATGTTCACTGATGATCAAATATCAAAAGCAGCTTTTACTGATGATATGTGAGAAAGCTGAAAACTTCCTTCAAGCTGTTCTGGAAATTCCTGAATAAAACATAACATGAATCCAGCCACTGATTCACAAGAAAAATACACAATGGAACCTGGAAAGTACATAACTACGGTTGAATGTAGGATTGTCTCCATGTAAGAAGCGAATGATCACAAGCATTGAAAGAGTGAGCGTGCGTAATGAGCGTGCTATTCTGTTTGGGACAAAGAGTGCCTGACAGAAAATAAATACCACTATTAGGAGGAGCGCTTGAATCCTGAAGAAAAGAATGACAGCTGGAAGAATAGTGGCAAGCTGGCTGAGACAGAGAGACAGTTAGAAAGACTCAGAGCCAAGAAGAAAAGTGTGATAACAGCTGTTGGAAGGAGCGACAGAATAGATAGCAAAGACAAGGGTAATTTTAGAAAGTAAATAAGTGGAAAGAGTAATAGAGCAAAATAACACAATGTGTTTTTTTTGCAAGTGGCATTGTTCATGATTTGACGTAGAATTGCTTTTCTGTTCTTCCTGAGGGACTAAATATGAAGGCAGAAGCCAGAAAAGCTTCCATCCACAGGTCACACATTCTATCATACCATGTTTATCAACTGCACAGGCATCAGAGTCCATATTCTCCAAAGTCGCAATCCACACTGTGGCCGACTTCACACTCATTTCACTCCACAAAAATAGAAAACAAAAGCAAGAATAATCGCCTTGCAGTTGTTCGACTCTACTAACCAGACAAGTTGCAGTTTACATCATTGTCATCCTGTTTGGGTGAAAATTGTCATAGTTGGCATATTCATTGTTGAGTTATGGCAGAAAATGTCAAAGAGCAACATACAATGGTTCGTATGATATCTTAAGAAAAGATTCTCTTAATTTTTGTGGGATTTCCAGTCTTTTCAAAAATAAGTTTGGTTAGATTTAAAAATCTACTTGATTAGGTGTAGGAAAGAATCACCAAATACCTAGTTAGGTTAGGAAACAAAACTACTCAGTTAGGTTCAGGAAAGGATTGTGGTTTGCTGTAAAATATCAAAGAGGTGCTGTTAATGAAGTACACAAGTTAGGTGACAAATAGATCAACGTTGACTTGTAGTTTAACACGGGGAACAAACAGAGGTCTCCTAGCTGAGAGATTTGTGTTTGCTGGAGCCGAAAACCACCCCTTCCCTCTACTCTGTGTCGTTTTTTGCGGTGTCTTTACTTCCTCGTTCTAGGATTAAATACGAAATTATTTTGTGGGATAGCTACAAATTACGCCGCATTATTTTTCGTATATACAATGGTTGAAACAAGCCTGAACTGTGACCTCGACCTTTGACCACCTTTGAGTTGCCAGCTAGTTTGACCCAACGATTGTACCTTGACTTCCTACCTAACAGCTTTTGAGGTACTATTACAACATCATACTACATCCACCTTTAATTATGGGACACAAAAATCATAAATCACACATCAGTCAGGCAGGGTTGTGGTACTCATAAACATCCTGGTCTCGAGACCATTCTCAACACTTTTCAAAGGTCTTGTTTCAGAATTCTTTGGTCCCAGACAAAGAGGACTCTAGATTTTATTTCAAGATCGATCAAGACCACAACTATGGCAATATCAACAAAGTGACTAAGCATTGGCTTATTTACTGGTAACATCATGACAGGGATGTTCATAGAAAACAATGAAAATTCCCACACATAAAATTCAACTCTGCGAGCCTTTTAAGACTAATCTCACGGTACACTTGTACCTCGCCTACACACATCTACTGGAGAGCCTTATTGCAAATAAAAGAGGTGAATGAAGAAGAATCGTTGTTTTCTGTGGGTGTTCTTATGTGAATATGGACCTTTAGATCACATTGAGGAATGCTTTAATCGAGTGCAGGTTCCACAGTTTATCTGAGGTTTGTCGTGCAGTGTGGGACTCGCCCTGCTTTGGTCTGAACCCCTCAAAGTCTTGGTCTCAATGCACTCTTGTCTTAGTCATGACTTGGTTTTGGTAGTGTTGACTAAAGTATTTTAAGGCGTTTTAACGAGCTACCAATGCTGTCCCTTGTTTCTCACATTGAAAACTAAGGGGGATTGCAGTGTTTTATCCATTATCTTAATCAAAACACCCAGCGAACAGGCAAAACCCACCGTTACTCCCACTGAGTGACATCCAGTAAGAACACACATGTGTGCACCAGTACACACCCACCCAAAGGACTGAGTCACAGCTGAGTGGGACACTGGCCCTGCTGTCACATTCATTAGTCTAAATCTCCTGTGCACTCTAATTGATTTATCATCACCACTCCACCTCCGTCCAATTCCATCAGTCAATTTTTTCAAACACACATTGAAGCCTTTACACATGTGCTCACTCACACACACACACACACATTCAGTTTATCATGTGCATCCCCTCCTTTCCATTATATCTCACATGCTCACGCACAAATGGGCCACCACCCTGATGGTGGCGAGGAAGGAAACTCAGTTTGCAGCATAAACAGATTGCTATACAAGGTAAAGTGATTGCACTTGAAGGCTCTGATGGGCTCTAATGTAAAGCTGTAAAAGCATCCAAGAGGAACGCCCTGGTGGGGTGTGTCGCCGTTTTACAGCAGCTGACATGCAGACAGGGAGGGAGGGTTGTTGGGAAGCGGAAGGTGTAATCACTTTCCTGAGCAAATCGAATAAGCCGGTCCTGCTCCATCCTTTCCTCCCCGTCTCCAGGAGTGAGTCTGCTCCATGAGCCGATGTTGGCCGCCTGCCACCGGTAACCCGACGCAAATGACAAAATGCCTCCTGAGTCTAATTGATTTAGCTTTCTCTGAGCCATTTCAAAAAGATGCCAAACATTTGTTGTCCCCCGCCAATTCAAGATAAAAAACCTCTGTTCCGAACAGAAAGCTTCTTCCTATAAGCTGGCTGTGATGAATTGATGGTTTGTCCAGAATGCTGCCTGGAGCTTCAGCTTCTGCTAAGTCAATGTTTAAATCCAGTTTTACAATGTTTTTTTCTCTGCTTTAAATTTTTTTGGTCACACCTTAACATCACAGATTTGGGGAGGCTGCATCCGGCAATCTACGCAACATCCCAGAAACTGACAATCCAACACTTAACGAAGTGACTTTTGAGTGCGAGACAATGGATGCCTTTAAGAAGAGACTGTCCGAAAGTGTGCACCATTATCCTCATATGATTTATCGCATCGAGGCATCTTTAAGAAGTGGGCCAAAGCTAGGTAAAGGCTATGACAACAGGGTTTTTGCCCTGCCTTCAAATGTGGCTATTTAGAATTACTTACAAACAATGCAGTCATGTCATATGAACTTAGTTTCAACCAGTTTACTTTTTGTTTAAAAGCAACATGCAGTCATTTGAATAACGCCCGTTTTCTCTCATTAGCAAAGCAGGAACATTCATCTTTCAGTTACTAGAGCTCATTGCACATGTTCTGTATAATCCTTTGTATTAACTTGTGACTAAGCCTGGCTGTGTCATAGCTGCGACTAGCTGTAGCTACAGTATCTTGTCAGCAGGAATAAATTATGATGTAACTGCCTCTCTCTTGTCATCTCAAAGTCTGCTATTCCCTCTCTGCCCGACAGTACTTACAGATGTTTCTCACTTTCAGTCGTCACCTGACTGCCACATCCTGTGCATCTCTTCCCAATCGACTATACAGCTTCCCTTCATACACAGTACTCCTCATTTCTTTGTCAGATTGTCTGTAGTGCTTACTGTCTTAGCCTGCCTTGCCCTTTTTTTAACTTTTTTTGTCAGTCACGACTGACCAGCTGTTGAATCACCATACCTGCATGTCTCTCAGTCCTTTATCCGCCTCACCAAGCCTTTACTTTCCAACATAAATCAAATGAAAGGCTGCCAAATGTAAGAATCCAATTGCAGTCAGGGAATAGACAGATTTGCACAAAACTAGCAAAGTAGGATGTCTATGAACCAATATTCACCCACCTGCACACACTTAAACAAACAACAATGCAACGTTATTAGTGGTGGAAAAACCTCTTGCCAGTGGAAAACCACCAATTTTGATTTAATTTAGAGTATATCACCAGTTAAAAACGTATTCTCATGTCAAATCCAAACCAAAGACAAACTAAAAACCTTCATGTATTATCTGAATTATCACTTTTACCTTCAAATCAAACTGATAACCTTAAATCAGAATTCTACAAATCTGTCTTAACTCCCAAATGTGGCTAAAAGTTGAAATGTTTCCAACAAGTTTCGAGGTAAATGACTACACAGGCGTAAACTGTAATGCTGAATTAAATTAGCGTCAACTCATTTGCACATATAAATGTCACCGTGTTTGCTGTATAAATGCCTCTGCAGGGCAAAGACAGCCACCTCCACAACCCCTCGGCCTGCCCTGCAGTTCAAACACATGGTGCTTGATTGACAGCATCCAAATCACCGTGGTCTTTTACCACCTCGGCATCTCCTCGTGCACGGACACAAACAATTAGCGAGGTCAGCGTTGGTGTGTGAGCTGGAGATAATGTTTATCATCAGTCAGTCAGAGGAGTAAATGTAAAGAGGTCAAGACCCAGAGGATTTTTCTAGCGGACAGAAAGGTTTATTTGTAGACAATTTATGAATCTCTGCAATCTGGACTCTAAACCAACAATTGAATGGGTTTAAAAATAATAAACCATGACAGTTCCACATACATCAGATTAGCTTCCATCACTGATATAAAGGTATCGTTTTTGTACTCCCAAATATTGATATCGATATCGGCCAAAAGAAATCAAGTACTAAATCAAAATCTTCTTGTTTTTTGTTGACTAACGCAACAGTACAATTTCCAATCAAATGACTGAGATATGAGGAAAGTTCATACATATTTTTGTCAGAAACATACATCAATATCAGGTGCCAAAATTAAAGGTTTTCATTTGTCCTCTACATGTCAAAATCACAGATTATTAACATCAGATTCAAGAAAATATAAGTAGATTAAGACTCCTTGTCAATTGTATTCCATGTGGACAATCTAATCCTATTAATTTGATAAAACGGTGAAAACACCTTGAGTTTTGGAATGTTTCACTTTAAGGCAACAGACCAAATAATCTTCCTTCCCTGCATGTTTATACCTTTTATGTATTTTCCGTGTCATTCCTGATACTCTCTTCCTCCAACAAACCTTTAAAGCTTCATCAATGCTTACTCATCTCCCGTCTGCCCACATCTGGCAGCTGGGACACTCAACCTTTTCAATCACGAGCTCACTTATCTGACTATTTAAACTACTGCCTCAGAAGACAACCATTTCAATACACTACTGGAAGCCCAGTTGCTTATAACAAAAGAAATCTTCAGTGCAAATCCCAGAGTTCTTGACATCAACAACACATTTGCTCTTGGTTCCCCTCAAGCATCAGTTGTTGATGTATTGGGAACGGCATGTTAGTATATGATCTTTACATATACAAGTGTCTTTTCAAAATGAGCTTCTGTCTTCACAGGACGTTGAGGTGCTGGCAACAAAACCACTTAGTTAGGTTTAGGAAAAGATCGAGGTTGGCGTTATATTGACTCACTAGCGACCCACGTGACTAACAAATGACGTGACAAAATGTCAATGTTGAATTTCGTTTTTTACATGGGACGTCCATAGCGGTCTCCTGGGTGAAAGTCCTGTGTTTGTGTGACCCATCTACCCAGTGTGTGGACTAAGGGGGGTCTTGGAGGGTCTGAAAATGTGTTATAATAGCTTACTAACGCCCAGCAGTTCTCATTATTCAAATTGCCAATCATGTATTCATATATATATATATATAAATATAAATATATATATATAAAGTAAGCGGCAGAAAGAATTTTCTGCCATAAATGACAGACTACCAGCAACAGGTTGCGTGAAGCCAGCTTGACTACGGGTCTTTTTGAGGACTTAATTGACCCCTCTTTGGACAAATAAGATCCAGTGCCTTTCGTAAGAACCTGGGTTATATATATAGGAAATTGTCCCTCCTCTTTTAGAAACCAGGACGTCTATGAGAAGAAGCCAAATCAATGTCTGTTAGTCGAATTCCAGCGTGTGAATGTGTGTCCGGTTAGCAAGCGAGAGGCAATCGTGATGAGTAGATTCTGTTGCAGGACGTAGTTGTTGTGTTGTTGTGTGAGTGGCCTTATTTTCATATACAAGCCTTAGTGATGTGCGCAAAGTACAGCGTAGTTACCTTGGCTAACATCCTTGAAATTGCCACCATGTATTTCCCAAACAGCATCTTCCAAAACTCCCATCCGCCCTACGTGGATTATCTCTCACTTTATATTACGGCAGTTGCTATTAGCATCTAATAGTAAGGGTCGGTGCTTCAGTGTGAGACGCCGAGGGGCACTGACCAGGCTGCGATATTTGACGCATTGGGTGTGAGAACAGGTTGACATTACTTTTCAGCCAAGTCATTATTCCAATCTCTACTTTACAGATTTTTTCGTTAACTTTTAATGACTGACCGACGCCCTGCAGGCTGCTGAGCATCTCAAATGAAAAATGCATTTACCATAAAGTAAAAAATTCTGGTTAACCACTTCTAAAAATATATATGTTCACAGCCCACAAAAGGTCCTGACCTGCAGGTTAAGAAGTAACGTATAAAACAATTATGCTAACTAATCAATTATTACTGTTGGGTAGCTGCAGGAGCTGCAGGACCTCGACACCCTCACACACAACACACGAGTGGGGATCACGACTGGTGAACCCACACAGTGAGCTGTTCTGGAGAGGCTGCACAGAGCTGGAGATCAAATACTTCTTTTTTTTTTCTACTTGAATATTTTCTGCAAACTCAATGCCAAGCCCGATTGGCAGGTGTAGGAAACAAGAGGCAGAGATGCTGTATAGTTTGCACAAAAATACTCTCTAAGCACATTGAATAAAAACGATAGCTAGAGGAGAAGATGGAGAGAGAGAAAAAGTGCACAGGGGTTTTGTTTCAGTTGCTTGGGTTAAAAATAGATTTCCTGACATGACGGTGCAATGTGAGAGAAGAGAGGAAATGTGTTTCGTTTTTCAGCACTTACTCCGACACTTAAGATCACGCACATTCAGATCTTAGAGAATAAAGATAAGCGGTTCATCAGGGGGTCTTCTAACATCCCACAGGGCTCATAAGCACATTAGAGCTCATCGCCTGAAGAAAAATCCCTGATTTATTACATATGACTGGTGTCTTTATCAGCTCCAAGATTCCTCAAACGTCTTCATGTTTTCACAATTTACTTACATCAATATATCTGTCATTGCATGCACTTTCTGATTTCCTCTTCAAGTGAAAAACAGGAAAAACCTACCTCACGGACGAAAGTGTTAGAACAAGAAAACCCGGAGCCAAGTTTTTGACAGCACAAATCCAAGCGTCCTTCAACGGAGCGACTACAATCCCCCAAAGAAACGCTCGCAGACTGATTGCGACTCTTTACGTCATTTTTTTAACAATAAAAAAAAAAAAAAAAAGCTTTGAAGTAACGACTTTGTGGGAGTCTAATTAACCCCCCTTTGAGAGGAAATTCACTCAGCTCCACGATAACTCAGAAGATATTAGTGGATCAAACGGGAATCAAAAAAAGAGAAAAGAAAACTGGACAGGTTCTCTGTTGTCTTTATCAGGATGCTGCTGTCAATCAAAGCCCTCTGGATCACTTTCTCCTGTATTTCCTGTAATCACAGCGCTCACTGAGTCTCTTCCCAACGGTCTATTTCACCTCCTCTCTCTGCCTGAACACACCGCACACTCCCCTCCTCTCTCTCTCTCTCTCTGTCACTCCATCCCTCTTTCTTCTTCTTGCCTCTCTTCTATTTCACAACCTCACATCTCCTGATTGATCTTTATTCCTTCCAGGCTTTTCCCTTCTGCCCTCCTCCTCCCATTTAGCTCCCCTGAACGCAGCTTGTTGCACAGCCGACAGCATACCACGTCTTGTGCGCTCACTCTCTCTCTCTTCTCTCTCTTCTCTCTCTCTCTCTCTTCCTCACCCACCTCTGCCGCTCTCTTTCTCACACATTTCCACTTTTCACACACTCCCAGCAGCCAAACATATGCTGCTTTGCTACAGTACAGTATGCACATTCCCACAATGCAGGAGATATTTTAAGTGCTATCACAATTTGCTTTAACTGTTCTTAATATATTTCAGTTTTCAAATGCATGCTGTACAAGGTTGCATGTAACTATTAAAACAATTGTTTTTTTCAATTTAGTATCTTTTTGTTTAGTCCATCAAAGGTAAGAATAATGAAAAAACTAAATAAAGTGATGTTTCAAAAATGCCTCTTTTGTCCAAACAACAGTTCAAAACCCAAAGATATTTAAAGCAACAAATCCTCACTTTTGAGAATTTGAGATTTTTCTTGAAAATCCGGAGAAAACTAAAATAAATATGTGTTATTAATTTGTCGCACCAAAGAAAAATGAGTTACAAACCACCCAGACAAATCTGAATGATTAAGACAATCATTACAATCATGGAAAAGTAAGCAGTAACCAATATCTGCCTGGGAAAAAAAACGGTATACTCTCGTTATATGGGTGTGAGTGTAGCAGAAAAAATCTATAAACTAACTGTACTTTAGCCCAATCACACTTACAGTATATTTAAATTGTAACACCTGTGACTGCTCATCTGTATAATCATCCAACCTACTATGTAATTTATGTCAAAATTATGATAATGTATTCTAGTTTCTACATCCCAGTTTTTTTTCTTACTGAGATTCAGGCACAGAATGCAAGCTGATGTGGATGTGACTTATGGCTCATTAAAAAGCTATTAGCACAAAGAAGGATCAAAGCTAAGGCCAGCGGCTACGCAGCCTTTGGCCCATAACAAGGCATCATTATTGTATTTTTGTTATTGTACTAATTACCAATATGATGCTGCTGTTATGAGACGTGGGGAAGAAAATATCCAGCATAAAGCGGATTTAAATGCTACAGAGTACGTAACTGATTCATGTAAACATTTATTAATGTATATCACGAGCTATTCCACTAATAGAAGACAATAAAATGAAGGGATTAAAAAATGATTAATACACATTTTTGCCAAAAAGGAGCAAAGTCTGATCAAAGGGACAAAGAAAGACTTCTTTTGAACGATGGGTGTTTGAACCGTGCTGGAACGAGGTGGTGAAAATGATTTATGAGGAAGAGGAGATAAGATTTTAACCTTTCTTTTTGTTGTCATTCATCCATTAAGGAGGCGAGGCCCTCGTTACTCCTACTGACGGCTCTATACTGTATATTCTCTGACTGGCCTTTTATTGTAAATGCTGGAATGTGCTAGCCACTATCAAATGTTTGCTCCAAAAATACCGGCTTGTTATAATTCCCAGGGAGTCAAACACAGAGGTTTTCTCTCGCCCATCGGTGTCTGATGTTGACGCACAGTGTACCATTTAGCATCTGTATGAGATGCACCGGGCTTTGAAGTAACTACATTGTGAACCCATCCATGTTATTATTAGATGCTTGGAGAAAATGCTCCAAGAATGTGATGACGAGGTTTAATGCAACCCAGTCTCCCAATCCCAAATCCTCAAGTATTAACGGTTGGTCAGTGCACATCGGCGTCTGATCCCAACGCACAATGCACCCTTTAGCCTCTTTATGTGACGTACTGGCCCTCCAAGCAACATTTTTAGATGGTCAGGGCAACTGTGGGCAATAAAGAACAGGAAAATCCACAAATGACTGCAAGTACGTAGGTTAAAGGGTCAGACAAACACAGGACTTTCATCCAAGAGACCAATGTTAGTGTCCCGTGCTAAACTTAGAGTAGACGTTAACATTTTGTCACTAGTCTTTAGTCACATGAGTCATTAGTAAGTGAAGTTAACATCAACCGTAGTCTTTTCCCGAACCTACTTAAACTTCCTGTAAAGTTTAGATTTTAAATGACCTTATGCATAACTGAGGCTAGAGGGGAACATAGAGCGTAATAGTTTGGAGCACTGACCAAGCGTCTGTAAAGGACAGATTGGGAGTCAGAATGTGTTGTATAATGACCAAAAAAACCGACACAGGTTGGGTGGGGTGCTAGGGGAGGTGGATTGGTCAGCAAACACAGGCCTTCAAACCAGGAGATCCGTGTTTGTGTTGAGTGTAGTTGAGTTATTTTGAAGATACGCCAGTGATAATTGTGACGTGTTTTTCTTACCTATGCTATATTGTTTTCGGTATTCTAAGTTTAGGGTCCTTTTTTTCCTAAACCCAACTAAGTTTTATGGTTGCCTAAACCTAGAAAAGTGTTTTTGTTTTTCCGTAGATGCCACATGAGCCTTGAATAACAATATGCTCTTGAAGAGATTGTCACACCGCCAAAAAATATAACGCTGGCTGTCCCGAGTGCCAACAAATATCTGTAAACCTTTTCAATGTCCCAGTTTTCAACATTCACTACAAAATTGCTCCAATTGTGTTTTCACCACAATGAAACAATAATAATACTATACTTGTTTTCAGCGCTTACATGGACGTTTATCAAGTTTCTCTCCCACTCATTATTGTGTAATACAAATCACTACACGTCTGAATTCAACACTGATTTGTTGTATAGTGTCAATCAATCAGTGTTTTGTTGTCAAGGCTGTTGCTATGACGCTTGTGGCTCTTTCCTGAAGGAGCCTGTCAATATGCAAACGGTTAGTTATCATTCTGAAGAGAAAGTCAGTAGTTTCTAAAAGAGTTCCAGGAGACTTACCCTTTCCTTCCTGAAAGAAAATGCAGCATTCTGCAGACTGCAAGAACACTTTTTTAAGTTGTTTTGGAACTTAAGGTGGTACGTCAGCGGTACAAGTACATCTAGTATTGTTTTCAGGAAGTCCTTGCAAAGTTTTTCTTTAGCTTTTTTAAACAATGTCACATCACCTAACTCTGCCACCACACTTGTCCTCCAACAAAACATAAGGTAATGTTTTTTGCATGCACACAGGAAACCAAGTGAACTGAAAACACATTTATATGCAGATCATATACTGTATATTCAATTCTTCAGTAATCTGATTTCTTCCCCCAATGCCACTTTATTTCAGAAACAATATTGGCATAATTTAAGTGTGTAAAAAGTTGATTTTGAAAATGAAGACTGCTGCAGCTTCTATTTACTTTTTTTCAGTCAAACCATTTGGACTGAGTGCAGTTGTTTTTTCCATGTGAGGAGCTTATATTTAACAGGCCGTACTAAAAGAAGCCTGAGGGATCGTCTCGCCACGCCGTGCATAAATAAGCCATTAGAGCTGGGAATCCCGATCAGCCCGTGGCTAGACTCTTTATTTAGTGTCACAACGCTCCGTTACTGTGTACAGAGCACATTCAACACGTTGATATTTGTAAACAGGATACAGAAACTTAACCAGAGGATATGGACTTCTGTGATGGTCTTTATTATTTTCATTATTTTCAATTTGTTTCACTTGTTAATTCTATACAGGAGAGGATTAGGAAGGATTACAGCGGTGGAAACGTGTTGGCTCTTTTATTGATTTAGCCAATATAATAAAGGCTTTTTTAATATTTCCTTCCACACAGGTCTTTGATTTTTGGGGTAAATGGATTCCTAACATGTGTTTTCCTCCTCACACGTCTCTGCAGCATTGCACTGTTTCTTAATGAACTATTATAATTCAATTTTCCCCATCAGCTGGTTTAACTGGATTTAGCAAACTGGCTTTCTCAATTGCAGGACATTTAAGAAATCTGGTTATTGCAGAAAGCCAAGAGTCACCAGGTTATTAAAATGCACATTACTGCATTCATTGTAGAGGCTTAGAGACAGGGACACCAATAGAAACAGTGTAATGAGGACATAACAAGTACAAGGTGAAGGAATTATCTGAAAAACCAAAAAGAAGAAATAAATCAAAAGAAGGAGATTGTTCTTTCACGTTTCAAAAAGAACAACATAATAAACATGCAGTTTCTTCTTCTTTAGTTTTATTAAGGCAGCCTCCCGAAAATGTTTTTGTCAACCCCCTAAAGAGCAACAATTACAAATGTGAAATCAAGCATCAGAGGGACAAAAACTACGAGAGGAAAGACAAGCCAAGATATCACTTCCAAGTATCGCAATGCACTTGAGCACAATGTTTCATGGTCAACCATTATTACTAACAAGGTCATTTCTGACAAGATAAACAGCAGAATACATGTTTCCTTCTCCATTTCTTTCCGATCATCAAGAGCTGAAACCATAACTACAGCCTCTGTATTAAAAGCTGTAAAATCCCTCTTGACAACAGTCATTTCAGCCCCAAAACTGGTCATTAGTGTGAGAAAAAACCAAAAAACCTTTCATCCACCAGCTGCACTGTCTGTGAACTGCAAAATTTAACAACCACTTTCATACACTGATTAGACAAATGGCATTTTTCTGAATGGGAGAGAAGCTGATTGTTATCTGCTGGCAGAGCGGACACATCATTCCGACATCCTGCTGTTGACAGGAATTAATTTCATACCCTGGAGCTTTTTAAATGTGATATATGAGAATACGATTGCAGATAAGAGAATTGTCCTCCTTAGTTTTGGTTTAGAGAGAGATGTATATTCTTCCTCACACACTACAGACTCGTATCTAAAACGTCCATATCAGATGAACACGATGCTGCGAGTGATACTCCCCGCTCTGCTGGTTGCATCCTGTGTTTTTTATTAAGAGTGAGAATGAGCCAGCTGAGAGGTGAAACTGAATAATACATGTGAGGGGGTGTGTGTGTATTTAAAGCCATGGAGTTGGTCAGTGAGGTAAACACAGGGCTGACAGTCAAACATGTGATTTAACACTGGCATCCCAGAGGGCATAAATGAGCACCCTGCAGTCCCTGAAACACACACACACACACACACACACACACACACACACACACACACACACACACACACACACACACACACACACACACACACACACACACACACACACACACACACACACACACGTGTACACACCGCCCACAGGCCTGATTTCCATGGTGACTTTCAGCCAATGTCACGCAGCGATGTGAGGGCTCGGAACCCTCTGAGGGGCGTCGTCGTCAGTATGCTAAACAGAGTCGTCGTCACTAAAAGATATAAAACCCTTCATTTATCTTTTCTGTTCATTTCTTATATCTGTCTTTATTTTTCCTGTCATGTATCCCTCCGTCCTGCGCTCATTACTGAATCAAATGATCAAAGCACGGAATTTGAAACATGAAGTCGGACTAAATTAGTGTTTAGCTACTCTCTTTATTTTTTTTATTTATCATAAAAAAAATGCAGTTGTGAATCCATCTAAGCAATAATTAAGGGTTGATATATATTGATATATAAATATATATATATATATATATATATGAAACAAACAAACACAGGCCTTTCACTCAGGAGACCGTTGTACGTGTCTTTTGTAAAACCAAGAGTCGTTCACTTATTCTTATTAACGTCCATAACGTCCATATTTAATTTAAAGTTAAGTTTTGGTTGCATTGTATTATTTTTTGTTTCAATTTTAAAAGTTATCCACGTGTTTAAAACTGTGACAGTAATAAACATTTCCCTCTCAAAGTAATTAAGAATGAAGTTTATATTTAGTTATATGGAAACATCATTTTTTTTAAGAGACAGGGTTGATCCTTTATAAAGATCAGCCTGATTTCCTCCAGTTTAAAAGGTTTCATCAATCATTTTCTTCTCAGCGCCCCCAAACCACAGATCCCCATTTCACCTTATAGTTGCTGGGTTTGTTGTGTTTAAAATCATATAAGAACTGCTTAATAAACCACCTGTATAATATGACACGGACCCATTCTACAGCTCAAAGCATCAGTTCCTCTCTGAAACGTAACTGTTTCCAGTGTAGGATCATTGGAAATGTCCATATATTTTGCTGAAATGGTTACATATTTCACATCTGCAAAACACATTTTCTATGTTTTCTCTTTCCTTTATTCTTTCAGCTTGCTTGTCACAACATGTCCATCTTAAGGAACCTTCATCTGAACCCCTGGACAGGTGGCAGGGAGGCGGTCTGCTCCCTCCGAGTCCAATTATCTCTGGATATCCCCTCCGTCCATAATGAGTTATGTTTCTTGTTTATTTGTGCTGCTTTCTCTGTGTTTTCCCCGATCTCACTGCATTTCACATCACTCTTTGTTATACTCTCTCTCCTGCAAGCGTAAACAAAGTCTCTTATGTAACGTAAAGGCGAACAGAGATGATTCAATTGTGAAAACACGGATACGGAGACACAGAGGTGCGTTTATGTGTTTGTGTGTCTGTCACAAAGCCTTTCATGTTGGTCTGGTTTGGTTGTTTTTGCTCGGAATAATCCTAAAAACCTACAATAACTCAGTAAAATGCACAGGTAGTTAAAACAAAAAGATTTGAAAAAAAACAAAAAAAAACTGGGTTCATCATTTATTCTCTTCCTTGAACTTTTGGAAAATCCCAAAGTTTCATATTTTCTTAATTGATTTCCCCTTTTCATTTACATTTAGTGTAATTATCGCCTGTGCATTGTGGTCTAACTAATCTTTCAAACCCTGTACAGGTAACAACATCTAGTATTTTTAGATCTCGTTAGTTTCTAATTTATTCAGTGTTTTGTTTTCTGACAGTGAACATCTAGAATTCAGCCTCGGAAAATCCAACATGTGTAACCACAGAATGTAAACTTATCTTCTTAATTGGGAGAAAGCACAAATAATCATGAGTAAATCTATGTAAGCTTAAAATACAGGAATGGTTAAACGATAGTGTCTTGGGATTAGATGCTTTCTTCAATGTCTGTTTTCCTCAAAACCCACAAAAAATTCAGCAACTTCTACTTATTCCATCAGGGCAAAAGTAAGAAAGAGATTCAAATACATTTAAATATATCGTAATTCACCTCCAATGCAGCTCAGTAATCACAGTCAACTGATCCTTTGCCAACATAACAAGGTATCTACCTTCTACCTCAACCTATTCCGAAACCAAACTAAGTATTTCACAATCTTTTCCTTAACCTAACTAAGTAGATTTGTTGCCTAATCCTCACTGAGTTATTTCCTGTTAAGAAAGAAGTTTATTTTGAAAATACTTTATACATGTTATGAGCCGAAACTGACACGTGCTGCTGGCTTTTGTAGTTAAACGCAAGAAAAGTGAGGATTTACTTTTCGTGAAGTATCATTCAAACTGTGGTACGAGGACATCTTGCATTCAACATTTACTTCATAATGGTTATTAAAGCAAAGAACGTCTTTTGCCACTTAAATACTCTACATATGTAGTGTCAGAATATATATGTGTGTGTGTGTGTGTGTGTGTGTGTGTGTGTGTGTGTGTGTGTGTGTGTGTGTGTTGTACTTCTGGTGAGGTGAAACTTCAACTCTACAGGTTCTCAGTCTACTTTTGAAGCTGGTCTGTATTGTGATAACCCCCCCGAGGAGGAGTTCTGCTCTTCATGTTCTCCCTCTGCTCTCCTTTCTACTCTCTACGTCTTCTCATCTTCCTCCCCACAATCCTCTCTGACTGCCCCTCCTGTCCTCTGATGCAGGTTTTTGATGTCTGCCTGGTCTCATCTATCGCAGCCTTCCTTTGGTTTAATGTGTTTGTGAGGTTTTGACAAGCCAAAATGACTGCTGTGAAAAAAGTTTTATAGTAGTTTTTATAGTATTAAGACCTTCCACATATGTCAAGTTTAACGGTTAACCTGAGTAGAAGGTCGGTTACAAACTGGGTCACTTTTACAATCATTTGAACGCAGAGCTCTGAGACTCAGCAAGAAACTCTCATCCAGCATAAAACCATTTTACAGACTACATGAGCTTTCAGCCCTTCAACCTTTTACTCTCCTTAAAGAGCTCCTTCATATACAATATATGGCTGTATTTACCCAAGACAAAAAAGTATTTCCTGAAAGTAAACAAGATAATATAGAAATTGATCTGATAAACATTGAAACATTCACTGCAGTTTGTGCAGAACGACGAGGTCGTCTGAGACCGAAGACATCATTCACTCCAGCGTGTTATTACCCGTCTTTGATCGCAGCGTTGACTATGAACCTTTCGCAGAGCACTTCAAAGCGTTTATCTGTCCATTAGGTCCCCTCGATAGAAACCTCGAGAAAATATCCGTCTGACCTGCCCGACTGTGTGTTTGTGTCATTGAGCGACCACATGTCAGCCAAGAGAAGAGAAGGTTATTTTTATTGCTTTCTTAAGAAAGGAAATTCTGCCGACAGTGTCGTGTTAGATTAAAAAAAAGCAGCTTTCCAATGTTCAATTATTGCATTGAGAACAATACAACGGTGCCTTTACGGTAACACTTTTATAATTCAGCCCATTTTCTTTTGTTTAATAATATGACAAGTTGTGGTTTTCCTGGGATTTACAGTCTGTGTCTGCTAAGTCTATCCATCTGTGCTTTACTGTTAAAGTTAAAGACATTTAAAGACACCAAAATCTGTTGGGTTTCAAACACTTGTTTTTACAGTGGTTAAAACATTTTGAAAATTTCGACGGAAACATCTCCAACTACCATGTAGCATAATTGACTGCTCCAATGTCCAGCTTATGCTCAAACAGTTGCCATTTCATCAACCTTTGGCTAAAAAACGCTACACTGCTGCTGTTTTGCAAAAAAAGTGCTCCTCAATCCTCAATCATTCTGTCTGTTTATATAATATTTTAGATATTGTTGTTTGTTTTCAATGTTTTTATACAATTTTATTTTTTTACTTATTTATTATACTTGTGTTGATCATGTTTTTTACTTATGTCTCTTAGTTGTTTCTTGGCACTCTCCACTCTGCTGCTGTAATCCTGCATATTTTCCCCACTGTGGGACTCATAAAGGATTATTTTATCTAATCTTATTTTATTTTATTTTATCTCTTATCTCAAAGCTCCTTCAGAAGCCGGCTCTTCAACCAAACTTTGTCAACATTTTGAGTTTTTTAAACATGGGTGGCAGACAAGTCTCTTGTATTAATGGTCTTTAATTGTTAGTTGCCACATTTCCAGTCCTTCGTAAATGACATTGATTAAAGCCACAGGTGCTGATGAGGCAACACTAACAAAAGACTCTTGATAGGTTGATTGAAAAATGGATTTCAGGTGAAGAATAACTTTTAAGAACTATTAAACCATAAAACTTGCAGCTGCAGCAGAATGAATGAATAGACGACAAAGAAGAGTCCTACTCTGTCACGCTTTTCATCAAACGTTTTAAAAGCTCAGAGACAACCTGCATTGTGTCAACATGTGTTGATTCAAAAGCAGCGAACCCACACATCAAGACGTGATAATCATCAGTGTTGGATTTTGACGCCTCCCTTCATCCCTCTCCTTTCTTTCCCTGCTCCCTCTAACAATCATTTTAAAGCAGAACTTTTACAAATAAGTGAAAGTCTGTTACATTTAAGCAACTTCCAAAAGAGTTCACACAATGCTGATTAAGCCTTCTGCTACCAGTGAAAGCTCTCTGTTTTTACTGCATACTGGAGTTGAGATGCCTGGTGTCTTTGGCTACTTTCACGCGTTCGTGCACCGGAAGTCATGTGTCAACTATATGCAGTTAAAAAAGGCAAGACGTGGGGAGAGACCGTAGTGACAGATCAGCTGCTACGAGTGTGGCTGAATTTTGGCGCAAAATTCTATGAAGCGTCCAAGAAAAAACATTTTGTTACAGAAAAAAAAAGAAATTCAGCATTCAGAGGAAGAATCCCGACTGGTCTCATCTAGCTTTTGTAGCTTTACCTACAAAAAATAATGTGCATTTATTTGTAGATATTTCACAAAATTATGTTGATGTTATCCACGTAATCAATATGTCCGTTTATATTATATTTAAGTTATTGTTGCTTTTTTGAACGTATTTTTACCTATTTATCATACTTTACTGTGTGATTACTTATTTATTGTATTGTTTTTTTATCTTGTTTTATACATATGTTTCTTTTTTGTTTGTTTGCAGTATTCACTCTGCTGCTGTAATCCTGCAAACTTCCCCACTGTGGGATTAATAAAGGATTATTTTATTTTATCTTATTTTATCTTATCATGAACGAGGAAGAATAAAAACCGCAAAAGCCCACACAGGGTTGGTCAGAGGGGAGGTTGAAGGGTCCAGCAAGCAGCGATCTTTGACCAAGGAGACATCAGGCTGTTCAACGTTACCCATGTGAAATGAGAAGTTAACGTTCATTTATTCGTCACAAAACTTGCATATTTCAGTAATGCCACTTCTGTAGTTATTTTAACTCAAACCGCGATCTGTTCCTAAATCAAAGTAGTTTTGTTTCCTGACCTTAACTAAGTATTTAACAATATTTTTCTGTACCAAACTAAAAAGTTGTGTTGCCTAAACCTAACAGTTGTTTCCTGTAAAGGTGGAAGTTTATTTTAAAAAGGCCGAATGCCTGTAACCAGCAGGAAATGGCACATGTTTTTCGGGTCATGTGTAACATCCTTTAGTTGCCTCCATTATTTCAGCTCATGCTTAAATCGCTCCAGTTCTGTCCAAAAACTAGGACCTCTTTCAGACAAATGTGCTATTTTTGTAAAGAAATGAAACTCCAGGGTAAATCACACAGACAAGTTCTTGTTTGCATTTCCAATTCTCTGGTCATTAAGTTTGTTCTCATTCTTTAATGAGAGGCTTTGTCTATGTAATCTGAATTTATCTACTGTATTGTATGACTTACTGCAAAGCTTCATCAGAATGTTGAACTTATATTATCAGAGAGAATTGAGGCTCAAGTTTTGGGAAAACTAACAATGCTATTAGACAAAATGCAGAAAGGCTGGACACACACATCATATCTTTACATAAAGGCGTTTTTAAAACCTGTGCTGTTTTGTCCAGTAATATCTTTTTATAGTTTTTTGGAACATAACTCTTTTGATCTTATTTCCTTTTGTCTTGTTTTCGGGTTAGAGTGTGCCTCTTCTTTATCTTTGACCTGAGATTACATAAATATTTACGACCCAAATATTTGCTCTCAATGAAAAGTTCTCCAGCATGCAAAGTTTGCAACAGTATTTTTATTTTCTTTGCTCCTGTCACATTTTACTCCCTGTGGCCTCGTTTTTCCCTGATATATATATATATACATGTCATGCATCTCTATGGAAACAGCACAATCATGCCTAGAGGTAGAGAGAACTCAAATAGTTGTTTTGTGCAGTATAACATAGTGCCATAAATCACAAAAAAATAAAAGAAACGCAAGGGGAATTTATTTGATTATTTACTTAAGAAAAATCTAAAAACAATGTAATTTATATATCCAACATGTTTACAAGTGCCCACAAGTCTTAAGAATATTGGAAAAAAATGGAGGCTCTAGGTGCTTTGTACATTGAACTGTTTACAACCTCATGTGCTCAGCAGCCTGCAGGTCAGCCCAAGTAACACACATTTTCTTTGTCATGTTACTGTTGGTCTCAGCCGAATCAATCATGGTTTCCTAGTTGCACTGAGGAGCTCAGAATTGAATGTTTTTTACAGAATCTTATTCGGGGCTAGATTTTAAATGAGATAAGTAGAATCACAATTTTAAGCTTCATTTGGTTGCTTTTTCTGATGGAAGCATTTGTTGCACATGATGTGTTTAAGGACTGTCGAAAAGATGAAAATCTGACGATAATGACGTTTTTTTGCAGCTTACAGCTAGGATTAACGGTGTAGTTTTGGAGATTGTATAAATAAAACATGCTTTTGAATCTGGATGATGGGTTATGGGGTTCAGAGGATTGAGCACTGTGTACTGCATGATAAAAAAAACACTAATCCACTAATGCTCATTCTCAGATCTTGAACAAAATCTGAAACAAAACATCCTTTTCTGTTCAACAATCCACATACGTCTGGACATTTGTCCTTTGTTGTCCAGTGTTGTTTGTAAAGTCGATATGGATCTAGAGAAAGCTTGGACAGGGACTTCAGAATGTGCTATTTCAGTGCGAGCACACACACACACACACACACACACACACACACACACACACACACACACACACACACACACACACACACACACACACACACACACACACACACACACACACACACACACCTGCCACCAGCTGCAGCAATGACACCCTAATCACAAACAAATGTAAGGTTGTGTTTCCATAGAAATGTGACATGGTTGCCATGGTACGATACTTTTTCTACAGAGACCAAAACTATTTCTGTCCTTAAGGGGATAAGTGCTGACCAGCGTCAAACCTGGATCCATCCTCCGCCTTCCAAACTTCAAAAAAACACTGTCACTTATTTTCTGTATGTCATTTTAAAACAATACTGGCAACATTACAAACCTTGTATGAGGCACACTCATTATTCCTTATGCTGATTTTTTCACACAAGATTGGAATAACATCTTTAGCCCTGTTTCAGAAAAGTGAAGGCATTGCTGAAATGATTTCAGCCAAAAAATAGACATGCAATTAATTGTAGAACTACATGCATATAAAATGATTTTATGTCCTTATGTAAGAGGAACAATACGTTTTTTTACCTTGTGAAACTAAAAGGTATGGTATGAATTGAGTGCAGCTCAATAAAGACCTTGGCCTGTGACACTTACCAGGATAAGTTACTTGTAGATGGATTGAAGAATGGATGGATGGTGTTAAATGTTGCTGCAAACTGGTTTAATAAGAGTCAGCTATCCACAGCCACTTTAAATGAGTGACATTCAAAAGTCACAATGATAACAACTTTACAAGAATTTCAAAGGTCAGACTGATGTGGGCTGAGAATTGACTGTACTGCAAAATGAGTAAAAAAAGATGTGAGAAAAAAATCAAATTCTAGACCTTTGAGAGAGAGATTTTGTTATGCTCTTCTGACTTACAATACAGTGAGTTTGATCTGTGTTTAAATCAAAAGGTTAATTGCATTAAAGTTTAAAACATAATACATCACATTTAAGGCTTTAAGAACCTGGCTATTCTCTATTTACAAGCCCACAAGTTTTATTGATATTCAAAATAACATATAAAAAAAACAGAGAAAGGAATCTTGTTTGCTGCTACAAAAAGGAGCTGAACTAATTAATCTTGTAACAAGCTGGTGTTCATCTCAAACAAAATCTGTTTTGTCTGGGAGCGTCGAAACAAGAGCAACTGCCTCTTTGTGAAGCCGAGATTTAAAGAAACTTACACAGAAGGAAAATGAATGCATGCTGTGATTTCTGTGCTCTTAGTAATAACACAATGACCTAAAAATGTTGATGTTGTACGTTTCTGCAAACCACAAATACCTTGAATGTCGTCATTGTTTGCATTCAGTCAGAGCAAGTGACAGAGCAAATAAACGGGTACGTTATTGAAAGTTAGGTGGTATGCTAACGGGTATAACATAATTTTAAACAGTAGTTAGTTGTTACAGTTGTTAAATAAAGATGTTATGTTACGTTGTTATGTTACGTTGTTATGTAACAATTTTATGTTACATTGTTATGTTACTTTACTTTGTTGTGTTACATTGTTACGTTACATTGTTACGTTACATTGTTACGTTACATTGTTACGTTACATTGTTATGCAACACTGATACGCTACATTGTTATTGTTACGTTACATTGTTACGCTACATTGTTATGCAACACTGATACGCTACATTGTTACGCTACATTGTTACGCTACATTGTTACGCTACATTGGTACGCTACGCTACATTGTACGCTACATTGTTACGCTACATTGATACGCTACATTGATACGCTACATTGATACGTTACATTTTTACACTAACCTTAACCAAGTACTTTTGTTGACTAAACTAAACCAATCGTTTCACAGCGTTTACCACGGGGCATTTTGTGTTTCTGCAAGCCTGATATGGAACGTATTACAGAAATATATTTTTGGTTCAGAATAAGTCGACATTCAACGCATCTATGGTTTGCAGAAATGTAAAATGACAAAAGAAATTGGGTGACTGAGTTGATTAAATACACCAAAAATACCCTCCATGATATTTGACCTGTGAAACAGTGTGAAGATAAATGTCAAATTAGTGGTCAGAGATTAGTGTAGTTGGAAGTAACACTCTCCAGAATGTTTTTGTAATTAAGCACTGGTTTGGTGATTTGAAGGTAAAAAGACATTAGCCAACAGCAGTTCAATGACCATATTTCAATATGTATTCAGGACTTACTTCACATGAAGTACAGTTATTTTAATGCTGTAATAGGTAAATCCTCTTCTCATCTCATCTGTGTTTAATGACTGGTCATCACTGATCTCCCATTTCAAACAGATCTTTTTCCTTGGCCTAAAACATCCACACACACACACACACACACACACACACACACACACACACACACACACACACACACACACACACACACACACACACACACACACACACACACACACACACAGTACTCCCGAGGCTGCAGCCTAATGAGCATCAAACGACAGAATGCCTGTGTAATTGGTCGTGAAAGCTGAATGATCTGCTGTGACCTCTCCTCTCTGTCTTGAACAAGATCAAAAGTGGCATTTAAAGAAATGATGTGTTGTTGATGAGGAGCTGAGGACTGCATGAACTAATTATTCCCTCAGATCTGTGCACAAGTGGCCGGCAGCAGCAGACGAGTCGTCTTCACCTGTACGTAGGTGGTGGCCTTCTTATAAAGTCTCTTTGTTCTGCTGGTGCAGAACAGCCCCACTAAGCAGCAATAATTCAAATTTCTGAATACTTTAGATTCAACCTCATGTTGAATGTTACCACCATTTATATATTCCCTTACTCAAGTAGTTCCTTCATGACACAGTTTGTGTAAATACTGCTGATGGGAGTTTGTAGCTTCTACAAACACTGGAACATTTGCTGCACTAATCAGTGTTTTTATAAGTCTAAAACTAGCTTGTAAATCGTGATTGAAACAATCTGTCATCTCGCTGCACTCCATATTCGTCCTCGTGTCTCAAGGTACTATTCGAACTGTGAACAATTGACTGTTGTACAAAAAGAGGAAGTCTTGGACTGTTTACACTGGAACCCCCAAAATATATGCCGTTGGCCCCAGAGGCTAAATCGTCGTCAGACCGAGCTTACCTTCTATAATACTGTCCCAGTTTCAGATTTGCATGTCATTAAAACAGTTAAATGTCAAACCTTCACATTTACTTTCAAAATGCACCACTGTGGGGTTATTCATACTAATGCTGTTTTCATTCAATAATGAGCCCGGCTGCACTTAAGCTTATTTGAGTGAATCGCTGCTTATTAAGACCTGATGGTGGGATATTTAAGAGATGTTTTGTGTGCGTCGAGAAGGCAATGAAGCGTGACAGGAAAGGCTGTCTGCTGCTGAACTTGAAGAAGTGAAATTGAGGAGAAAATAATGCTCTGTAACTGAGCGCTCTTCCCCCAAGACTGAAAGCTATATATATGAGGAAATTAAAGTGAGCTGAATAAGAAGATAAGTGATTCTAAATTGAGAGATGGCGAGACAAGAGACAGATTGATAGGTCAAAATTGATGGAGCAGCAACAGAGATACCCTGACTGTCCTACACTTCCCATAATGAAACTCAATTTGGCTCAATTGGTAATAGCCACCGTCATGTCAGCGTTCTTGACCCTTCACCTTGAAAACACCTGATACCGTCTCACTTGTCTGAGGTCCTCTGATATTCCCCTCTTGAGAATGGTTGTTTGAAAAGAGGGATTGGATTCATAACAGACAGCCAACCAGGTTTACTGTTTAAGCAATCAGAGCGTTTTTCTTGGGAGCAAAGTCATAAATAATTTAACACTTTATTGATCCCTCTAGGGAAATTTTCATTTTTCTCTCAGCCCTTTGCCAGGTAGGTCAGATTACAGGGTGAGCCAATGATTCTGTGTTTTGCTCAAGGACACTTCAGTAATTCGGATGCTTGTCAACAAAGGTCCTTGAACCCACTTGTCTCCCTATTCGTTGGTAACCCGGACTGAATAAAGCTTGTGTCATTTGTCAGTCCATGTTTTCATGTCGGAAATCTCCTCTCAGTGCTTCATTTGTTTCCTTCTACTCACTGAGAAACAAATGAGAAGTTTAAAAGCATATGTCAACGGATTAACATTTTTAATAAAAAATGGACACAAGATTTTTAAGTGTGGAAAAGTGATCTGGGCGTCAGAGGAAAACAAGGAGACACGAGTTTGGGCTCAAAGGTAATCAGAGGTAAATAGATTGGACCAATCACACCAAAAGGAGCCGACAGGAGTGGCAAGAAGGGAAACTGTTGGTGATTATAATAGCATGTAATCAACCCTGGCCTAAAGTGGTGTGTGTGAGTGAGTGTGTGTGTACTAATATCATTGTGACAAGCCATCTCCAATCTGTTCACCACAAATAATTTCTTCTAGGGTTAAAGTTTAGATAACGACTAGGTTAAAATGCAGGTAAGGGTTGCAGTTATGCTACCTCACCACAATGTCCACATATGTACTTAAAGAATACCTCAACACAGTGTTCTCACAAGTACTTAAACTATACCTCAATGCAATGCTCTCAAAAGTACTATAAAAAAAACCTCAACACAATGACTACACAATACAATTGTGTGCAGTAGATGCAACAAATGAAGTTAAATTGTGCTGTGAAAAAACAAAAAAAACCAATGGATGTCAGATATTATAATACAAAAAAATGGCGAAAAAACTTGGAAAATAAACATTTCATTGATTGCACAAAAAATATAAAAATACTATAGAAGTGAGATGTTTCTGATGGGCCAGACACTTTCTCCCTACATACACAGGGAATGATAAACACTCTTTATCCTGTATTTTCAAATGTCAAGTACACATACTGTACATCGCATAATAAACGCCCCCAACAACATTATTTCCCTTAAATAATATTCAGTCACTTCTTTCACTTCTTTTGTTTTGCTTGTCACCTTGTTTTTGTCTTTTTCCTGGAGTCAAGATTTCAAGATATTTTTAAAAGCTCCTTCAGGGGTTTTATCATTTGTGCAAACAACCATAACTGAAAATCAAATTGCACCTCTAGGGTCTGTTAGAAAGGAATAGCCTGAGGCAAGGTGACTGAAGGCAGAGTAAAGTTTGCTATATTCAAATGTTTTATGATGATACATATGCAAGGTTTTCGTAATTAATTCATAGAATGATCGATACAAAATGACACTGAAATAAAAAAATATATATAAAAAGAAAAAAACACAACAGATTATATGTTATATATCTTATTTGTAGTGCTTACAGAGACCACTACACCCCGGTCAACTGTAAACCACCCGGGGTTTGGTGCTGTAATCTGAGGAGTCGTTTTAACTCACAGTACCCGTCTATGAACTTTGTAACAGCATAGTGAAAGCCGGCTCTGAGGAAACCCGGGATAAAAAGGCAGTTTACAAGATCAAAGTGGAAATCCTTAAGGAGCACAAAATTGGTGCAAATTGCTGTAGCATGACTGGAAACTCAACCAACCCATAGGGGAAAAGAGGAATAGGAAGAACCATTGCATGAGAGAGAGGAGAGAGGGAAAGAAACCGCAATGTACATGTGCCTGTTTATCTAATCTGTATGTATATGTATGGGATATTGCTGATATGATTGAATTGCCATGTGTGTGTGTGTGTGTGTGTGTGTGTGTGTGTGTGTGTGTGTATGACTGTGTAAGAAAGAGAAACAGACAGAGAGTAGTTGGAGTGTGCACAGCCAGCGAGTCTTCCTACCTCAAGGAGCTGCACTCTCACTTTGTTGTATGCTTTCAACCAGCGAACTTTGGATGGAGAACACGGTGGAGGGCCATCCTCGAAGAAGCTGAAAAAGATCAAGCAAAAAAAACATCAACAAGTTCAAAGGGAAAAGTTTCAAAAAGATGGCACACATAACTCAATATCATAACTAAATCAGTCCTTGAATCTCAGAGGTGAAGGATAGGTTCACTATGTTTCAAGTCTCTTTTAAAACTTGCCTTAATGAAGATCAAAACTGTGTTTACTTGCTGTAATCATTAGAGATCCCTTCATTAAATGCTTCAAATGGAGCTGACGGGGGGAAAATCGGTCCTTGTGTGAAAAAAATATTTCTAACGAGAATTCAACTATTCTTTAATTAACCTTCATAGAATATAATCCCTCACTGACTTCCCACCAGTTTACATTTAAGATTGTGTAATCATGCAAACCTAGACGTCTACATTTTTTACATACCAGATTTTGGTCTGAGTCTTGTTATCAAAGTTCTCCGACATTGGTTTGGGCAAGATGACCAAAGAGTCTTTCAAATTTTTGTTAGAACCAGGCTCAGGTAGTGGATGCAGCTCTTTCTCCTCCTCCTCCTCCTCTTCCTCATCCCAGGTAGACTTCTGGCTACCGAGATGAGGACGCAGGGCGCCGGGGTGGCGGGTCTCTGGATCCCGCCGCTCCTCGGGCTCGGAGCTGAGCTGGGAGCTGGCCGGGCTGAGGTTCCCCGATGAGTCGAAGCGACTGCTGTCCGGTGGACTGCAGGAGAATGAGATTGTCTTTTAGAATATGATGGTGATTTGTGAAAGCAACATGTATCGCAGAATCGAAAAAGTTTTATTCCAAAATTCACTATTTAGGAAATTACAGCTTGAAGTTACAGTGTTTTTTCGAGGACATAGATAATGGGAGAATTCATTTTCTTTACTTTGATTGTAAAACGTTTCAATTTTAAATGACAGACAGTGGTTTCGCAATGAAACTATTCGATGTATTTGTTACAGCAAGTACTAAGGGTAAAACTCAGGGTAAAGGAAGGAAGCTCATCATCAGATCCAGGGAAGAAGGTGACACAAAACGAGGAAAACTAACAGGGTTCAGTCTGGTAAGCTGAATGACGGAGGCTGATTGCATATTTCTTTAACAATCATGTCAAGAAAGGGCTGCAATCAGCAATGGGTGGTCCTCATCCTTCTCAAAGATGGGTGGGCACAGTCCATGTTTAAGAGGAAATTGTATGTTGATAATGAGACCAGCTGTCAAAGCTTACAGTGAAGGTTCTGGCTAAAAGCAGAATAGAGAAACACCTTTTTTAATGAACCTTCTTCTACTGCAGGATCTATTAATGTATATATATATACTATACGATGATAAATGCACGCAATCCATATTTATTTTACTTTTTAATAAGATTCTCGTAAGTGGCTTACTGAGAAAAAAGAAAGTGGACTGTGTGGCTGCTGGATGATTGAGACTGCTAGCAAGGAAAGTGGCCCTTTGCTTTAACTGGCATGATTTACTTTTTCTTGGGTGTCGGCCAAATTACATCTCACTTTTCCTTTTATTCCAGTGTCCCGCCTGCCTTTTCGGTGTGCACTGCCATACCATCATAAATCTATCAGAGTTTTAATTCATATAAACAAATTGGCTGAGGCTTGGAGAATAATTCAGGGGAACTGCAGGGGACAGAGGAAGGAGGGGCTTTATACACCGCCTCGCAAGTCAAGCGCTAATAAATAAAGACCATCGGTTTCTTCATTCATTGCACTTCCATCACTGTCAGGAAATTCATTACTGAGGTGCTGTAAGTACAAAATAGCTCCAGTGCATTAACACATAATGGTGAGTCTGTTTCAAGCATATGTGATCACTTCCTTTCCTACTGTATGGCTTTGATGATGAAACTTACAATGTTAGATTTTAACTTCATGGTTTGTATTCATGGCTGTAAGGTTGATCTTGTATACTCTTCACAATAATTTCGTTTGGTTCGCCTAAATCTAAAAACGTCTTAATTGGAGAGTATGCGTAGGATTATAGAGGGAAGTTGAGGAATGGGAAAGGGAAACAAAGGCAGAGAGCTACTGATATGGTAGAAATGTGGTTAAATAAAACTCTAAATGGGAAAAGGAGAGCTGGAAAGGTGCTATACATTTGTCTACATTAGCATGATAAATGAAGAATTTCATTTATCATTCAAATTATACTAGCCTTTTAGCAGCCTCCTTTGTCAACAGGTCCTTTGGTTGCTCTTTGCCCAGATCTGCATGCATGTCAGGTGGGTCAACTTGACTCTTATCTACATTTAACTGGGGTTTATCCAAACCCTGTCCTAAGGAGACAGAATCCAAGGGAAGGCCAGACAGTGGCGACTGTGCTAATGAGTCACAGCTTCCTGTTTTTGAAGTTTCTGTTGGTCCTTCTGTATCACTGGCATCTGCACTCTCAGTTCCTCCAGAGCCTAGGGAAAGTTTCTCAGCCTCTGGCTCACAAAATTCGTCTGTAGGTTTTGGACTTTCAGACTGAGGTTGGGTTGTGACCACCGGTGGGGTGGGTTCAGGTTTCGGTGGGTCAGGGTTCCCAAACATTGAGCCAAGTTTCATGCCAAACACAGATGAAGCAGACGGTGGTTCCTCCTTTCCAGTTGGCTTTTCATCCTGGAAAATACCAGCTGAAAGGTTTTTAAAACCAGAAAAGAGACCACCATCCGTCTGTTGTGGCTGTGGTGTCTTTGTTCCAGTGGCTGGAGAAGAAGTGGTGGAGAAAAGGGATCCAAAAGATGATGTTCCTTCAGCAGCTACAGACATAAAGCCAAATTTAGGAGCAGTCAGACTGGGCATTTCAAACATGCCTTTGTTTTCAGGAGCTGGTGCTGGTGCAGCTTTGTCAGACACTGCAGAACCTGGCCCCTCTAACTGCTCAACATGCTCATCATCTCCAGCTTCTTTCTCAGGGAAAGCTGTTTTCACGGTAGACTCGGTGAGAGAACTTTCATCTGCTTCTGTTTTGTCTGTTCGTTCTGCCTCCTCCACTAATCCTTTTTCAGGGACCTCCGCGTCGTCAGGGTTTTTAACTTGTTCTTCTGCAGATACAGGTGTGCTCTCTGTATCTGTCTTGTCAGGTCCCTCAGTGACTGTTACTGTTGCACAAGTTTCCTCTTGTCCAGACTCTGTGCCAGACTGTTGATGTTCCTCAGATTTTGTTGTTTCAGGACCTTTGAATATACCAAATAGGTCACTAGTAAGGGATTCTGTTGCAATGTTACTTGGAAGACCAAAAAATGAGCTTTTCTGTTGTGGTTGTGTTGTTGTTGTTGTTGTGGTTGTTTTTGTTGTTGTGGCTGACGAGGAGCAGGTGATGATCCAAAAAGTGAACCAGGCGAGCCTGAAAAAAATCCACCAACATTTGGTGCTTTACTTGGGGCATTTGGGGTAGAAAACATGGACATGAAGCCAGAAAATGGAGCTGGTTCAGGGGGCTTTTGTGGTCCTGGCTGTCTTGGTCCAGCCATTCTTGGTCCAGCCATTCTTGGTCCTGCCATTCTTGGGCCCCCCATCCGTGGCCCTCCCATCCTTGGTGCTCCCATTCGTTGTCCTGGTGGGCCAGGTGGCCTGGCCATGCCTGGCCTAGGCTGATGCTGTGGTGGAGGACTAGCAGGTCCCAACGAAGGATCTTTTAAAGGCCCGACTGCTTGAGATGTGATTTCTGGTGAGTTGGTACCAACAGTTTTTTCATCATCAGATGTTGGGACCACTGCAACTGAATCATTACTCTCAACAGGTTTCTCTAATTCATGTGCCGGTTCTTTACCAGCCTCTGCAAGCTCGGATTTTGCCTCAATTGCTTCCTTTGCAGTCTCGTCAGATTTGGATTTCAAGTCCTCTACAATGGATTTTTCTGGTTCTGAAACTGTTGTCTCTGTTGTAACTGCAACTTTTTCAGATTCTGCAGTTGTTTGTCTATAACTGCTATCACTGAATCGGCTAAAGTTGCCTCTTCAGTACATTTTTCCACATCTGCCTTAGCTGCTTGTTCATCAACAATAACTTTCAAAGGTTCTTTTGTTAATTTTTCCACATCTGTGGCTGCTGTTTTTTCTTCATCATCTACTTTCAAAAGCTCCTCACTTGATTTTTCCACATCTGTAACTGCTGTTTCTCCAGTACATTTTTCCACATCTGCAATAGCTGCTTGTTCATCACCAACAACTTTCAACGGTTCTTTAGTTAATTGTTCCACATCTGTGGCTGCTGTTTTTTCTTCATCATCTACTTTCAAAGGCTCCTCACTTGATTTTTCCACATCTGTAACTGCTGTTTGCTCTTCACCAGCAAGTTTTACTGGCTCCCCTGTTTGTTTCTCTACCTCTGGAATTGTTATCTCTCCTTCAGCAACATCTTTCCAATGTTTTACTCCAACCATATCTGAGCTTGTGTTTTTGTCAGTATAATCCATAACACTTTTCATTTGCATATCATCAGGTTTTTCTAATGGGCTTTTGATGTCAGATATGTCAGGTTCATTAACTGTGCTTTTGAATTCTAAAGTATCTGTCTCTGATATAGCAGTTTTTTTCTCAGGATCTGCTGTATCTTTCTTGTCATTATATTCAGTTTGGATGTCTGACTGTCCCTCACTTACTAGTTTTACAGCTTGTAGTGTATCTTTCTCTAGTAAATTTCCAGTCACATTTGGTGTGTCTGTGTTAGAAGACTCAACCACAACTGATGCATTTTCATCATAAGAAAGGTGACGTTCCATTGTGGCTGATTTGTCCACCTCCAGATGTGGATCTGTTAGGGAAAGAGAACTTTCAGTGGTATCTTTATTGATGTCCAGGGTTGAATCTTGACCATCTTGGTATGCCTCCTCTTTTTGGAGTTCGGCCTTATCTAATGACGTCGAAAGAGGCTCAGAAGGTACATTTTCCATGGCCTCAATCACGTGATCCTTTGCTTCCTTTGAAAAATCTTTTGTGTCTAAGGGTTTCACTTGTTGGGAGTCAATCTCCCCCTTTCCAAATGTTTCCGGCTCTGTTTTGGTTTCTTCCATGAAAGACATTCCAAATAGACCAAACCCAGTTTTAGATTTGTTACCATCAGAACCCCCGCCAAGTGAAAACACAGAGGAAACTTTGAAACCACCCTCTGATTCAGGTGGTTTAGAAGCTACTGGATGTGCTTCTGACGTTTGCTGGTTTTGTCCACCAAACATAGAGAATAGTCCTTTTCCTGAAGGCTCTGAACCTCTGGGTCCTGGTGGTGTAACTGTTGGTCCTGGTGGGGGTACTTTTGGTCCCGTTTGGGACTGGGCACCAAGACCTCCAAACTTGGAAAACAAACCTGCACCAGGAGTTTCTTTATTTGTAGTAGAACCAGGGAGGATGCCACCAAATATAGAGGATCCAGTGGAAGGTGTTCTTGGTGTGGCACTATCCCCAGGATGACCTCTGGGACTTGGTGGTTGCTGAGGTGCAGATGCACCAAACATGGAAAACAGGCCTTTGCCTGGTGGTTCTTTGGGTGGAGGACCTCTAGGTCTCACACTTCCACCAGTTGGACCTCTTGGGCCAGATGGTGGTTGACTACTGGATCCACCAAACATAGAGAATAAGCCTTTTCCCTGGGTCTCTTGTGGGGTTGCTGGTGTTGGTGGTGGGTGTTTCGATACAGACGAAGATGGGGCATTTGACCCACCCAACATTGAGAGTAACCCTGTGCCAGGACTATCTTTGGTAGATGACCCAGGAAGAATACCACCAAGTATTGACATTCCAGTTTGGGAGGACGTCTGCTGTGTGGTCGCATTGGAGCCATTAAACATAGAAAATAAGCCTTTTCCTGGTTGCTCATTAGGTTGTTCTGCCTCGGGCTGATCAACCCTGACAGCCAAACTATCCTCTTTGGAGGTTGTGATTTCTTCTGTACAAGGCTTGAAAGGACTGGCTGCAGGGGTAGATAAGGAGACATCCCTTTCAGTGTTGTCATACAGCTGTTGAACACCTTCAGGTGATTTGGCATCTGAGTCAGAGGGTACCTCTTTCAGTGACAACTTATCGAGAGACTGAACTTCTTCAGGCAATACAACATCTGGAGTGGTGCTTTTATCTCTGTGGGCTAACTCTTCAAGAGTTTCAGTACATTCTGGGGGTGCCGGCACTAAAATTGATTTTGGAGTGGTGCTTTTATCTCTGTGGGCTAACTCTTCAAGAGTTTCAGTACATTTTGGGGTGGCTGGCACTAAATTTGATTTTTCAATTACCTGGTAGGCTAGATCCCTGAGAGGTTTAACTATTTTGGGTGGTGTTATGTCTGGAGCTGCTGATTTTATGTCCTTGGAAGTCAGCTCAACTGGTGGCTCACAAGCCTCAGTTGTCTCTGCTTTTACTTCAGCTTCTGAAAGGGTAGCTTCTATGATTGAGCTTTCCTTGATCAGGATGTGCTGTGAGTCCTGTTTATCTGCATCGGTACAATCTGCTGTAGTCAGTGTACCTGACATCTCTGGTGAATAGGTCTTGACTTCCTTTGATTCATTGGATGCCTCTGTGCTACGTGTTTCTGTAGCCCTGCCATGCTCAGTTATAACAGACTGTGGAATAATATCAGCAGGTAAAGATTCCTTACTGTCTGGTAATGTTGCTGCAATTATTGTGGTATCTTTGGAAGCACTGACTTCTGTCAGTTCAGGCTGGCTTGATTCTTTGACCTCTTGTTCAGTTGTCTCGTCTTCTGGTGAACTTGCTGCTGAGACAAAGATATGGGGTAGTCTAATATAAGGTTTTTGCTCCCCCTGTTCAATTTCCGTTTCAACAGGAGGTGCTTTTGAGTAATCTATGCCAATGTAGATCGACCTTGGATGGCTGATATTCTCCTGTGATGTGTTACCTACAGTAGGCACCTCACCAAATCCAGTATTGACATTGAGAATTTCTGTTGACATAGTTTGTCCGGTTTCTTGTAAAAATCGCTGCTGTGACAAGTCTGATTTAGATAAAGCCATATTATCTGTCATGACCTCGCCCGCAATTGGTTTAGATGTAACATCTGACAATGTTTCTGAACAGTCTATTGAATTGACTTTACTTAGAATTCCTTTAGGTGTTGTGGTATTTTGTGGTTCAACTGTTGAACATTCAGGAGGGGGTAATTGTTTTCCTGGTGTCTCTCTTGCTGGACTTGCATTAGGTGTTGCCAGTGGTTGCTGATAGTCTTGAGAAAATGACTTGTAACCATGCATTGGTGACTCGTTGGAGGGAGAGGCCACAGGTGATATCATTGCGGATGTTTGAGAGCTCACGCCACTTAACGTTGAACTTTTTCCTTCGTATTGTGATTCAATAAAAGGTGATGGTGCCACATCCAACTCTGCAGATTGATTATTGAATGATTCAGATGGTGAGAAAGCAGATTGTTCACCTCCAATTGTCTGGCTAGATTCAGCGAAGGATTTGGTCTGTGTTGTTGGTGATTGTGAAAGGCTTTTCCTGTTTGACACATTGTAGTCTTCATCTTTCAATTTAAAAGCAGGGTCATCTTGGTCACTAACAAGTGCTGGTGTGCAAGGCAGATATTTTGACAAAGCAGGCATTTTTGGGCTTAAATCAACTGACTCGGGTATTTTAACAACACATGTTTCTGGGGAAATTGTAACGTGGCTGACAGCAGGAGTGGGTGTTGCAGTAACTTGCATTCTGTGGTCCACAGGTTTTGACACAATCTGAGTGTGGTGAGCCATAACATCAACTGATTTTGCACTGACAGAGGGTTGTGAACCTAAACCACTATATAATGAAACTAAACTTTTAACAGAGGTGGGTCCTGCTGGTGTTGGAGATACCTTTGGGCCTAGCCTTTCAGCTTCAATGCCCTGGTTCAGATAACTACTCTCTATTTGTTTTACGGGCATTGGACCATGTTTTGTGGTGGGTTGGGATGTAAGTGCACCAACCTCTGATACATGTTGAATTGGAGCCACAGTACTTGAGGGAACAGCTTGTGTCTGATATTGCTGAACACTGACAGGACATTGGCTTGGATCAGGTTGTTTTGCATAATAATCTGCTGTTGCACTGCTCTGTAGTGACTGTAAATCAAAAGACTGCAGAGAGGGATCCGTTCTGTGTCTATCTTGTGTTTTCTGAATAATTGAAGCAGGCAAATACTGTGGGGTAGGAACAGTTTCAGATCTACCATAAAGTTTCTGGGTAGAAAAAGAAGGCAATGTCTGTCCATAACTAGTCATTGTTCCACTATTTGATATGCCTTCCTCAATGCTCTCATAGCTGTCCACAGTTGGCTGCTTGATGAGAATCTTTGGCCTAAAGCTCATGTCATGCTGAACAGTTGTATCTTGTCTTTGCAACTTTGGAGCCTTTGCCTGAGATTCACCAATGGGGGAAGTCCAACCTATTTCCACACCAGATTGCTGGTATTGCTGGTATTGCTGTTGCGGGACTGATTGTTGTGTTTGCAGCTGAGGTATGTTTTGAGGCAATTGATCAGGCTTCCTGGATTCAACCTGTTGATATGCATTTTTGAGTGCGAATGTAGCACATTCATAGTCCTTCATAGACTGGGGAGCGAAATTCTGAGGAGGCTGTGTCTTCCTTTGAATTGACTCCAAAGAGTAAAGTGAAGTATTTATTGGATCAGAGTTCAAGCCTTTTTCTGACTGCCTTATGCAGTGTCTACCATGTTGGGTGTCTGCCAGTTTTTCAATTGAATATTCCATAGAAGTTGGTGGAGGTATGTATTGCTGCTGATCATAAAGACTATTCTGAAGGAGAAGAGACATACAATGAACGGAAAGATCCTTTGCATCTTCAGGACCTATAATTGTTGATGTGTTTATAGGATCCACAGTTAGGTCAACAATACCCAGTATACTTTTTTTCTCCAATTGCTTTCCAGTCTGCCTTCTTTCAAACATTTCTTTCTTTGCTTTGTTATTAGTGAAATTCATGGGCTGTCCATCCTCTGGAGCATTGAAATTACTTGTTAATTGTAATGTAATGTTAGTTGTATTTACGCTATCTTTTGCAGAGAAATCCACTGGTCTATTTTGTTGGTGTGTGTCCTTGTAGGTGGTCTTTGAACCAGAAAATACCTCATTACTGTGATTGGTAGATATCTGCCTATGCAGTGTCTCCGTTGTGTTGACTCCATTCAATACATGTATCCCTTGTTGATGTGCAGACCGTTCCACTATGAGTGGCACACCAACAGAATAATATGTTGATACCGTTGCCAAGTTTCTGACAAATGGCAGAGTTCCAGCTGACACGGTTTCTGTAGCTGTTTCAGATTGTTTCCGCTGTGGTTTTGGAGACATATCTAGGAAGCTTTTGATGGAGTTGGCAGGTGCTGACGGTCTTTGATCAATTTCTTGAGATCCACAGTGCACGAATCTTTGCTGCATCTGTTCTTTCGATCCTCCTTGTGTTTGTTGCGTTTTAGGTTGCTCCTGGTAGGGGCATGTTTCCACAATTAGTGGGACACCAATAGAATCTCTTTGAGAATGTGCAAAGCCTGAAGGTCTTGTCCTTACCAGTGATACTGGATCTGAATCTGAATAGTTCAGCACTGTGTCTGATATCCATTCCTTTGTTGACATATCTAGTGTGCCTTTAACAGAGTTTGCTGGAGCTGTAGAGAGTGGATAAGGTTGGTTAATGGTATGTGACACGCCATTTGTTATACAGCTGGGAAGTGGTTGATGCAGAACAGGGCAAATGTTTCTGTCAAGGGTTTGCTTTTTTTGTGCAGTGATCATGGTTTGAGATTTACTCTGGCATGTTGATTCCAGTGGTGTTGATTCAACTACTAGGGGAATACCAACAGAATCCTGTCTGGCAACCACTCTTGCACTTGGCTTATTAACAAGTGAAATTGCTTCACTTTGAGTAGACTCAGATTCTGGCATTGACATTGTCAGTGTAACTTGGGATGGTTTGGGTGACATATCCAGTGCTACAGATGTGACAGGTTTCTTGGAAGTGGATGTCTGATGTGTTTGAACCGTGGCTGACAACTGTACGGTTGAGAGATTTGACTTTGCAAGGACATCAGGTGTGCTCATTGGATAAGATTGCATAGTGGACTGTGACACAACATTGGTCTCACTTACACTGGGGCACTGCATTGTCATACTGCTGAGAAGTGGTTGATACAGAACAGGGACAATGTTTCTATCCAGGGTTTGCTGTTTTTGCACAGGGATCAAGGTTTGAGGTTGCTTCTGGGATGTTGGTTCCAGTGGTGTTGGTTCAACCACCAGGGGGATACCAACAGAATCCTTTCTGGCAATTGCTCTTGCACTTGGCCTATTAACAAGTGAAATTGCCTCACTTTGAGTAGACTCATATTCTGATATTGTTGTTCTCAGTGTACCTTGGGATGGCTTTGGTGACATATCCAGTGCTGCAGCTGTTGCAGGTTTTGCTGAAGTGGATGTCTGATGTCTTGAAATAGTTTCTGATGACTGTAGAGATGAGTGATTGGACTGCACAAAGGCACCATGTTTGCTCTGGCAATATTGTCGTTGATATATAATAGAATCTGGGTGGTATTGAGTCTTATTCTTGAACTCCTGGTGTGCATTTGCAGGTGAGCTGATCTTAATGTCCCCAATAAGTTCTTGAGAATGGATATCTACAACTAGTGGTACACCAACAGAGTCTTTTCGTGCAAGTTCACGGGCACTTGGCTTGCTTCTTGTTAGTGGAATAGCTTCAGCAAGAGGGTCATCTGTTCTTAGTTCAAGAACCACCTCTTTCAATTTGGCAGAAGACTTAGAAGTCATGTCTAGTGTGGCCTTAACTGAATTGGCTGGTGCTGTAGCTTGCTGGGGTGGTTGACACATGTCAAGGGATTCAGAAGACTGACCTAAAAGAGACTGCTGTCTTGGTAACGGTGCCCTTCTACTACCAGATGGAATCTCCTTTTTCGTAAACGAGCATTTTACCTGATCACCTGTTATAGTATGAGTCTGATTTTCTTTAACAGGTAATGAATGAATATCATCTGTCCTTAGTCCCTGAGGCTCTGTTGATTCCCCTTGATATGACAAGTCAATGGATTCATGACGATTATAACTTGTTTCTGCCTTTTTAGAAGGTAATGGTTTTGTCTTTGTCAATGACAGTGCATCATAGACAGGATCCTTTTTTGGCACAACAGCTTGCAGAGTCTGCTGGGTTGTTGTCTTGGCAGACATATCTAATGTAGCTTTAATTAAGTTTGCAGGTGCAGTGTTCCCCTGATATTGCTGGGCATTTCCACTAAACTGACAGGAAGCAGGTGTAATAATTGCTTTCTTACTGTCAACAGGAATCTGCTGTCCAGAACCAATTGTAAGTATTGGTGGGCTTTGCTGCATTTTTTGCTGCATATTGAATGAAGAATACATTTGCTGTCCCTGAGGGTTCATTTGTTGTCTCATAACAGGGCATGCCAATGGTGCAGTACATGCAGGTTGCAGACTTCCATCAATGCCGGACACTTTACTAGAAACATGAGTAATTGAAGAGCTTCTTGTTGCTGATAACCTTACGTTAGTGTAAGGACTCCCTGGTAATTCCTGAGAAGATGTAACAGAAGGTTTGGATGAAATGTCTATCCCACGTCTTCCAGAGTCTTCAACAACAATTTGTTTTTTGTCAGTTGTAGAGTTAATGCTAGAGGCTAATGGTCTCTGGATAAGCATTGTAGAAGAGATATGACCAACTCTAACCTCTGGACTGGACAATCTTCTCTCTGATTTGCTTTGTTGGTCAACTGGCCTGTAGTTGGTCTGAGAAACTGTTCTCTGAATTGAAACTCTTGGACTTTGCTGAAAAGTGTCCAAAGTTGGATATTCTAAATCAGGCCATTCATCTTCTTTTTCCTCAATCTGTTTAGTAAGATCTTCAGCAATGGTCTTGTCAGTCAAGTGCACACTTGTGTTAGTATCCATCTGCTTTTTCTCTTTGAATCTTTTCAACTTGTACTTTGTAAAGTCAACAACTTTGTCTTTTTGTGTGGATTCTAGGTTGGCATCTGTTGCTTCATTTTGTTTGGTATTTTTGATTGTATTAATCGTGGAAGAAAAATCTAGGACTTTATTGCGTCGAGGTTCAATAGGAGTGCCAAAGTTATGAGTTTTTTTGTACAGGTGGGCATCATTACTTGAGCTTTCATTCAGTATATGTAACTTAGGTGTACATTTCTGTGATGAATCTTGTGTCTGCTTTTGGGACATGGGGGATGTTTGGACCATTGATAAGGGACTGATGTCTTTGCTTATGTCAGACTTCCCTGTGACTGTGGTTTTATTTGCTTGTGATAATACTCTGGGTTTGTCTGCCTGAGATGGCTGCCTTGCAAGCTGGGGTCTCTGTGGGGAAATAGAAGTTCTAGTAGATGTTGAGGGTGAACTCATAACAGAAGTTGCCTGTGCTGAAACCGCTGTAAAGGCTTTCGTAACAGTTGGTGCTGAAGGAAGTTTCCTTTCCAACTGTACATATCCTGGTATTTTTGAAGCTGATGGTTTCTCAGGAAGATTTCTGGAAACATTTGAAGTCTCTGAAACCTTGCTTGACACTGGTGGTGATGTAGCAGTTGTTGAGGATGGCAGTTTATTAGCTTTACTTGCATCAGTATTAGGAGACATTCCAGTTATTCCTCCAATCGCTGAACATATGGAGTTTGACTTTTGTTTTGAAGGTGTGTCACTTATATTTGAAATCCTGATTTCAGGAATTGGGTTACGTCTATTTGGAGATATTGGTGTTGAATAGCACCTTGGAGAAGGTGAAGGTGAGTGTGTAAGCACATCTTTCATCCCCTGATCCTTCCAGTATGGCCCTCCATGTCCCCCTTTTAGTGACTTTAAAGTAAGATCAGCTGCCTCCATCGGCTCCTCTTGACAGCTATTTTGTACAGATTCCACCTTGATCTTTTTAAGCTTGTACACACTAAAGTCTACAGGCTGATCTGTTTGAGAAGATAGAGATTCCTGAAACATTTGAGAGAAGCTTTCCAAATTCATGTTCATTATTTTTTCACCCTTTCTAAGGGCGTAAGTTAAGTCCATGGGTGCATCTGAAAGCAGTAATTTATTCTGTTGCTGGCCTGGAATCCATAAACCTTTATCTTCAGGGCAGAGGGGGATTTTAAATCCACAAAGGGTCACTTTGTCCTTTCCTTTTTGTTTCAGAATGTTAGCAATATTTTCAGTGATATTTCCTAGAGCTTGTACATCCTCTGGTGCAGCACAGGCATAGAGGTGGATACCAGCTCTGTCAGTTAAGAGGGAATAAATGTTATCCTCATCTATATAAACATAATATCCACAGTCCCCAGTCTCAGCTGGCCACCACAATCCTTGCTCCAATAGTGAAAGCCATTGTTGATACCACTCAGAATCCTCAAAGAGCATTTCATCGTCCGTATCCCCTGTAGTTCCTGAAGACTTGCTTAAATCCATAGCGCCACGTGTTAAATCCATTGGACCCTTTTTTGTGGAAAGTTGTTTTAAAAACTCAGTTGCTGATTTCAAACCAAAGTCTTCATCTTTAACACCACAAGTAACACCACTTTTTTTCACGTCTTTCTTAAATTCCTGTGCACTGCATTCTGCAAGTGAATGACATCTACTTAACCGTGTCTTTGTTTTTTCCAGGCACAGATTTAGAGCACTACTTTCATCAATCCAAGTTTTTCTTTTCCTATCAAGATCATTCAAATGGTCACAGCTACTCCAGGGTTTCTTGTCTCTGCAAGTCATATCAAACAAAACAAGATCTTTATCTGGCTCCAAAAAACGATTTCTGCTCTCAAAAAGCTGGGTGGCATCATCTCTCCAAGGATGTGAGGGCACATTGAAGTCACTGATGTCCATTTCTATAGGATTTAACCAAAAGTGGTTCTGCAATTGAGGCGCTCTATCATTCAATGGTATATTTCCTTGGCATGCTTGGGAGCGTTCCTGAACTTGAGTGGCAAGGGCTTCAGCAAGGGCATAATCATTGAGTTGTTGCCACAGAAGAGCCTCTATGAGACACTGATGCTCATAGAGCTCTGGTGGAATAACACCATGCTCTGTAAAGTTGTATAAGAGATCCTTGTACCCATACTCATTTGGTGTCCCATACAAGAGACGTTGAATTTCATTAAGATAAGATTGGGTTGGAGGAATTGTCGGATCTTGATAAAGCTGAGATTGCAGAGGTTCTCTACGGGGATCAACAACTGGAGTAGATGTAACAGCTGTAACAGCAGAAGTGAGTGTTGCTGTACTTGAAGAGATATCCTCCTTATTGTTTGGTAGAAAACTATGAGGAAGGCCTTTTTCAGATTCCTTTCCAGGAGCAGAAGTGCTATTGTCACTGGGGCCTGCTTTGAAAATGCTGGACAACAAACCAGGAGACGGGCTACTTGAGCTGGTTGGTTCCTCCTTCCTAAGGGGAGGGGTTGACGGCTGCTGTGTCTTTGACGATGACTCCTCTGTGACACCAAAAAGACCTGAGAGGAAACCTTTTTGAGCTGGAACTTTTGTGGCCGCATCTTGGGAGGAAGGCATCTCTACTGGTTTGGTTCTTTGAATCTGGGGTCTCCCCTGTCCTGCACGCGGCAGATGTTGTTGCTGTGTTGTTTGAAGGTTCTCCTGATCAGGGGATGATGGTGACTGTTCCACAGTACCTGAAATTTTGTTCATCAGACCCGAAAATAATCCTCCTGATTCAGACTGGGCTGGATTTTGTCCTGATTTCACAGGTGGTTGACCTGCCTGAGCAGGTTGAGGTGACGGTTGATCCTGTGGTACATTTTCACCAGATGCAAGCTTCAGAATACCAGAAAGCAAGCCTCCACTTTGACTAGACGGTTGGGTTGCTGTATGTTGGGGACTTGCAATTTTGCCAGGTTGTTGCTGCTGTTGAGATGATGTCTGACCAAACAGACCAGAAAAGAATCCTCCTTGTTGACTGGATTGAGATGATTGTTGACCTGTAGATTGACCAGGTCCGACAATGTTTGATTTATTTCCCTGTTGGGACCCCGTCTGTGGAGCTGGCTGTTGTGGTACATTATCTGTAGATGCTAACTTATTAAAAAGCCCAGACAATAGTCCACCCTGCTGTGGCTCTGGTGCAGTGGCAGCTGGTTGTGGAGGTATCTGGTTTTGCCTCCGCAGAGGCTGTCTGTTACCTTGTTGAGGTTGCTGCTGTGCTGGAGGAGTAGGACCCGCTGAAAATAGCCCAGAGAAGAGGCCTCCCTGTTGATTAGGTGGTTGCTGGGTAATTATAGGACCATGTTGCTGTTCTGGTTGACTTCCCACTGTAGGCTGTGGGGGGCCTGCATCTGTCATTTTATTGAACAATCCAGTGAGCATCCCTCCGGGACTAGTCGAGGGCTGTTGGGGAGGGACTTGGTTTTGCTGTTGTAGGTTTTGTCTATTGCCTGGTTGCTGATTAGATTGGTGCCCTGATGGGCCACTCTGTTGCTGGTTTTGTGAGGGCTGACCTGGGTTTGAAGGAGCGGAGTCTTGGCCCCCGGTTCCAAAAAGACCAGAGAAGAAGCCTCCTTGTTGAGGAGGTGCTTGCTGTGCTGGTTTTTGGTTATTCCCTTGAGCACCAGACTCTGATTGTTGCTGAGATGGAGTAGGATTACTTTCCACAATCTTGTTAAAAAGTCCTGACAACAAGTTACCTGATTGCTGATTTGCTTGTGTAGATTGTGTAGCCAGGGGTCCTTTTGGTGGCTGGGAAGCAGTTTCAGTAAGTTTAAACAAACCCCCAAACAATCCACCAGGTTGAGGCATAGTTCCTGTTGCTTTTGGATGTTGTTTTTCAGTTGTTTGGTCAGGCTGTTGCTGTTGGTTTGGTTGTTTATCTGAGACTACAGGCTGTGTCAATTGCTGCTCAGATAAATTCCCAGATGACTGAATTGGATGAGTGGTCCCTTCACTCAAGTTATGTTCAGGTCCTTCTGTTTTTTCTGTATGGTCAGCTGCTTCTGGTTGTGACTCTTGACTGGGCTGATTTGGTTGAGCCCCAGTCACAGTGTCAGTAGCTTTTTTCAAGAGCCCAGATAGGAGTCCTCCAGAAACTGGCTGTGCTGCAGCAGCAGGTTGTCCTTGCCTTTGAGTTGGAATTTGGCCTGATTGGCCTCCTGGCAATGTCGACGGTGACTGATTGGTAGGAGCAGAAACACTATCAGAGGCAAATTTTAAAAATCCTGACAACAGTCCTCCTGGCTGTTGCGTGGCAGAAATATGTTGTTGTTGGGGAGATGATTGAGAAGGTGATGAAAATAGGCCTGAAAATAGTCCACCTTGTTGAGGCTGACTATCCCCTTCTTGGGCTTTCTTGTCAGATGACACATCTTCTGTTGATCCTAGTTTCAACAAACCAGAAAGAATGCCTTTGGCCTGTGAGACTTGTGGTTGTGATATGGCTTGTTCCACAGGCTTGGGCGGACCTTGATCCTTAGATGTGACATCTGATTCAGGCTGGACATCTGTCTTGCTTTGGGAATCTTTTTCGGACAATGTTTGCTCTTGAGACAATTGTTCTGTTTTGCAAAGAGTGCTCTCTGTGGTTTCCGGGACCATTGGTTCAGTATGTGGCTCAGTTTGACCACTAGGTTTGGTTAGCATCACAGTGGGAGTCATTTGTGGTGTTGCCGCTTCCTTAGCAGGGTCACTTGGGGCTACCTTAAACAGGTTTGAAAACCAGCCAGTTTCTGTGTTTCCTTTTGGTACACTTTCAAGAAGGGCAACACGACTTGGAGAGGGACTTTTTGCAAGGCTGGGGGATGGACTTTTTGGCGGGGCATTGATATCTTCGCCAGATGCAAACTTAAGAAAGCCAGAGAGCATGCCTCCTTCAGTTGTTGGTGGGGTTGATGTGGTAACATTTTCAGAAGAGAAAAATGGAATTTTGAGTTTGCCGCCTAAAAATGACTCCTCGGCAGGCTTGGTGTTACTTGAGGGATTTTCAGGAGGAACTGTTGAAATAAGGGTAGACAGAGATTTCCTAAAAGGACTGAAAAACCCTGTATCTTCTGAATTGCTTTCAGGTTTTGGTTCAGATATCGCAGGGGTTCTTCTTTCTTGAATATCAGGTAGCTCACCAGATGACTCTGTCTCTGGAAGAAGCTCTACTGATCCACTTCCTGATTCTTGCAAAAGCTCAATTGATCCACTTCCTGTATCTGGCAAAAGATCAACTGATCCACTTCCTGAACCTGGTCTTGTCTCTCCTGATGACTGTCGTTCTGTTTCTGAGCCCTCTCTAGTAGTAGTAGTGGATCTATTTTCAGACCCTTGTTGGGATTCATTGCTTCTAGCAGATGCACTTATTTGTTCTGATGGCTGAGGTGATGGCTCTCTAGATGGCGGTGCACTGGAAAAAAGTCTCATAGGACTTAGCCTTCCAAACATGGATTCAAGCCCAGATGAGGATTGAATAGCAGGGGCTGCACTGGCTTGTGCCTCTGGGCCAACCTGTGGTGACGCCTGACCAGTGTCAGCTTGCCGGTTGGATTCAGAGGTTTGAAATGGCAAAAGAGACTGCAGGGAAAACTTTTTTTCTGTTGTTGGGTCCTGAGTGGCAGGAGGAACTATAGCCACTGGGGGGGAAGTGCCACCGCTTTTGGGAATAAACGAAAGCAACTTTGAAATGCCAGACGCAGGTTGGGGTGATGCTTGTGTGGTAGGCGGATCTGTTGGGGTGGTACCGGAGGTCTCTGTGGTTTCAGTACTAACTTTAGGGATAAAAGAGAGCAGTTTTGAAATTCCAGAGTCTGACTGTGGTGGTTGGGGGGGTGTAGTTGTGGCAGAGGCTTCTATCTCAGTGCTAGACTTTGATCCTGTGATTGTACTGAATAATGAACTCATAGCGTTCTTTACTCCAGCTATACCCTGTTCAACAGCACTGTCCTCCTTAACTTCAGGTTTGATTTCATGGCTATTACTGTCTTCAGGTTGCTCAACCTGAGCATTGGTTGGCAGTGCTGGGAGTTTTCTTCTAATTGGTTTTGGCATTGACTCATAGTTGTTGATTTCCTCCTCTTTTACGGCCAGGTATTCAGACACTGAGTGAACTAAGCTTTGAAGTTCACCCATTGCATCTACATAGTCATCAATTGGCTCCTCTACAGGAGACAACATAGGATCTTGTCCATGACCAATTCTCCCGCTTGAATAGCCTTGCGCTACAAAAGGGGACATATACTTGCTAGGATAGTAGTAACTTTCATATTCATAGCTAACATCCCCATCAGAGAATGTCAGGTCATATAGTTCCTCCTCGGATCCAAAGGAATACTGCATCTCATCTGAACCGACTGAGCCATATTCACCCCTCTCTCTGATCATTGCTGCCTCCTCCCGAGCTTCCTCCTCCTCACAAAAAGCTGCGTAGCTCTCAAGTGTGTTTTCTAAAGCAGTTTTGGCCCAAAGTCTGGTCTTGTAAAGTAGACTTTCTCTGTCTGACTGCTTTCGTAGCTGTTTGACGGAGGGAATTATATCAATTTCAGGAGGGAGGACTCATCCTCAAAGCTGCCGGCTTCTTTGTAAACTAACCGTACCTCTCCGCTACCAAAGCCACGTGTCTGTCTGTGTGTCCTGCCATCGGCCTCGTCCGAATCCTCAGGCGATAGTGCATCACATTCTACAGTCTGGTAGAACCTGCTACCTTTGGACTCACAAGAGTTGTCAGTGATCCGGTAGATGATGCTTTTATCTTCGTCCTCCCAGATTTTTTGCTCAGCGTCCAAGTAATCATCCAAGACGCCTGAGTCAGGCACTTTATATTTATTCTCCCAATCCTCCACACCCATACCTGAGTCAACAGGGATTATTCTTACTGCACCCTTCCTCTTTGATCGCCTGGTTTTAAGATAAAAAAAGTGCCATGCAGGAAGCAGTGGAACATGATGCAAATAAAGAGAAGAAAGAAAGAATGAGAGAAAGAAAAGATGATAAATTAAGCATTAGACAATAATCAATAGCAGCAGATTGTGCAAAGAAAATGTTCACGCAAAGTAAAGAAATAGAATAGCAAATAAAAAATATGTGGAAGGAAAGTATCCGGTGTGATAATGTGCACAATTTAATAGTTTACATTTTTTTCACAAAAAGTTGTGCTGTCGCTCATGCATATTAAAAATATAGAGATGTGCTGTTGTTGTGTGAAAGTAATTTGCAACTCTTTGCTGTTAGTATGTCCATATTTTGGTAGGCTAGCTAGTTGGCTGTTACAGTTTTTCTCTCTCTTTGTCAGAGATTACTTTGTTTTTTTTCCTGGCAAAATTTATCAAGATGAAATCATCTATATTCAACAATATAGATGTGTAAAATGTAAATGGCACAAGCAACAGATTAACAGTGTTAGGTACATTTAACGACTTTAATACAACTATCTAAGGCTGAGCCGCTTCTGTATTAAAATGGGGCTTTTTTAATTACTGTGGTGGTATTTGTTTGTATTGTAATTATTTAAAGACCTCTATTAATGGATTCTGCTCCTCTTGGTAACTCGACTCCTCAAATCAATCATCACACATGCATGAGGTCTGTGAGTGGGTGTTTGTTTACCTGGGCCCCCTTATTTCTCTATAGTCTAGCTCGTAGCTTTGTATAGAGTCAGCCTCCCTGGACAGGGTTTGATGTTGGACCCTGCGTCCTATTGGGTACTGGTGTACTGATGAATTCGTCTGGGAGGTGTTGTGGAACCGTGGAGGTCTGTTACCAGTTTCACTGCGGTAGTCACTATCGCGGTCATCCACTGCACTGTCGTGGTCATCAAAAGCTGGGCAGAGGCAACACAACAGTTTAGCAAAAGACAAACAAGATCATTTCTAAAAAACATTTAAAAAATGATAATTTTTAAAAGTGATCCAATAGATTTTCAGATAATGCTCTGCTCTCTTTTATTCATTTCTTTAAAACAACAGTATAGCCCTCTGGCAGACATATGTAAGTGACACCTTCCTGTTGAAATAAAGCAAATGATTCATACAAAAGTTACATCTGTGCCATTGTCATGCAGTAATCTGAGACTGTTATGATGTGAGGAGGATTTCCAAACAATAACATTCTTTGAATAAAAGCTCCCTCTAGTGGTAGCAGGCATGTGATACAAAAAGCATGAACACCAAGTTGACAATGGCTTGAACAACACTTATTGGAATAATAGAAACAATGTTCTCCAAATGCCACATGAAATATGGCAATAAACTGTCAACCACACATGTTACTTTGTACTTCGATCACGAGGGTACATCAAAGTTTTAAATACAATGACGACAAAACAACGGATACAGACCAAACATGCAGGGATTCTTATTTAAAAGGGAAGAGGACACCTGTACCATGCAGAAGTAGAGGGAATGACAAGCCACATGGGAGAAAAAACACTATACGTACTCTGCTGGTCATTCCATCCGAAATAACTCCAACTGCCTGGAGGCATGGAGGCAAGTGTTTTCAAAGAAGTGAGGAAGAAAAATGTACTTTATTACTGAAGAATGAAGCCAGTAACTGTAAATAGTGATGGTCAGATGCGTATGTAACATGTAATGGGACTGAAAACACCCAGAAGTTGTGAATGATGAATTGTTACATCACTATGTGATGACTGAGTTCATTTCAGGAAGAACAGAATGAGTGATCAACATCGACAGGAGAAAAGTGTTGTGTGAAGTCAAGAATTTGAAAAAGTATTTACACAAAAGTAACATCATTGTGTCAAGAAACACAGCTCTTTATAACTACCACTGACAGTGACTGGTTCGCAAACAGAAAGCGTGAATCAGTGGCACTAATGTAGATTTAAATGTTAGAGTCTGCGTCAAAATGCAACAGACTGGTGGCTGAGGTGAAATGTCTTTTCTGCTCATGAAACCCAATAAGAAACCAGAAGGGCACTGGGAGAGCTAAGACCTCTGCAAAGGCCAATCTGCTCCAAAATTGAATGGGTTCCTTCTTGGCCGATGCTACACCCTTCCACCAAGTTTCATGAAAATCAGGCATTAGTAGTTTTTCCATAATCCGGCTGACAAACCAACAAACCAAAACGAAAACATAACTTGTCGGAGGTAATGAGAAGAAAATATATTTTTTGTCCACATCAAAGTCATCAGTGTGGAAGAACAACAAAACAAAGCAAAGACACATAAATGTTGATGTGACAGTGCTATGGCATGAATGTTACTTTTATACTCACAGCACTGAGAGGGCACTGATGGCAGTCGTCCTCTCTGGACCTCTTCCTGTAGTGGATACTGCCACAAGAGAAAAATAGAAATAAATAAGAAGAAAAATGTGAAAATGTCGGTGAAACTGAATCAAATTGATTTAATACCAAAAAAAACACATGTCAGTACAGTATTAACTGACCTCCTGTAACTATTATTTTCTGTAGTAGCTATTATTTTACATTAGATGGCAGCAGAGACCCAACAAACACTGAAACATCACTGTGACATAATATTTGGTGAATCTAAACAAATAGAGAGAGTGCACACAAAGCATAACAAATCTGAGTTTGTGATTCAAACCCAATAGTTTTTTTATTTAGACTGCACTGTTTCATAAGACAAGGCATTGTTTATTATGCCAGACTCAGATGCACTGCAGATTCAGGTTTTTATAAGCTTTACATTACAGGAGATTTACTTTTAACTGCTTGCTCGCTGAACTTCAGCTCCACAAAAAAAGCTTCAAAACCTATACTTTTTGCCATTTTCTTTTTCTTAGAAGTTGAGTTATCTGGTAAAGGAACTTATCAATGCAAATTAACTTCTTCTTCTTTTTTTTTTACACACAAAAACAGAATACTTTTATCCTATACTGCTGGTAAACTGTGAAACAAAGGGTTCAAATTATCACTCTACCACGACAACCTCCCTTCAAGAAAAAGTCTGTCCTGTTTTCTCAGCATTTACATCCCGTTTTGACTCCTAATGAACTGTGATTTAACATCTCTATTATCTTAGTAATTTATAACTTATTATCAGGAAATAGCATTTTTAGTAAACTTACCTCGTCATGTATCCGCATGGTATTAATCCGGTCCAGTTTACTGGTCCAGTACTGAGCCTCGTCTTCTGGAATATCTGGAAAGACGGATTGAAAGTGAGAAAAAACAAAAAATATGCGGAGAAGCGTTAAAGAGAGGTTGGTGAAAGAGGGTGGCGTTGGAGGAAATGCAGACACACTGGATGGAGGGATAGGTGGAGGGATGGATGGTTGGATTTAGGAAGGAGTGATGAAGAGAGACGGTAAATAATGGAGGAAGGCGGAGAGTGCAGAACACAGAATGCGAGGCAAAGTGCAGGACCACTGTGTACTGTAGCTCCACCCTCAGTCTCCTCCATCCTCCCTGTCCCACCCTGTCTGATCCCATCCACATGGCTTGCTGTGCTCCCATCTGATATTCATGTGTGTTTAATAGCTGATGAGGAAGTTTCCTTTTGGGGGCCCAGAAATAGAATTAACAAGCACCTCAGGGGGCCTCGTGGGTCAACCCCAAAGCCAGAGAAACACAAGAGGCTGGGGCAGAAGAAGAGGAAAAAGGCGAGAATAGGGAAATTATTAAAGCCTGGTTACGGCCTCTGGCATGTTTTTTCCAAGTAAAACATCAGTTAGTGCATAGTTTTTGTTTAACAAACCAAAAGAATGCATTGAATGTGAATATTACCAGATTCAGGCTTATTCTAAGTGGAACATTTGTAATTTTTTACATATTTACAGTATGTTTTTATTCCGGTGTATTGACAAAATGTCACTGACTACAAAAATATAAAGCCAAAGTGTAAATTTGAAGAGCTGCAAAACTCCCTGATGCATGATGGAATAGTATGTGGCATAACGATCGACCAGTTGAGAGGTTGAGACTGTTGAGAGTGGCAGATCTGACATTAGAAAGAAAAAACGATCGATGTCTGCCGTCCTAGTGAGATTAGAACGGAACAGCTGAGCCGAAAGACAAAACAAAGTTAAATGAAACCCAGTTGCACGAGACTGAAATGAGAAAAGTTGCATTTAGATGTCCTGCACAACAGTGGGCCTCACACAACCCCAAACTTCTGAGTCTCAGTAATGTAAATATTGGTTGTCCAACATAAAAAAAGTAATAATAAGGACTTTTGTCCTATTTCTATTCTTTGTCTTATACTTGGTAGATAATAATGCTCTACGCTTTAGAACTGCAATTCCAATAATGCTTTGCTGGACGTAAACAGGAAGTATTATGTTGCCATGGAATCAGTTAGTTGTCGTCTACTCTTTTCTTTTCAGATTATACGGTATTTGTTTACATTTTGGCACCATTAAAAGTATGCTGAATTAGCTATTAGCAGTTCCTGTTTGCAATGTACCGATGGATGTACCGACAACTATTACAGGATTACTTTAATAATGAAGAAAACTGAAAACTTAAATTATTTTCAGGCAAGTTCTGGAGTTATAGAGAGCAACTTTCTTCTATTTGGGACAAACTACAATAACTAACTTTTGGTTATTCTAAAAAACAAAACAGTGTTCACCTGTCTCGTTCACCTCCCTCTTTATCTTTTCCCTTACGTCTGTGTTTCAGTGAAACTCACTGTGACAAGTGATGACTGAAAACACCTCACTAATGATCAGTAACTCTGTTGGATGTCAATAATTTGTAGATTTTAAAAGGATTTGTGGGAGTTTTCCTAAACGGGGATCTTATCTCCATCTTCAGGCTCTGGATTTTGCGCCATCGTGACGTGAGGGGAAAGTTGATAAATAGCTTAAGAGCAGACACTTAAGACGACAGCTCGCTGAGATTAAGAGCTCGCTGAGGAAAACACTATTTAGTTGGTTACACAACAAGAAATAAAGAAAAAGGTTGCTGAGGAACATTAAGGATAATATATTATTGATGTTACCATGAAGAAACTCTTCATAAAAACTTAACGAAGCCGGAGGAAACTTAACAATGTCAAATAAACTGAATATTAAGCAAAACACATGGAGGTTTCTTGTTTCTTGGTTGGAGTCTGTCTATCTGTTCATTAATTTAAGGTTAATATTCAATGAATTTGTTGTTATTTAATCTAATAGATATTTTCTTATAGCTTTATTCTTTGTACCTATCTATCTTTTTAAAAGATCTTTTCATACTTTGCTTTACAAAAGCGTGTAAGGTAGCAAGAATCCTTTACATGCCATGGGTTCTTTTTCTTTGTGCGATTCATTTACATGTTAATATACTTTTTCAAACTGTTGTTTTTTGTCATGAATACTTTCACAAAAAGAAAGCAAATATTACGCGGCAAAAAACTGGCATCTTTTCAGTGAGGTATTTTTTCTGAGCTTTCGCACCGTAATAACCCCACTTATTGCATTCGTATTAGTTTGTTGCACTTATTGTATTCGTATTAGTTTGTTGCACTTATTGTATTCGTATTAGTTTGTTGCACTTATTGTATTCGTATTAGTTTGTTTCTGTACTTTTGCTCTGGTTTATGCTTTAAGATGCTTGTTTAAGAAAGGAGATGCACTTATGACTTCTGGTGACTAGTAGTTCTCTTGAATACCTATGTTGAATACACTTCCTGTAAGTCGCTTTGGATAAAAGCGTCTGCTAAATGACTGTAATGTAATGTAATGTAATGTAATGTAATAAGACGCAAGATGGCAAACTACATTACTCCTTTCAATCTCAAAGATAAAGACAGGGCAGACAAGATCCTCTCTCTCTGTTCTCCACAATAAAAGCCCTACACATAAACTCATATTCACTCACAAAACTCAATACAGTAGCTTCCAGGTTACCTCAGACAGACTGCCAGACATTTCTCTGGGACTATAGGATAGAGGAGAGGGCCTCTGCATGTGTAAATCTATTCAAAACTTGTATCCATAAAGTGCTGCAACTGTCGCAAATTTGCATCGATGCAGGTTTGAATAGTTTTGATGCAAAATATTCATAGTTGAGAATGTGCTTTTGGGAATGTTTTTACTTTTTCTTCAGCTCTAATCATCATCAATTTGTATTTTGTTTTACTTAACTGTTGATCATTTAACCAAGGATGCTATGCTAGCAGGTTTTTAAGCTGCATCAACTCCCGGCTCTGAAGCTGATGCAAAAAAATTTGAAGCAACTGTGTGTTTGTAATGATATGTATATATATATATATATATATATATCTATATATAAATATATACCAAAGGGCAGCTCAAAGCGAGTGTCCAGCAGCACTTGGTGTGGAGTCGGGTTGGAGGTACCACAGATCTCATCCTCCATCATTAACACCTCGGAGTCGAGCGACGTCCACTTTCCTGGTCCCTCCTTAGAAAGAGAGACACAAAGAAACAAAAGAAAGGGGAGAACATAAAACAATTATTTGTTGAGAATCAAAGCATCAACATGGTAATCGAGGGCGAGCTGAGGAGGAACGTCATTCAAATAAACCTGAGCAAAGATGAAGAGATGAAGAAGCGAGGGCACAACACTGGCAGAACGAGAGGGTGAGTGTTTACCGTGCTTCAAACTGAGGGGAGATATTTGTGTGTGTGTGTGTGGGGGGGGGGATGCATTATTAATGCCTACAGAAGCGCCGCTGCCTCACTTTAAAACTCTCCAGAAAAAGTAGCGAGGTCTAGAGGTGAGACAAGCCAACACTTAAATGAGTCGCCAACCTGTGAGAGTGCTTTTTAAGAGTCAGCTGACAGGTTGAGACGGTGTTTTCATAAGTAAGTGTGTTTATTTTAAGGGGTGTTGTGAGTTTAAAGCAGCCTAAGCAGCACATGCTGTACTTATTAAATTATTTTAACACTTATTCATGAACATAACGAGGACGACACTATATTTCTCTGCCTTTCTACTTCCTGTTGTTAAGGTATAGTGATTGTTGGGAAAGCTATGACAACTGCGAGAGTTTGGAGAATGCTACTGTAACAACTACTTCCTAGGCAGGGAACATACACACTCAGGCCAAAGGAAACGCTAAACAAATCCTGTTGAAGCGGGAAAAGTTACTTTTAGCAGGGTAGATAATTGTTAGTATACTTAATTGATTGAATATGCTATGCTTAAAATCCAAATCATACATCATGTTTGTATTGCACGTGACAAATAAAGTAGTTTTTTTTTACCTTTTATGCATGCAATGAAAGTACCTACTCATTCACATCTGAATACTGGAATTTTGGATTAATAAATACACTTTGTATACCAAAAGAAATATGTTGATGATTGGAGAGGTTCACTGTTTTTTTTACATGTAACAGTTGCTGGTGGCTGTAATCATTTTACTTGTTCATAATGGCCATTTAGAGTTTCTTTTCCAATGCGTCCATGGTTTGTTCTGTGGAAAAAATATATTTAAAAGTTTCTCTTTGAAGCTTATGAAGCAGCATTTTTAGTAAGAATTTCACTATTTGTGCTACTATTCCTGGAAGCTCAGTCTGGAGAAACATGAAGAGGGAATTTTCTTCTAAAAATATCATAACTTTGTAAACTGAACCACTTGATTTGAACTCGAATTTACTGCTGAAGCCGAATACACTTCAAAAAACGTTCCCCATGTCTTCAAATGGAAACCCAATCAGAAGTGATCTCTCAAAATCTGGTATGAACAGGAGGAATGATTACAGCCATGTTCACATGGACATGTGGGACAGCTGTGGCTCAGAGTGGACGGGATGATCGGCGGTTCGATCCCCGGCTCCTCCAGTCATTTGGGAAAGAAAATGAACCCCAGATTGCTCCCGATGCTGTGCCATTCGGTGTGTGAATGGGTGAGAAATATGAAACATTTGTTTGCTATTGAAGGCTCTAAATGAACTTCTGTGTCAGGAAAGAAAAGATCTTGTGTCCAACGCCACTTGTGTTTTATGTGACTAAGGATGACGAGTGTGTGTGTGTGTGTGTGTGTGTGTGTGTGTGTGTGTGTGTGTGTGTGTGTGTGTGTGGGGTTACCTCGTCAGACTGTCGTATGGAGTCCAGGGGTATCAGTGCTGTGCCGATCATGGTGTCCCAGATCAAACCTTTATTCCACAGCTCCACCACCAGACCCGACTCCAGATGATTGATCTCGCTGTAGAAACAGAACAACACAAAAGTTCAAGCCCGGCATAGACATTGCAAAAAGATCCAAGACTCTTCTTTGGTATATTCTTAACAAACCGGATCTGTAAAACAAAGCCCATTCATGTCAACTTCTCCAAGAAAGACTGAAAAAAACACATTTATCCAAATATGAATATTGCGGATTATCAATGCCCAAAGACCAAGTGTGTTTATGTATACAGTGTGCAATATTTTAATCTCACACCTTGTGCCTAAACATAACTAAACCAACAAAGACATTAAAATACTAGCAAGGATCACTAAAATTAAAATGATAATTGGTTCATTTAATGACACCTGGGCGGCAAGAACACAGGTAGTAATGAAAAACTCATCAGATTGTTCTTAAGGATGATCAAAGGCATCTGTTTCTTTAATGTATAGTGATGGTTTATAACGACAATGAGCTGGACGACTATGATGATGATGATGATGATGATGTATGAATACTTTTTATTACCTGAGTGTAGAAACTTTAAATGACATAGTCTCGGGTGAGATTTTATTTTAGTGTAAATGTGAGGGACAAGACCGTTAGTTGAGTTGCCATGAGACATATTTCCAGGAAATTCTCACAGAATATTGTATAATATTACATTTTTTGAAATTTAGCTGACATGAAAACATGGCTTCTTCTACTTTTTTTTCTATATTGGTTGCATACTAGTGGCTAGAATTGATCTTTTCTAAAAATTTGTGAGTTATTTATCCTAACATCCGTCTTTCATACTTTGACTTGTGAATGAAATAAACCACAGAAACATGATTTCATTATAAATATATAATAAATTATCAGCTGATGTTAACGGTACTACAAATATAAATCTACATTTGTTGAATATTCTACCTGTGTTTTAATAAACACACTGCAGTGATTCACTCATACAGTAAGAACTCTTCTCCTAAAGCAGTGAGGCTGAAGGATGACAGCCCTCATTTTACTGACAGATTCATCTCAAAAAGAGAAGACAGCAACCAAACTGTCTCCTCTGCTCATCTGCATATTCATATTCACAGTCCCATTCATAATCACATGGCCTCAGTTTGGCTGTCAGTCATCTCTGTGTTGACACTTCACAGCTGGGATGATGGAGAGAAGAGGGTGGATGGTGTGTGTGTTTGTGTGTGTGTGTGTGTGTGTGTGTGTGTGTGTGTGTGTGTGTGTGTGTGTGTGTGTGTGTGTGTGTGTGTGTGTGTGTGTGTGTGTGTGTTCGTAGCTAGGCGTCACACACTGAAAGTCGAGACAAAATGACGTCTATACATGTTCGCCTGATTACCGTTAACCGTCTCCTCTGTTTTAATTGTTTTACATGCCTGTGTGACTGTGAAGTCTTTGCAACAGTGGTGAACCAATGGAGAAGAGGTCATATTGTGTCAATAAAGATTGTTGAATTGAGAGCAGAAACCAGAGACCGGTCTAGATACCTGAAACATTCTGGCTTTGACCAGCAAATTGGCAAAAGATTTAGCGATGCACAATATATAAAAATATATGGCTTTCTTCATAATCAAATCGCAGGAGACGCATTAGGACAAATTTGTGTTAAAATATCATTTTAAGTTAAATATTCTGTTACTGTAGATTAACTGGGTAGTTGAAGTAGTATGAATTTTCAAGGCCATTCTGTTGCTAGGACAACAGCTTTGGTCCAAGATTCTTCTTCCTGTCAGCTACCGCATTACAACTTCAATTGCAAAAGGGGCCACTTTAGAACGTTTATGTTGTAAAGTGTGAAAAATATTCTAGCTGAAATATTTAAAAAAATGTGTTGTCTAACAATGTAAAGAAATCTTTGGAAAAAACATCTCAATCCATACCAAAATAAATGTCTTGTTCTTCAACCCAACACATAAATGTCCATTAAATGTATTGTTTAAACACACCATAATCAAAAGTTTTTCATTAATATTGATAGATTTTTTAATTTCTTTTAATTATCTATTCTATGTACTTTGATATTACCGTAGTGTATGAACTGAACTTGCCTAATGGTGGAGATTCACCAAATTCAGCCAACTATTGTGAAAACTTGACAGAACCCAAAATTGTCTGGTTTGCTCCTTGTTTTGGCTCAACTGTTTTAAAAATGGCGACCGGGTCACAAACGTTCTAATTTTACAGCAAAACATTGCACAGAATATGTTTCTAAAACTTTTGAGGCCAAAAATAGACAATGCTGTGACAGAATCATGACTCATATTTGAATCATCGTCTACTTCGACTGTTTGATCTGAGTTAGGAGACCCCGCTGTGACAGACGGACAGACCTAATTAGCATAAGTTTGAGTCATTATTATGGAAAGTCAGATTTTTTTTTTTAAATGGTCAGACAACCTCGTTGAACCGTACCCATCATGCAACGCGTGGACGGATCTCCTGCTGCAAAAGCAACATTTCGGCTATTTCTGTTTCGCTAGTTTTCCTTCTTGAAGGTGTTTTGAGACCATAAGTCCCAAAAGGCCACAATGAACTCGACTCATATAAAGTAATGTATTGTGTTACATGTCAGGTACCTGGTCTAGCTGGTTTACAACATAAAAAACTAAACAGAAGATCGACAGGCTCATTTTAATCCATGAGATTATTTAATTGAAAACCATGGAACATAAAACCTCAAATAGGATTAGAAATAGGTCTGACGTTGCCCATCCCTGCAGTCTGTCGCCAACCTGTCTGTGTGTGTGTGTGTGTGTGTGTGTGTGTGTGTGTGTGTGTGTGTGTGTGTGTGTGTGTGTGTGTGTGTGTGTGTGTGTGTGTGTGTGTGTGAGAGAGATCTTGAAGCTTTACATATGCCCTCCATCAAAGCCCATCCATTATTGAGGGAATGGTTTTGTGTTGTTACAGAGAATAAAATGGTGTTCCTTTATCGCTCACAAACCACACGCTGACACATGAACACACTTTCATGTGTTCAGGGAAAAAAAAGAAAGTCAGGAAAAGACGAGGGGGGGGGGAGTAAAAGTGAGGCTTGATGGAAATAACGGATCCGGAGGGAGTATTGTGGGAGAAATACAGCTTTTTACACATTACTGTGAGGAATGCTTCACACAGGCAGGAGCTCATCCAGCTCATGAATCAATGCGTGAAAAAATAAACACATTAATGCTCAAATATTGTCTTTAACAACATGTTTCATTACTATTTTCTGATTCTTTCATGTGGAAAAACACACTTTTTATCATGCCCAACACATAATGCATTTTTGTCCTGAGGCATTTAATAATTGAGAAGTCAGCTTTTTACTCACTATGGCCTCGTTTTTCACTGCAGTATATAAGTCCTGCATCTCTATGGAAACAGTGCAATCATGGCTAGACGTATCAGGAACTAAAACATGTCTTTTGTGCAGTGTAACAGAGTTATAGTGCCATAAAAAAGAAAAAGAAACGCAAGTTTAATTTCTTTTAAAATCTATTTTGCCAAATGGGAAAATAATGGAATCTATGAATACGACCTTTATTTAAGTGCCCATAAGTTTTACCAATACTGGGAAAAGATTTTGCTCCACTTGATATACATATTGAACTATTTACTTACAGCCTCTCTTTCCTCTCCTCTCTGCTCTGTGTTCAGCAGCCTGCAGTTATATCAAAGTTTCAGTTTTTTTGTCACATGACTTTTAGACTGAGCCGAGTCAATCATGGCTTCCTAGTTAATGTTGTTTGTTTCTGGATCTGGTTAATGCAAATGTTTTTTAGGGGCGTAATTTTAAATAAGACATGTAGAATAAAGTGATTTTGATGAAATATCACAATTTTAGGGTTCTATTTGGTTGTTTTTCCAGACTGGAGCGTTCATCACACATATGATGTGTTCGAGGACCGCAGTAAAGTTGAAAATCCATCTGTTTATCACAGTTTCTGGCTATGGTAAATGGTGCGATTTTTAGAGAAAACATGCTTTTCAAACCTGCCTTGAATCATGCTATAGGCTGATGCAAGTGATGGTTTATGTTTTTTTCTATTTGAAATTGACCCAGATGTTTTCAAAGGGAGCAATCAGTTCAAACTGTTTTTCACCTTTTGACTTTTTTGTTCCCTTGCAAAATCAAACTTTTGAGATTGTCTGCACAGTGAAAGGTTACGTCAAAGATTGGAACAAAAACAATTTATGATTCAGTTTGTGCTTATTAACCTGTAAAGCACATTTTTAAACAATGTTTAAGAAAGGTGGTAAATAAATAAAGTTTTTTCTTATTATTATTATTAGTTCATTTTCCCATTATTACAAAAAAACACATTTACGTCTTCTAAATAGCATTCACATGAAGTTATAAATAAGACTGTGTTGTATTGTATATTGACTATTACATAATTCAGACATTCTGTTCAATGTAATTAAACCCAAGTTTAATGGATACCTTGTAATATTGTCAATATATACAGTTCTGTAATCTCCACATGAACATGTCTGTAATCCTAAAGTTGTTATCTTTACCATGCATCCCATGTGACATGAATGCAGCACTAGTGTCCAGGGTGTCGGTGTAAGCATCTCTGCTACGTGCTCTTGGAAAGTTACATAAATATAAAAGCTGCACTTTCTTTAAAGCCAAATGTGGAGAAACAACACTCTCCCTTATAAACAGCAACACTGAAAGCGGTGTTGACGGCATAAATAAATAAAAGAACAAAAGTAAAAGGCTGTGATCAGACGGCAGTAAATCATTCCTGCTATTATAACATGATGGAGTGAGTGGAAAGGGAAAAAGGTCACCATGAAACTCATACACAACTTAATTGACAGATCTGGAAGAAAGAAAGAGCAGACTATGACGTGAATCACCAGAGAGACGGTCAGACAGAAAGACAACAGTGCGGAGAGGAGTCTCAAGAGAAAGGCTCCACATTAATAACATATATGGCTTAAAACGATAAAAAGAAAAAAATGTAATTATCCTTTCGAGTAATCCCACCCAGATTAGAACATTTTCTAACTGGATTTATTTTAAAATTTACCAGAGTTTAAAGAAATATATAACATATTTAATATTTCCTTTTTATTTGAACATTTTTAAATAAATAAAAAAGAAAGAAATACAGGAAAAATGTATAAATTAAATATTAGTATTCAGCATTCAAATAATAGTTACCTACATAAGATTCTGTGCAATACAACAATTATTCTGTCTGTATATATAATATTTTAGTTATTGTGGATTTTTAACTTTTTTTAACTTATTCAATATTCTTTACTGTGTTATTACTTATTTACTTATTTATAAGACTTGTTTTGATATTGTTTTTTTTACTATGTCTCTTGTTTGCAGTATCCTCTCTGCTGCTGAAATCCTTTAAATGTCCCCGCTGTGGGACTAATAAAAGATTATCTTATCTTATCTTAAGATAGACAGTTACACTATGTTATCATATATATAATAGGAGATATCTGGACTGTGTCAGTCGACACATCTAAAGATTATGAGTGTGGTGAGGTGAAAGAAAGCCTCTGATCTCTTACACGATAAATCAGGTTTAAAGGATTTAGACCCTCAGTAGCAGGTGAGGACAAAACCAAGAGGGACAGACAGAGACAGAGTGATAAAAAGAGAAGAGACAGAAAACAAGTTGCAAAAAAAAGAAAGAGACACAGAGAGCAAAAAGAGGTAGAAAATGGACAACGAATTAAACAGAGAGAGATTGAATCCAAGGATTTATGTGAGGCCTAGTGACCCTGAGAGCAGAGGGATCAACGTTCACCTGCTTATCCCCTTATCCCACCAACCAACCCAGCATCCAGCCATCTCACACACACACACACACACACACACACACACACACACACACACACACACACACACACACACACACACACACACACACACACACACACACACACACACACACACAGAGAGAGAGAGAGAGAGAGAGAGACAGCTGTCCAGTGACCCCCAAAGTATCAAATCATCAATCAACAGAGGAAGAGCGGATAGATGCTGCTGAATGAGAAAAATGTGACATGATTTCATTTACAAGAGGGGAAGCTGTTTACACAAATATGGGAGAAGATTAAATGATTAATAATCTAAGGATTAGGCCGTGCAGTAAAACGTTAGGATGAGAAATGTTTCAATGTTTCAATTTGTCATATTAATTGTAAATATGCCAGAGGTCAGTGTTCTGTATTGAGGCAGTAACATTTATAAATTCCAGCCAGATTACGGGCAGAAGTGCTATAACTGTCCTGTCAAAGTGGACATTTTTGAGTGAGGTTTGCAAGTATAAAAAGCAACACAATGATATCAAAAGTATGTGGGATTAAATAGAAAACAATGGGTGCAGGAAGCAGGTGATTTGAGGAGGGGAAAAGGAGGGACAACATTCCCCTTGTTATAGAAAAATAAACAAAATGCATTCCCCCGTTGAAATACTTGGTTAGGTTGAGGCAACAAAAGTATTTAGTTAGAAGGGAGATATTTTCCTGGCGGTGACACTAAACGAAAAGGTCAAAGGGACCTCAAAATCACAGAGAATCATCTTTTTGTGACTGTTTATAAACCAAATTTCAAGGCAATGTTCCAGTTCCAGTTGTTAACATACTGTATCTCACGCTTGATCAAAATGTTGGATGGACTGAAGGACTTACCACAAGACTATAAAAGAAGCTCTGAGTAATTGAGGTTCTTTACAGCAGAGTAAAAGACGAGAGAAATGGAAAATGGGTTGCTAAGGACGGGAAATAATCATCTACAAGCTGGAACACCTGTAGTAACCGGATAACTACAGGTGTTCCAGCTTGTAGATGATTATTTTGAGACCTTCCAGTCTTTTCATTGTCACAGAAAATATGAAAATGTGTCTGCCATTCTCTAAATAACTTAAATAAGAGTTTCTCAAACAAAAAGCATTTTCATTATGAAGAGAACATTTATAAATTCACCTTGGTGGGTTTTTAATCAAATATTGTGAAACTTGCAGCTGGTGAGAAACAGCAGTAATCCAACACTAAGTGTGTGTGTGTGTGTGTGTGTGTGTGTGTGTGTGTGTGTGTGTGTGCATGAATCTTGACAAAATGAGGATAATGAATTGGATTCTAGGAGTGTTATTTTGGGGATGTTCTTTTTTTGTGCTTGGCTGGTTAGCCACAATTACAGACAAATAAAGAAAGGTTGTGGAAAGTTGTGTATAGTAAAAGCACTGCGGACTATTCCAAATTTGGAAAAAGAAAAAAAGAAAGCAAAAACAAGATATGGCTGAGCCTCAGTGGTTTTAATGCCATGTGGGATGTAACATATTGATGGGAAAGACTCCAACGATCATTAGTTACAAGTGTTGAACGCCATCAGACACAAGGTGGCAATTACCAACAATGAACGGTGTAATTTACACACTTAATGAGCCGTTACCTAGTGTTTAGCTATGCTTAAATACTCCCCTGGCTTGGTAATTTAGGGGGAAACAATAGTGTTCACTTGGCAAATTAGCATTAAATTAGGGGTTTATTATATAAATTTAACAGTAATTGATGCAAGGCACACACACATAATTCTGTGTTATCGAAAACCAAGTAAGATATGTTATAGCTTTCACAAATTATCAGATCCCCAATAGTGATTACCACTTTTTGATCTGACCTTTTGATCTGAACTGTCTTTACAAGTTGGAAAACTGGTAAATGGAGGATATATTACATTGGGCATAAATAATGGTTTTATGATCCTAATGTGAACGCCCTGCTGTTGTTCCAAATTTTTCTCTTCATAATTTCACCCCAAAAATGGTTATTTAGGGGGAAACAAAAGTGTTCACTTGACAAATTACCATTAAATTAGGGATTTATTTGATAAACTTAACAGTAATTGAAGCAAGGCACACACATTTCTTCAGATACTTTTGGGTTATCTAAAACCAGATATATTGTAGCTTTCACAAAATATGAGATTCCAAATTGTCATGACCACCTGTTGATCTGAACTGTCTTTACAAGTTGGAAACTGGTAAATAGAGAAAATATAACATTCGGCATTAGGCTCAGTGTTAGTTTCATGATCCTAACAACCCCATTTTTCTCGTCATAATTTCATCACAAAAACGCTTGATAACATGTCTGTTAGAACATAGCATTAGCATGTTGTTTTATTATTGATATTAAAGTACAGATGAGTCTCTAAAGAATTTATGTGGGGTTTTTTGTGTTGCAAATGTTGATCTGTTGGTCTCAATAGAAGTTACAAAATCACCAAAGTCATTAGGGTTTCATCTAGCTGGAGAGCATGAATGTCCGTACAACTCATCTCATGGCAATGAGATATTTAATTGTTGGACTGACCAACCAATATCACCATTTCTTGAGCCGTAATGCTAAACCAAAATAGATGAAACCCTAATGACTTTGGTGATTAAATTGCCCTTTTTTGGGATTAATAAAGTTGTATTAAATTGAATAACAACGAACAAAAGTGTGACTTAAAGTTTAGTGCCTTATTTCCTAAATTACCTAGATAAATGTCAGTGAGTGAGTGAGTGAGTGAGTGAGTGAGTGAGTGAGTGAGACATAGCTCGACAAATACTGTGTTTGCTTTGGAAAGTTACAAGACTTTGTCCGGTTGCCATGAGACTTTGGAGGTAGAAGTGGAGGTATTTGTAAACGTAATCAGTTTGAGGCCTGAAGAACTTTTTCCTGGCTGTAAACCCCGCGTACATACAATCATAAAAGGCCTCATCAAGCATCACCTGCTCTTTCATTTGACTAAAAAAAAAGTGCCCCACGTTGAGAAGAGACACTTCAGAGCAATGTGAGCTGGAACAATCAGGGTTTCAGAAAAGGTTAACAGCCGGCTGCAAACAGTAAGAAAGAAAAGACGGGAGTGCTATCAGCAGGGGAGAGATTGAGACTGAGAGGAGCTCCGAGTGACGCTGGGAAAATACTCTTATTGTTCATACTTTTCTATTATTTTGGTTGAAGGAATGAAGGTTGGCAGGTTGGCTGAGCAAAAGCCAGGCTCAGCCCAAAGCTCATCTCTGACTCGGACTGGAAAAAAAAACACATATCACTCTCCGTCCAGCTCTGTCCGTGTCTCGCTACCTCTTTAATCTGCAGTATATATTGTATTTACAGTACGGCTGCTAATCCTACAACCAGGAATCGTCCACCTGACCGACACATATATAGAGTCTTCACACACACACAGCAGTTAATCTAATGACACTCAAATAAGCTTAGACCACTGACATACTCACCTAGTTCATGAACGCACCACTGCTCACTGAAAAGAGGACACACTTAAAGTTCCCCTCCAGAAATATTCTGCATTGATTAAGGTTATTTTCAACATTGTTTTCCCACAAAAAAAAAAGCAAATGATAGAGGCGCTGTATACGGCTCTGGTAGCAACCAATCACAAAGTAGCCCCGCCCTTAAAGCATACTCTGCTTTATGGACTCTAAATGGAGCATAATTTACTAAATGAACATCATGCTGTGTTGAAGAAGACTTGAAACTAGAGATTGAGACCATAAACTCATGTTTACAATGTTTACTGAGGGAATAAATCAAGAGAGAAGTAGAGTCATTTTCTATACAACCAGAGCAGTCGCCCCCTGATGGACATTAGAGAGAATGCAAGTTTAAGGCACTTCAGCATTGGCCTCACTTTTCAGAACCGGAGGTTGCCGCTCGGCATCTGGTCTATTTTGTCCGTTAGAGGGAAATGTCTGAAAGATTCAGCCAAACATGTTGAACTCAGGTTAGGTAACTTTTGGAGGTTGACACAGACTTAGTGGTTTCTGGGCGGAATTTCTTTTGGCACAAGCTCCAGGAAACATCATCCAAAAACTTCAACTATGCTGACAAAAACTCTCCCTCTCTGAGAAGTCGGCTCTGTGCTGGAGGTTTCAGGTTTGCCGGTGTTGTGTTAAAGACTCTTTCCCTATCGATATGTGTAGCCATTTTCTTTATTTGACAGCGTTTGGCCTTCAAATTTGACATACCGAATCTGATAACCCCATCAGTAGAGGTATTTGAAAAAACATTAGAGAGACAGAAATTGCACGGATACAAGTCGGTAAAGTCAAGGTCAGATATTTTAGGGAATGTTTAAACATAAGAAAAACCCGTTTTTAAATGGAGAAACAACAAAAAAATCTCTGGGCAGATAAAAATTGCCGACACCTTTTCTTCAGGGTGGCCATGGAGATGGAGCCGATCCTAATGACCTAATCGCATGTCTTTGGAGAAACCAGCAGGATCTTAACACTCCACACATTTGCCACATTTTCATTCTGAAAGAGTAAACTTTTCTACTTTAGTGATTTGATTACAATAAAGTACATTCATTCTATATCCGGTATAGAAAATATCTTCTGTTGCCACCTGCTGACTGAGAGGCTGGTGCGGAGGAAGTGGAGTTAGTAGCATGAGCGGTGACCACTGTGGCTCCACATAAAGAGAAAATAGTGACCACCCAGAGGGACTCTGGGCAAGGCAAAATTACCACCGAAATAAGCACTTAGCACCAACGGTTCTCAAAAGACCCTTTTCACAGTTTCTCAACCCACTCGTGCCAAAGCATTATAATAATTTTTGCCTACATTTGACTTACAGTTACACTATTTTACATTATTGAATGAACTCTGAATAGGAATATAAAGAACTCTGTACTATATCTTATCCCCACTGTGTCATATAGCTTGAATCTTTCAGTTTCTCCGTTATATATGCTGTGATTCTTTCATTTGTCCAATATTACATAAAAAATGTAATTTAATAATCAGAGCTCACACTATGATCTGGCCCCGTGACAAACGTGTCAGTTTTACTCCTCTAGTTTAGACCTTTCAGTCTGGGAATTAAACTCAGTTGCAAATTCCTATTCGAAGCCTCCGACAGCGCTTCGACGCAGCACGCCACTGCTGCTAATGAGACTTTGGATCTAATTAAGCATTTAGCATAGGAGGCCCTGGGGTTTTCCTTTGTGTATAATCCTCAACATCTTTTCAATCATTATCGTATTAAATGGCATTGTAACGCGATATAATTGCTAGAATCACCTTCTTGCTAAAAAAATCAGACGTCTCTTTTTCAACCAGAGTGCACGTTGTGATGTGTTATCTGTTCTTTGTCTGAAAGCGGTTATTTTTTTCAGAGGGACAGACATGATGAAAGTGGAGATAACGGTCTGAGTAGATCTGATGATCGAGGGTAGGGTGATAGCAGAGATTATGTATTGAAAGGAGAGGGGAGGGGGGGTCGTTATGTAATCATGTGGATCCACAGTCAATCTATCCAATCCCTCTAATCAAGACTGGAGAGATCAGTCTGCAGAGATCTGTGTCTATTCTACAGGTCAATACATAACTGATGTGTGTGTGAGAGACAGATTAATGTGTACAGTATGCCCTGATGCTGACGTGTGTTTTAAAGGCTGTTTAAATGCATATTAATATTATTAAATATAACTATTTTGTAAACAAGCATGCAGAGAGATAGTATTTCTAGCTATCATATCAGTCTAAAACAGGAAGTGGAATTATCCCATCTCCTTTATTTGATAGCCTTTCGATTGCCAGGTTAAATCTTGTGTGTGTGTGTGTGTGTGTGTGTGTGTGTGTGTGTGTGTGTGTGTGTGTGTGTGTGTGTGTGTGTGTGTGTGTGTGTGTGTGTGTGTGTGTGTGTGTGTGTGTGTTTGTGTTCGGGAAGATTTGGGACGATGGTGAAAAAAGGTGACTACAAGGAACTTTCATTATTTGTTGGTTTTGGCGGTCCCTGTGGACGAAGGCGGTAGTGTTTACAAGCACCAGAGTCCCTTAAGAAAACGTCTAATTTTACTTCAGCAGGGTCTGACAGTCTGCCCCGCTCAGTCCTGGTTCTGGTTCTCTCGTGCCTCCCTCCCCTCCAGCGGGTCCAGCAATACGGCTTTATATATATAAATATATAGACATTTTTTGCTTAAGTTATTTTGCCTCTTTTTTCTTTCCTTAGTCATGACGTTACAAGAATACTACATAAAAAATACTTGAATAACACTCTTCTTATTCATGTCCCTGACATGCCGTACTTACTGACCCATTTGACCAAGAAAAACCATTGTGTTGAAATACAGAATAAAGAAATATGTCAAACAAATAAGTCTTAACATTTTAAGGCCTTTCAGACTTGTTTGGTTTTTGACCTGCTGATATACTGGTTCGATTTTTTTTTTTTTTTAAACCAAGTAAAATCCCTGATTCAAATTCTTCCTTATAAAGTATAAGAAACAGAATGTCACCGCTAACTAACGCAGTTTTGCTACAATGATTAATGCATGAAGGCGGAAGTATGCAAGAGGAAAAAACAGGGTTTCCTTGTTATCTCTGTACCTGAAGCAGAGTGTCAAGCCCTGTCAGTACTGAACAATACAAGCACAGAATAACTTCAGCCAGCTGGATCAGAGGTCAGGTTTCTCAACAAAGCAAAAAAAAAAGTAAAACCACCTTCAAAAATCCAATAAAAAAGATTTTTTTTCTACTCCACACAGATTTAACCACATGACCTGCCAGAAGAAGAAAAGTAGAAGTCTTTGACAACTGACGAAGGGACTTCAGAACAGAGTGACAACCTCTGATTTTCTTCTGTACAGTCAGCCTGCTACAAAACAGCATTGTCCATTATGTTTCGAGGGAAACGTACTTTCTCCAGGATTACGTCTGTCTTTGACGTATCAGAAATACATTTATAATCAAAGTTGGCGTAAATCAGCGTAGGGAGGAGGAAAGGGTTAAACAAACACGGGACTTTCACCCAGGAGAACGCTGTTAATGTCCCGTGTGAAGCCAAAAATAACTTTACATACAAAAATACTTCTACAACCATTATCAGGTCAATGTTTGTTATTTATCCAACACTTTGCTAAACTAACTAATTGCTAAACTAATCACCATCCTATTAGACTCAGCTATACTTTGTGTTCAGTGCTAATTTGTACATGTTAGCATGCTAACATGCTAAACCAAGATGGTGAACATAGTAAAGATTTTTCCTGCTAAACACCATCAGAATAACAACCTTGTAATTGTCTTTGTTTCCATTTTAGCATGCAGATGTTAGCATTTAGCTCAAAGCGCCGCAGTTCCCGTGTACAGAACTGCTATAGCATGGCTGCAAACTCTTAGTCTTGTTTAATTATTTGCTACATAAAACCAGTACAGTTACTATATTTCAACATGTATTTAAAGCCTGCATCACATTAAAAATATATTCAGTAAATGCTATTGAAACAACAGTTAAATAAAAACCTTGATTGTCAAATTTAGCCCACTTTTAACCTGGATGTCTGGACATCCGAGCAACTGTTATGTTACAAACAAAAGACAAATATTGCGAGACGAGAGCAAAGCCTCATTTTTACAAAACAAATTGTGTTGGAGTACAAAACAAAAATGCAGTTCATAAAACATGTCGGGGTTTCTATAATTGCCCAATCAAAGCCAGGCCAAAGAGTCATGAGTGCTTTCTCTTATTCTGCTGGTTACATGTGATCAAACCTTCACTAAAATCACTAAATAATACCTTATGGATGGGAATACAAGCAGCAGCACGACTTCCACGATAATAAAAAGTAAAGTGAGATCTCGACATCAGCCACATCTGCACTTTTTCTCCCCGTGGAACCAGACTGGACCGGACAATTCATTAGATTTATCACTGACTCATCCACATATCTGAGCTCGGCATGTAATTTCACTTTCCATCCATCCTACCTGCTCCAGCCGCAAATTCCCATTTAGTAGCCTGTGTCAGCCGGCCAGACTGGAGTCCCACAGGCGGCCGACGCTCCCTTTCAATTTCAGTAACGCCTATTTAAAAACAGCTAGCAAGTCAGCTAGCGGTGGATATCTGGGCGGTATTCATCTGAGGGGCCTGACACACATTCCGAATGTTCAATTTCTCTCTGCATTTGTCTTAATACATCCCAAGAGGTTGGTGCTGAAAAAGCTGTTGCTGCTAATATGAGTGACACAGAGCCACTGAGACAAAAAAAGTAAAAAGAAACTGGAAGCAAAGACCAGAAACTCATCTAATTTTTGCTCCCCAAACTTGGTGCTATGGATCCATAATTGAATATAATATTACCACCTGGCAAACCTTTACATTTGCAAAGAAAAGAGCTGTTAAATGCAAAGGAACATGTGCTGATTGAGCTATGTCAACACAGCCATACATTGTTTTTGCTACATAAAAATGATGTGTAATGCTTGAATTTTGAGTATATATTTAAGGTAAATTCATCAGTAGCATGTCGGCCATTTTTATCCTCGTGCAAATTTGAAGAATTACATACCAAGAAAAAGAAAGCTGGCTTATGTTTTTGCAAAATTATTGCAAAATTATTTTCTGAAATGTTTATCTACAGAAAAAGATATGATACTTCAGTGGAGGGCAAAACACACAAACATTACTATATGAAAGATGTTTCTACAGACCAGACATGATTACTGTGAGTTTATACTGTATGCAGCTATTGTCAGAAGTTGCTTTAAAACTAATTTCAGATATAACGGTGACAATAAAGGATCATATGGGTCTTCATTGAAAATTCCCAGTGATAAATAAATGTTATTAAGAAATAAAGAAAGAGCAGCAGCAGGTTGAAACTCACAACATGAAGTCTTGTTCCCAACATGGCTGGTCTCCTCGGACGGTGATGGTGGTGCTCTTCACATTCTGCACCTTTAACGTCACGTAGGCGTTGAACTTGTCTGGAAAAGAGGAGAAAGCAAAACTGTGACTCGGATTTAGCATTTTGATTAAATATCTGCTAATGTTAAATGAAGAATAATGTGAGAATGTCTTTTTTTTATTAGAGATTAGTTCATTTCAAGGGAACAAAACTGTGTAATTTTTGTCATGCATACATTTACATGTTAAAAATGTCATCTCATCACTGATTCTTCTAAAACAAACTATTTTTCTTTTGTTCTGTCCTGTTTGTACCATCCTGAGGCTCCAGTGAGCGATCTTATTTATTGATTGAACTACAGGAAATATAAATTTCAATCTCAGCCTAACAATAAAGTAAACAGCCAGTATTTCTGGAGCAGTGAAGCATCTTTGGAGCTCATGAAAAGATGAAGGGGAGATAAACAAAGGCTAAAAAACACAATCATGAGCGACTTTTCAGACAGGGGAGAATTAATTAAAATGACCCACATAGGACCAGAACTATAACGAACACACACAGTCAGTTAGATAGGAGATTTCATGCAGAATTTAATATTATATACTAATATAAAGGAGATAAAGACGTTATCCCTGACACTGCTGCAGGATATGACCACAAAATATGCTAATTTTAGCCTGTGCAATATATTAAGCTTTTCCTTTAAATCAATGAAAACTGCAAAAACTACAAACTACTGTGGACAGCATGTTTGTGCAGAACTGTCAGACAGCTGTGGTCAAGTGCGAGTCCCGTTAAAGACAATGAAAATCCCACTCATACCTCATCAAATACAGTCCTCAAAAAATGATAATGATGTCTTTGCAGTTAGAAAATCAGATCAACAAACATTGTAGATCTGTCCTCACAGGCAACATACTACATCTGATCAGGAAAAGTTCATTTGTCAGAACAGATTACAGCGTACTCTTAAAAAGTACTTCTTACATGAAAATAACCAAAACCACTAATTTGTTTTACTAAATTAATAGTATATTAATTAGTTTTGTGAGAAAACAAAATTACTAAATCAAATGGTAAAACATACTGCAGAATAAACATGATTTGTTTCACGTATCAGTGTCACGATACTGTAATGTCTAACTTTGATACAATACCATGGAAAATAACATTAATGACCAAATCTTATAATGGTTGGGAAAACCCTTTTGTTTGTTCTGGCATCTTGTTGGCTAAAAAGTTGGTGACATTTTTATGTGAAATTACACGCATGTAAACATAAACGGCACAAATCGAGGTCACCAAAAAGAATCGAGGTCATGCCCATATATCGTACGATAAGCCAATAACTTCAAAATGAATCGATTCTGGAAAAATTATTGAACTTATGTCCAATATTGTACGATAAAAATAATCAAGGCCATGTCCATAATTTAAAATGAGTCGATAAATTATAAAATGTTATGAAGATCGTGTCTCTATATCGTAGGATAAGGCGATAACATAAAAATGATTGAGGTCATGTAAAATAACACGCATGTAAACATAAACTGCAAGCAATGAGGTCAACAAAACCAACCGAGGTCGTGTCCATATATCGTATACCATACACTAATAATTTAAGAATTATGTAAGTCGGGTCTATATGTCTTACGATAAGTCAATAACGTGAAGAATATCAAGATCACGTCCATATATCATACAATAAGTTGATAACATAAAAATGATGGAGGTCATGTCCAGCACTATAAATGATATCTGATATTGCTGCATTTTTGTCTTTTATTTGTTTATTTCTGTTCCCTTCTTCTTCACAAACCAGTTTCTATTCAGAAAATATTGAATTAAAAAAGAGATCACAGCCATTATTAATATTCACACAAGGTACATGTTTAGTGCTAAATTGCAGCACAAATATGAAGGAAAGCTTAAAATTCTGTTTTTAACCTTTGAATCTTCCGTAATCAGAGACCCAGAACAAGAGATGAAGAACAAAGATGAACAAAAATGAACAATTGCACCTTAAATAACTTCCGTGTGCCTTTTAATAATGCTCATTTGCAGTGTGGTGTCACTTTAAACTGTGCCGCGCTGAACAAAGAACATTTTGTACCGAGGAAATGCCACTTCAGGGGGTGAACCACGGTCTCATTACATTTTCTAATCTCACCCTGATGGCTGTATATAGAGAACTATATGACTCCTTCCCTTCTTTTTCTATAGACGCTGGTCCATTTTCAGCTTTGATCCAGGCTTAATGTATTCATATTCAGTCATGTTAAAGCTGCACTTGGTTATTCTACGAAGATCAGCTGGTGCAAAGATAATAACTCTCTTTTTCCTGGTTGGTCCTCCTTGTTCTCATTCAGGGTCTGAGATTACTATTCCATAATCTGGGGACTTTGATGTTGATGAATGCATCACATTAACTTTGTCCTCTTTCACTGTAACTGCTGTTTCCTTGCAACCATTCTTGTATTCAACATCTACACATGCAAAGATGTAGCCTGGTTGCAAAATAGATGCCCACATTTCATGTTTTGGGGGATTCAAACAGCTCTGTTGTTGAGTTGATTTAAAATCCATGAAAAAAAGCAACATAAATATTGGAAAGATTTGTTTGTTGTGTGTTGATTTACAGAGACTACACTTCAACATGAAAAAAACATAAAAAAACTGGTTTTCACACAGATAATGGCTAACATTAGCACAATGTCTCACAATCTCAATAATGATTGTATAATAGTTTCATTATTGAGTAGCAAAGATGGGTGCAAAAGTGTGAAAATAGAGCCTGGTGTGAGTTTGTTGCTGGCTCTGTATTTGACTTGATATTTGCTTTATAATCTTCATAATAGAATAATAGTAACCATCAAAAACACAGGCAAAGAACGTCATACAGTTACGTTCTCGTGACAAAGACCATTAATGGCCGCAGGAAGAAGTGAGACCTTGTTTTATTGCTCAACAAAACAGTTCTTCACTTGTTGACAGTCAACGTTAACCAGTGTTGTTCACCAGCCTTAACCATATATTATTTTAACCATAAAAGCAAGAGCCCCTTAACCTCAACAAAGTCAGGCTGGTCTCATCCAGCATTGTAGCTATACCCAAGAAAAATAATCTGCCGTAATTTGCAGATATCCCACAAAATGATTTCTTATGTTATCCAAGTAATCATAAACAAGGGAGTATAAATACCCCTTAAGCATACTTGGTTTTGCTGCCTTAACCTAACTAAGTATTTCATTATCAATTCCAAAACATAACCGAGTAATTATGTTGCTTAAAAGTTAACTAAGATGTTTCCTGTGAAGACGGAAGTTTATTTTGAAAACCTGTATGTATGTAATGAGCGAAAAAGTGACATGAGTTGCTGGTATTCGTAGGAAAACGAACAAAAAATGATGAGTAACTCTTCATAGGATGTCATACAAACCAGATGTATGAGGATACATTGACAAAGGAGTTACTTTTAAACAAAACCCCAATCTTTCCCTAGACTTTAGGCGGGATTTATGCTCGCCAAACTAGTATAAAAGATCCAAAAGTGTCTTTGTCATGATTCCATGTCAGCTAATGTTCATGCAGCCGTCCTAGCGGAAAGTAAAACCGAGGCTCCAATCTGTCTTTTGTGTGCCTAAATCAACCAAAAAACTTAACCATAGTGGTTTTGGAAATATTTCATTTAGTAACAGTGATTTTCAGCATTATTTTTGGAGGACACTGACAAAAGGTCCCATCCTTCCAATAAGGACGTCAAAAAGGCAGTTAAAAGGCTGTGTCTTTTGGCAAACTGTGTTGTATGTTTGCCTTTAATGAAAAATAAAAAACTCAACCAAATGTCCTCCTCAGGGACAAAATATGTGTGTGTGTGTGTGTGTGTGTGTGTGTGTGTGTGTGTGTGTGTGTGTGTGTGTGTGTGTGTGTGTGTGTGTGTGTGTGTGTGTGTGTGCGTGCGTGTGTGTGCGTGTGTCCTTCCTTCTAGCTCACAGTGATCAGCAGAGACCAAGCAGGGTTGAGCCACCAAACCACCTAATCCCTGCTTGATTACCTGCCTCAAGTGGCCCACTCCTCACACGTACACTGAGCGTATGCAGAGTTGGTGTGTGTTTTTGTGTGTCCTTGTACATCTCTGTGTTCTCAATTTAGCAACCACTTTGTTTTGAAGAGGGGCCCGAGGAACCGAGGGCAGCGTCACTGGATCTGGGGTGAAGACGAGGTGAAGGGCGTGACTGTTCAGCTGCAAACATCATAACATTACGGCCAGCGTTTGGTTCCAATGGCCAGTTTCCAATTTGGTTGTGGCTCCATGTTGGTAAAACACCTGCTATCATTAAGCTCTTATGCACTTGATGAAGTCTTAATTAATCTATTTAAGTTGATAAATTAGAAATCCAGAGCGTATCTATTAGCTACACACAGCCCTCAACATGAAGACGGCTAAACTGGCAGCTAGAAGCTAATGGTGCTAGCATTGCTAACAGTGCAAACAATGGCAACAGTGCCGACAGAGCTCAGAGTGTTTACTTAGCTACCCAGTTGGGTGAATAGACAATACAAAAAATAAAAATAAAATATATATATATATATTTATTTATTATTTATATATATATATATAAAATAAAATATATATATTTTTTATATGCCCCTCATATATATATATATATATAATATATATATATATATGAGGATATATATATATATATATATATATTTATTAGTTACATTTCCCTTTTATTCACATGGGTGCACAATCTATGGGAAGTAAAAGAGCATTTATAAGAATACAACGAATATGTTTTTTTTTTTAATGAAATGCTGAAAAAATACTTTTATCCCATTCATAATCCAATAATCGGAATAATTATGGACAGATTATAAATGATCAAAATAGTCGTTAGTTGCAGTCCTTATATCTTTAGGAAGCAAATAGTTGATTGCTGCTATATTATTGCTTGAATGAATTTAGCACCTTCAACAAATTTATCTTATTTTCTCATCTTCTTTTTTCTGCATAAATTCAGGAAGCACATGATGTATTTGCTGAAATTTTATTTTTGTTATTTAAATAAGTATAAGCATTTAAATAAAACAATTGCTAATACATACAGTTGAAAGCTAAACCCTAATTGATTTGATAAATGTTTTGAGCTCTTAAACCCAAAATGTGGCCATTCACAAGACTTTTGTCCTTAAAAATTAAGCCAGATATTGTTATAGGTACAGGTTATCAGTTAATTGCCTTAGTCCGGAGCACTGGGTTCAAAGTCATAAACATTTTTTAGAGCTGATGGTTTTAGTAAGAGCTTTTTAATAAGGTGCAGCGACTAAGATTTCAAAGTAAAGCTTGTCTTCATCAGAGTAAAAGGATGAGAAAAGATCTAAAAGATGACATGCTTTATGATGAAACACTAGTTGCTGTTATTATAACCATGTTCACTGGATCTCATTAGTCTGCATCTGTTGTCTGTTGAGGCACCAGTTTAAGCTCCAGGTTGCACCAAGATCCCTTCATCCATATTCTGTCAGGCTGTTCTCATCCAGCGTTTGAGCTGGACCTACAATAAAAACGATGTAATTCGTAGTTATCCCACAAAATAATTTGTAATGCTATCCACGTAATCATGGAAGAGGAAGTATTAAGTCCACAAAAGCCAACACAGGGCTGTTAGGACGTGGGGATGGATGGGTCCAACAAACAGTGGTCAGTAGAACCAGGCTAGGCATGTTAAGAACCGTTAACGTAAATTAAAGGAGTTCCACATTTTAGGAAATATGCAAATTTGCTCTCTTGCAGGGAGTTGGATGAAGATCCAGACCATTCTCATATCGGTATGATAAATATAAAGCTACCACCAGATGCTTGTTAGCTTAGCTTCGCATAAAGACAGTATGTTACATTTATCTGTGCAAGAAACAGTGTAAAAAACACATTCTGGTTAATGGGGTTTGATTTATCCAGACATGCCAGTGCTTTTTTCTTCACAGTTTCAAGGCAGTTCATGAAATATTCACAAAATGCAATGTATTGTCTTTGTGTTCAGGGACTTTTTTTTCAGAATGACATTAAAATGAAAATTAAGGAAACAAAACTTTTAAGGGAAAGTTAAGGGAAAACATCATGGTTGGCCTGAAAATAACTACATAGAGATAAGTTTAAGCAACAAAACCAACAGCTAGGTTTAGTAAAAGTGTCATGAACTGTAAGAATTAGTCAACAAACCCACTACCATAGAACCACAACGCCTTGTTGAACACCAGTCTTCTGGTTGAATGTCCTTTGTGTTTGACCCATACACCTCCCCTCACCTCCCGCCCACCGGTACTTGTATTTTTGGATATTATAAAGTACATAATTTGCTCTGACTTATGCTTTACTAACGTGGATGCGTTTAATGTGTGTCCACCATGAATAAGGCTTCTAATTGACTTTCAATTGGCATCATTTTCTTGCTGAGCGACACTAAAATAAACTTACAATTGGTGTCCCTGTATACAAAACCAATACATTGCATTTCATGACTATTTCACAAACTGCCATGACACTGGGCTGAATTTCTTGGGGTGGAAAAACGGGTTAAGGTGCAATGCCACCATCTTCATCCATGTGTTAAAACCAGGTTGTATCTCATGAGGGAAAGCCAAGATGGATGCTGTTGGATTTCTTATTATTGTACCTAGTATTTCATCCAGAGGTGAGACACATGAAATGTCAGGCGTGTGGCCTATCCGTCACCCCGCCGAGCAGAGCTGAGGCATAATGACGGAGGCAAAAGACCGGGGGGTTGAAATGGTTAATCAGGAATAATCCATCATTCACTTAAGGGGGTTGCCAGTTCTGTGATTAGGGGTACGAAGGGACTGACAGGGCGCAGACAACCCCATTTACAGCTTGAGCTAAAAGTGGCATTGAAAAATTTGGAAAACCCAACAACTCTGGACATGCCATGAGAAAAACCAATAACAAACAACACAAAAATAAACTGAATAAAAAAATTGAGCCTTCATCTATGTTTAGAATCTATTTCCCAGGGCTGTCATAAAAGATGACCTCCATAAATGATAGGCTGCATGCAAACACACACAAACACGCACAAACAAAAACACCTTCCTCCAGTAAGCAGCAACTAACTGTGGTGGGGAGGACATATCCCAGCATGCAGCGGGACCCTCATGGGGCGCAGCCGGCGTCATTTATAATTAAGTGGCGATGACTTATGAAAATAAATAAGTTATATTCGGTTACACCCGGACGTGCGCGGCGCAGCCAGGCAAGATGACATTTACTAGGCTGTCTGCAGTAATGAATACTCTATTATGGGAGGAGGCTGGAGAGCGGGCGGAGGAGAGCTTTTGGTGGATGACGGAAGCTGAAGGAGGTATTTAACTGAGACTAAATTCTTTTGGACTCACAAGTGCAAACAGACAGGATGTTCTCTTTTTATATGAGTTGCATTGTTTTTGACAGCATGACCTGCTTTACATTTACATAACTTAAAATCTGCGTTAATTGATATTACCATATTGATGCAGAATCAAGTGACTGAGTGTAATCTGTAAGGGGTCGCTTGTTTTGACAAATCCACCACAAATATTCACCAACTTTGCAGTTCATAAGGTCCTTATTTTCTTTTTTTTGTGGTCTTTATTGTGGTCAGCAGGTATCTTTTTGCAGCAAACAAGTTCTGATAAACTATGGTAAGCACTAAACAGCAGACAGGAAAAAGTGTATCTGCAAAGCTGGTGAGGACAAGAAGAATATCAGGCAACCAAATAACCAGATTTGATGGAGGAGACCAAAACTTAGCTCAAAGGAACAAATATTGAACTCATGTGATGGATGAAAACATGACTCTAATGAATGTTAATGATGTTCTGTGTCCAATAAGTAGGCATTTTTTGCTTATATGTTCTGTGGGTCTGTCAGCTTGTTTTGAGAAAAATATGGCAACTGCTTTCAAATGAACTAAGGTGACTCAGGAGGAATTGTTCCCGTTTGCAATAAGCAACATACTGTTCAGTGCAGACAGCGCCTCATTTCCTCGTTATTATAGGGATTCATCTGCATTCATTAGGTCATCACGGCAAAATAACCACTACCACCGGTGAGCAACCTCGTCGGATATGAAAAACTACATGATTTCAGACTACTTCCTGCTCAAACACACCTGAAGTCTGATGTCTAAGGTTAATTATTTATTAGGACATGTTCAGTCTAAAAGTGTCTGCGCTTGTACAGAAAAGGAAACAAAAACAGGTCTGACCGCGAGTCAAAAGCCTCATCATTTATTGATGAAAATCATGTCATCTCTAGCTATAGACACAGCAAACACATAGAGCATCCTATTTAAGATCACCTTTAACCAATTCTGATGCAGCAGACATATTTTTACAGGACTAACAAACAAAAATAAACAAAATAAATTGTTATTAGTCTAATCATTCTGCATGTCATAGGTAATAACAAATATAAAAGAGAAATAGAGGATTTGATATTGGTGACAGGAGGAGAGTTTTGAGTAAACGTGTTAATTAAATGAGTAGAAATGTATTTTTCATATTAGGAATGCGCTACACCTTTTACTATTAACAACTCCACTCAGTCAATCTTTTAAGGACCCTTTTTGTTTCTAATTTACATTTCCTGTCAGGGTTGTTTTTCCAAAGCAGCTCGAGATTCAAACTAGTTTCCCTTCTGATTAAAATCCCACTTCACAAACCTCTAATCCAGAGATTTGCAAGTACGGTAAGTGGTGTCATGACCCACAAGCCGATATCAGCTGATATCACTGAGTTGCATCTCTTAGACTTGAGAGAAAGGAAGTATTCAATTAAATTGACTGGTAACGTTGCTCTGGAGTGGATCACCTTCCACATGGACATCCTAAGTGGCCTCTGACTCTGTAACTGAAGGTGAATTACATTACGTCTTCTATTTCAGTGGACTGTAAATAACACACAGTGTCACACAGCAGTATGACTGTTCTCCAGTGTGCTGCAACTGAAATATGAGCAACATTTGGCCCAAAAACAGTCATTAAGCCAAACAATTTAGCATTATTGAAGAATTCATTGTGTCCTTTGGATTGAACCTCATGGTCCTTTGGAGGTGTTACTTAAAGGATTAAAGGGATGGTTGAAAACTACAAACACTAATGCATCAAGACACTGACACTACCAATGGTTTTCTCTGGGATTATTTATTTTGATCAAAGTTAGCATTGATTCCAATACTGTAATAGTCAGAATTGAACTATTGTTTAAAAGCTTTTGAGCTAAAGCAATGATTCCTAAAAAAAAAAATCAAGCCTGAAGCTACATGGACCTGCATAGTTTCTCCCAAAGCCCGAAACTTAGCCAAAACCATGGCTGTAGGTTTGTGCCCAAACCCAATCTAAAACCAGAAATTCCACTTTAAGAAAATGCATTACTAGATAAGGTCAAGTGATGTATTTGCGGTGCGGTAGCAGACATTAGTGACGCAAACTCAGACATGCCCCTTTTCAAAACTGTCATATGACAGACTATAAGCTTTACATAAAAAAAAGAAAAGAAAACAGGAAAGTGGTTTGGAGCCGACCCGATTCAAGCCCGAGGGAATTTTGAAAAAATGACATTCCAATCGGTTTAGGGAGAAAATCTGAGCTCTAGTTTCACCTGCTTGTGCTGCTAGATGAAAAAGTCTGGTATCACAACAACAACATCATCCCTAGTTCTCTCGGGACTAGGGATGTGACGTTATAGAATTTTAGCAAGGATTGTGATAAAAAACACACTCACAATAAGTTGATTATGTAAATTTTCGCTATCATTGTAGAGAAGTGAAGAATAAAGCCGGATTTTACAAATACAGGAATCATCATTTAAGAAAGCACGGACTCACACAATGTTGCTATATATTTTTTGATATATTTATTTAGAGTTTCCTATATTTTTGAAGGGGAACCTTATGAGTTATGATTACCTTATTTAAAATTGTTATTTTTTTTCACTAAAAGCATATTCACAAAAAAAATATTAGTTACTTAACAAAAACAAAGGTTAAAGTGACTCCAGTATGTTTTAGTGCCATTTTCAAGTGTTCTAGGTTTATTCTGATTATGAGGATAACAATTTGAATCCCCATTTTTTGTCCAGGATATTTGTGACATAATTTCCATGCCTTTTGGAGACCACGAATGTCTAAAAACAGGACAATGTGCCTTATATCTTTTAAACTAATAAAGTGACACATATACCAGCCAACTTCTCCCAGGGGTCGTCCTCCAGTGGGGGTTTCAGGAGGGCTTTGGGGCATCGGCCAGCTCCCCAAAGGCAAAGAATCAATTGCTTTTTTTACTATTAAGATAAATCAGATCATGTTTCCCAAACTGGGACATTAGAGTGGGACAAACTCTAGACTAATAATCGTGTCACATGACAGAACTGCATTCAGGGTTTACTCTCTATCACCTACATGAGTTAAAGCCCTGAGGGGGAAATAGGTGACTTGTTTTAGGTCAAAAAAGACATTTATGGATTTCCTTTTCTTCCTGTGTGTGTCAGACAATTTACAATAAGGGGACTGCAATGAAATTCAGCACTGAAATAAAAAAAATCGAGGATATAATGTATCAAATAATTATTGCTCAAGCCCCAATTTTCTCTGTATTCTCAAGAGTTTCAAGTTTCAAGGGCGTTCTGCTGCTTCTGAAAACCAGTTTCCTTTTACAGTCGACTGAGCAATTTATTTGGTATTACGAACAACTTAAACTGCAACTGATTCAAAGGGAGGGACTGAAGAATAAACAAATTAAATGGCATTTCTACAGTAGCTCGGACTGTACATTAGCAACGCCATCACTCATGTCCTGTTTTATGAACCCCGGGGAGGCCAATCAAATCTCTTCCTTCCGCTCTGAAAATCCGCTCTGCGATCGGAGGCCGGAGGCAGCCAATGACAGATCACCGCCTGTATCTGGAGTCTGTCTCTGTCTCCTGAAGACACTGAGAGATTTGTCTCCATCTTCTCCTTTATGCCGGGGTGACACGTTGTCATTTCGGGCTAGCAGGTGGCCCTTTTGTCTGTGATGATGTATTGATTTTTTTCTCTCCTCCTCTGGCTCGACTTTTTTATTCTCCCACTCGTTGCTGTTGTTCTACCCTGATCATAGCCTGGAGAAAAGATGGGAGCAACAGCTGCATCCAGCAAATACAAGAAAAGACAGTGTTCCACTTTTGACTGGCTGCTGAAATGTTCATGCTTCATCCCCAACGAGGAACTGTATGAAAAATGTTTTCAGCTGTTGTTCTCCTCTGTGACTTATCTACTGAGGAAATCCAAGTACATAACCGTGGAGCAAAGACTGTATATAAGAAGTGGACGTAGTAGTCGTGATGTAACCCATTAGTTTGTGGACTGATGTTTTGAAGCTTCGAGTTTGGCATTTTGGCAGTCGCCACTGAGCCAAGGACATCGTATACGGCTCTGGTAGCAACTTGTAGGTAGCCCCGCCCTAAAGCATACCCTGCTTTATGGTCTGTTTGACTCTAAATGGAGCATCATTTACTAAATGAACATCATGCTGTATTGAAGAAGACTTGAAACTAGAGATTGAGACCATAAACTCATGTTTACAATGTTTACTGAGGGAATAAATCAAGAGAGAAGTAGAGTCATTTTCTCATAGACTTCTATACAACCAGAGGAGTCGCCCCCTGATGGATATTAGAAAGTTTAAAGCACTTCCGCATTGACTTTACTTTTCAGAACAGGAGATTGCCAACTGCCATGGAAACAAAATCAACAATGAGTACAGGACACGCATAGAAACACTAACATCTGGAGAGTAAAACTGCACTTTGACCAGTTGGAAGCTCAACTGAACTACTGTTGGACGTCAATCTTATGCATCAAGTCCTCATATCGAGAGGTATTAAAATAGGTAAAAGTTGCGGTTTGGGTTTAAATAATCAACAAACCAATGAATAACAGTCTCCAGTGTGAAAGTCTGACAACTGTCCCCTCAGACCTCCTCCCTCAGAGCTTTTGTAAAACTATAACAACCAAACACTACTTCCAATATTGTTTCTTAGCGACAACTTTTATTAATTCAAATCCAATTGGCTTGACATAAAGACAAACATTAAGCGTTTGCCAAACAACTGTTTTTCCCCTGAGAACATTGTCATAAAGGCTTGAGAAGTTTGATATTTGTTTCACAGACGATGAATCCTACCAACATTTGTGAAACCCTGACTTTTCCTCTAGAGCCACCATACGGTTAACAACTATTAAATTAACTGCCAATAAACTTGGCACAAACAGACAAGTTTCCCTTAGGATGATTTTTAATAACTTTGATGATCCCATGACATTTCCTCCAGCACAATCATTTATCATTTTTACATTTACCAGTACCTTGGTTTATGAGTAAACCACGGACATTACAGTCAGCCTGCGACTTTTTGTTTAGTGCTATGCCAATGCATTAAACTAAGATGGATAACCTTACGAATATTATACCTGACACTTGCAAGTATTGTTTAGGTTTTTGTTCTTAACCTCAGGAAAGTCACTGAAGGGGAAGTCAGAGCTTTTCTAAAACAAATGACACTGATTTTTTTAGTTTAAGTTTAGTAAAACCTCTCATGGGAGAAGTTTGTCTATTTTTTCTTAAAGACAGATTTTTAAGTTAGCCATCTCTACGGGTGTTTTTATATTAGGTAGGATTAATTCATACCGTGCCTTAGTACAATTGTTTTTGTTTATGTTGTTGCTGCAGTGTAGAAAGGTGCTACTCAATCCCAAGATCCCAAGCTCATAGGAGTCAACTTTTGCATTATGGCTACTATTGTTTATATCTTGGACGTGAGAACGGATTCGTTTTTAAACTACTCGCCGATTGTTATGCTTGTTAAAGTCCACTTCTGGGTTTTGGTACAATTGGTTTTCACACCTAACACTAACCGAACCTGAGTACGGACTGCACTGGACTTTTGGGTCAAGTGTTCCTGATGATTGTCTCATAAAAACTTCAAACATCTTCATCGGATTCTGAAAACTGTAACAATATATATCCTGAAGAAGAAACTATCGAATTCTCCACAAACTTCCACAAATTGGAAAGTCAACCATCACTTTCTCCTGTAAAATCCGAGCTCTAGCTACATATAACTTAGATCGAGACAATTAATGAGACTAAGCTGTCTCTCTTTCAATGCTCGAACATCAACAGATATTCAGTATGGTGCATTAGCTCTTACCTGGAGGCCCGTGGAGTTTGGCTTTCTTCACTGGAAGAGAAAAAGAGAAAACACAGATTAGTCACAAGATAAACTCGTTTTACTTTTCTTGCATTTTGTTGTTGTTGCCCCATTCGTCTCCTGGATTAAGGTTGATGTAATTTGTGTTGTTTTTTTGGGGCAGGATGGTTTATGAACCTCATAGGATTGTTTTTTTTTATAACATTACATTTACATTACATTACAGTCATTTAGCAGAAATCCAAAGCGACTTACAATCAGTAGTATATTACATATCATTCACCCATTCACACTGATGACAGGCTACCATGCAAGGTGCCACCATCAGACTCTAACTAACATTCATGCAACATGGTTCGGGAGCAACCTTGGGGTTAAGGTCTTGCCCAGGACACATCGACTTATCGAACCACCAACCCTCTGATTGGAGAACTACCTTGCTCTCCACTACGCCACAGCCTCCCTGCACACCTGTTGCTTCTTTCTTTCTGTCCTTTCTCGTGTTTCTTGTGAGTGTTTATCTATTTTATTGTGTTTAATCGGTTAATATAACTGAGGTTAGGTAGAATATCCCTTCTTATCTTTATATGAAATGCAAAAGACGTCATTCTTACTTCCCTTACATTTACCAACTGTTAATCATTAGGATTGTAAAAGGCCAGTAATCAATATTTTTATGAAAAAATGTAATTGGGAATTTAGTCACAGCACTTAGTTAAACTGTAGAAAAAGAACTCTGAGGCTTTAATATCTAATATGATTTATTATGTTATGCTTCTTGGTAACTATTATCTAACACAAAACCCTGTGTTTGTATTGGCACTGGGTATTGCAGGTAATGGATGTAGTCAAAATGTATTCTGTGTGAATCAACAAGGAAGCGAGTTGTGAAAAGACAATGGACACATTCTGTTAAACACATAAATATTAACTATGATATTTGATCCTGTGGGTGGACAGATGCATTGGTAAATGATACACACTTTTCATGATATACAGTGACCTTGAATTGTTTTAAGAAAACTGTTGTTATCTACCCACAATGCCACTTTATGACAGTATTTGAAGTCAAATAAGTCCACTTCACACATACTAAGGAAATGTTAATACATTAAAATAACATGATAATCCTCCATTTAAGCTCCAAAAGCGTCATATTTTTACAGTGACAATGTGTAATGTGAAACAGTCACTCATATACATGTGAATGTTTGAGTGAATGTTTCTGTTGAATGTTTTATACAAAAAAAAAAATAGGCAAAAAGGTTGTCACAGGTGTAACCACAAACATCCCCGATTGCTGCATTGCACTGCAATAGTTGCTTGAAAAGAAACAAAAGAAACTGTGCTTTTTCTTCCATTCTGCTATGAGAGCGGTGTAATGATTGAAAAGTGTTTCAAAAATTCACAGAAAAGAAAAATAAGAATTTTGAAGCAAACATGTTGGTCAAATTCAAAACAGGGTTAGGGTTATTGAAATATGTTTGGCCAAAGTCAGACATGACACAAAAAATAGAAATCATTTTGAAATAGAAACTAAAAACTCATCTATTCAGTCTGGTTTTATGTAGTGTTTTGACTCTGGTTTTTATCATTATTGCTTATTGTTAAGTCTGATTTTTATACAGTGTCTTTCTTATTTTTCCCTCTAATTTTTGTGTTTCACCATAATCAATTATGTTGTATTTTATTCATTTATTTCTTCTTAATTTGTAGTGCATTAGTCCTACTTCTACCCTTCATTTTAATCTGTTTTCTTCTTGTCAATCATTTGTAAGGCACTTTGAATTGCATTTGATTAGTTTGAAAGGTTCTATATAAATAAAAACTTGATTGACTGTGTAAAAACTTAAAGAACCTTTAAAAAAAAAAAAAATACTTAAAAGAACCACATTTAGAATTCACACACAATGCAGCACCAGATGTGTTGAAATGCCAGAGTGTCTTGAAATGCCAACGTGTGCTGGCCTGATGCATTTAACGATGCAATGATGCCCCCAGGAGACGTGTTGCAGTCATTTTACCACGTAGCAGTATAAAACTTTATTGCCTTTTTAAGGTAATTTAGTTACTTAAATTAGGTTTGAATTCAAATTCTCACTAAAGGGAGATCGATACGTTAATTCAATCACAAGCCCAAAAGTGTGAGATGTGATAAGAGCGAGAGAGAGAGAGAGAGAGAGAGAGAGAGAGAGAGAGAGAGAGAGGGAGATCATTAACAGGTCATTTGTCTTAGGCTGTCAGCACAGCTTGCTCTGAGTGTCACTCGTGCCAGCTCGGCGAAGGATCAGAGGAAGCCCGGTGGCCTCGTTGGTCAAGTGCCAATCCGGCTCTGACAATACCTGTGTATCTGTGAAAGATGCATAATGATGCTACAGAGAGTCACAGGTAGAAAAGAATAGAAAAGTTTTAAATGTCTAAGATTGAGAACACACATAAACAGAGTTACACTGATCGTCACCATAAACATAACTCAATGCAATCTCATATTTCTTTCTGAAAAATACAAAATTTGTTTCTTTTCATATTTTAAGATAAATTAGCATCAACTGTAACTTGCTATTAGAAGCAGAAGTAGAAGGACTACTAGATAAGTTACAGGAAAAAATTGAATATAAATAATGACAAAGTTTCTAGTGGGAAACATTAGGATCTTCTAAGAGAGAGGCAGTGGAAGATCTTGTAGTGGCAAAGTTCTTGTAGAAGCCAGTCACAGATATAGGAGGTTGCTAGGTTATGTAAGTCTTTACAAAAAAGTAAAAAGGACTTTGAATTGAATTTGAAACAATTAAGGTAGCTAGTGCAGGATCCCAAGCAGCGGGGTAATGCAATTAATGTAATGCACATTAGTCATAAAGCTGGCTGCATCATTCTGAGTTCACTTTTTAGGTAGTCTCGGAAAAAGAGAGTAATCTAATCTACTTGTAATAAAAGCATGTATTTGGTATTTCAGCATCGTTGATTAAAGATGTTCTCGTGACCACATTACATGGTGGAAACCAAAATTAGATCAGAGTCCAAAACTACTTCAACTCCTTTGTGTCTTACTCTGTCTGTCTGAACAGACAACCAAACTGCTGTCTCTGTCTATAAACGTTTGATTCTTCAAGCACAATCTCTGACCTCCTTTTCTCATTTAGTTTTAAATTAGTTAAGTTATTTGACATCACGTTGACTAATAATGTTTCCTTGAGAGAGCAATTTGGCCTTTAAAGAAAAAGTATAGGACCTAGAATACTTCCTTGAGGAACACCATAATAAATATCAAATATATGTAACACAAAATCGCCTAAACTAAAAGTTAGATAAGTAAAAAGTTACAAGTATGAGCAAAACCAGCCAAGCCTTACACCACAGAGACCTACTCATCAAATCTATTGATTAAAATGCCATGTTCAATTGTGTCAAATGTAGCGATAAAGTTTTGAGATCTGGGCAAGCAAAACCACATTTTGTGATTGTGGTTAACAACATGGTTCAATACTGAAAGACACTTTATATATACTTTATATATGTTGCACATTTATTTTTTTCTCAGCAAATAAAATATTTCTCACTTTGTCCAGAGTAAAGCCATCTTTGTCCAATGTTTACACGCTGTTCAATGAGTAAAAAGTTTACAAACAATAGTGTGTGAGAGAAATGTTTAAATCCCCTCACACTAAAGCACGTACCAGAGACAGACTATGTTGATACACAAGCTTTATTAATATCTGATGGTTCGCTAAAGAGGAGCTGTGTAGGAAGCTACTTACTGTTTTGAGAGTAATTTCACAGTTTATTTTACATTTGTGGTGTGATTTTATTGATCCCAGGGAGGCAATTTATTGTTTTTTGGTGGAGTAGAGAATAAGGTCAGACTTTGAGCAGCATCACTGAAGCTTGTGGGACTTTGCTGTCAAGCTTTTATTTGTGTTGAGATGTTTTTATGAGCCTCTTGAGATGATTTTCAATTTAGGAGCACAAACTTGTGATTTTATGACATCCTGTTCCATCATTGTGGGTAAATAAAGGGTACATTCTGCCCCCGTTGAGGCAGAATCCAAACAAATTGTATTGTTACGTTATTTATTGCAAATAAAGTAAAAAGACAAGAATGGGTAGGAGAATCAACAACATTCAGTCACATCAATCATAACTTTTAAGCCAAATGTTGTAAAGTGCTACTCTCATTTCTGCTCCTCAGTGCTTCAGCCATCCAATCTCCAAACCACAACAGACACTGTAAATGACTTGGCTGATGCTTCTTCGTCCGTTTGCCAGAGTAATCACCACCTTTCAAGATCACAGCTGCTGAAGATGAGAGCTTTTCGGTGCATTTTTAGCACTGAACTGGCATTAAAATACACACCTTCTGTTCTTTTTTTAAAACAGTGTGACTGTCTTTGAGATTGGCATCTCATGTCTGAGAGACGTCCGCTGTCATATCTCACACTATCTATATCATACACTCACATTTAGAGCATTAACTTGGTAAAAGTGGTCACACATTATCCAGCAGCACATCAAAGTCAAAAGCACGATATCAGAAGACAGAGTTATTTGTTTCCAATTGGATGTAAGATGTTCATGTTTGACAAATGTTTTGATGCAACAGTATTTTTTGGCATCTTATAAGTCCACATGGGCGTTGCACTTCTGTGTGCAGAACAGATTCAATAAATAATAAACAAAACACATGATAGAGAACAGAATCAATGATTTAAGATCCTTAAAATTGATTTTGGTGACCCACAGAAATAAAAATGCATCCACTTGAAAAGAATTTGGAATAGGGATGTAGTTTAGAAGCAATTGGTCACAATGGTGCATTCAAGTGCAGTTTTAAATCCTGGAATTGTCTTAAATTGTGAATGCATTGTAGTTTTGAGACGGATTCCTCAAATGTTGTCAAATTGGACCACCATAAATAAATTCAAAACCCACCATAAATACCTCTAAACGCATGATTACTAATAGTTTTTACCAACTATTATTTTCTATGTTTTGTTATTGTTGTATTTTATTTAAGTTAAGTAAAATTAGCAATACCACATTGTAGAAATACTCCAAACGTCCTGCATTCAAAATATACTTAAGTACAAAAGTGTCAGTATCGAAATTTAGTTCAAGTACCAAAAGTAAAAGTACTCAATCATGCATTACTGTGTTCATCACTTTAAAGTTTCAGCTGGTAAAAGTGGAGCTGATTTTAAATATTCATATGCTGCTGGGTAGCTTAGCCTATAATAATATATCATAATGTACAAGTTGATTTACTTTTTGTATTAATAATCATCTGCACAGTAATAAGTACAATATTTTACTCTGAGAAAGAGTAGTGGAGTAGAAGTATAAGGTAGAATAAAATGGAATTACTCAAGTAAAGTACAAGTACCTCACAATTGTTTAGTACTTGAATCGATACGCTTAGTTACACTCCATCACTGGTTTGGTCAGATGTCAAAAGGAACCCTAAAAAAAATCTAATATTAAATTAAGTATTTGTGTATTTCTAAAAATGAAATATTTCGCAGTTGCAGCCAGAAAGCACCACAAAGGTCAGCGTCACATTTCAGAGCTCGCTGGAGCTCATCGTCCCTCTGGGCCAGCGGGAGGCCGGGCCTGATCAGAGGTAGCAAAGCAGGCCACATATCAGACACGTGTCTGTCGGAGTGATTGTATGAGAGGCTGCGTGCTGCTGGTGGCCGAGCGTTTGCCTGGTGGGATAATCTCTCCGGGCTAATGCCTTAAGCAGGGCTGAAATCTACCAGACCCTGCTGCATTGTGCTCTGGATGAATAACAAGGAGAAAGGACCATGTGGGAAAGAGGAAACCGTGTTTGAACAGGAAGAATTAACAGCGGCCACCTCTTGACCTCATGGAGCGTCCAAAGCTTTTCTGAGTGCTTCTTAAAGTTGAGATATTGAGGAAAGCCATGGTTTGATGAAAAAAAAAGACTGATGTTCACATGATGAGTCATGGATTGGATTAAACCAGCTGCACAGTATGAGAATAACTATGTCATGCTCAGATCCGTAGTGTCCATTCATATTTTGTCATGTATTATTCGCTTGAACGCTTCCAGCTGCAATTCATGTTGTTTCTATCTACAACAAACTGAGCTGTGGCATTGAATAATTTGACTTTTTCACTCCATGATTTGAGGTTTTTATTTAAAAAAATGAAATTATGAATAAATGTCTGCACTTTTTTTTTTCCTTGAGTGCCATCTTTCAAAAGATTGCTTCTCTGTTTGAATAACTAAGTCTGAAAAAGAGCATTCTACTCAAAACGTCACATGTGGATCTGATAACAAATTGCACTTAAGGGAGCTACAGTGTGCAGACCTTTATTTATATTTTAATTTCATATCTTTGGGCCCCTCCTGTCTTTTAATACCAGTTGTAGCTCAAGAGGCGATAGGGAGTCGCTGTTCTCAGTCAAACATGAGAGGATGAAGAAGAAGAGCTGCATCGAGGGCTTGTCACGTTGAAGGATGGATTTTTGGATTACATCCAAAGTGGTAGAAATGAGAAAATGACTTGTTTCTTCCTCCACAGTGGGTCTAAATGTAAAGGATGATCCGGGAGTAGGGACATACCCCTGACGCCGGGTTTGAATCTAACCGAATTCAAGTCTACTTACTTACTCACTCTCCATTGTATCCCAAAAAATAAACCATCAAAGTTAACTTAAACCGTACAGCCCCTGGTTATTGGCACAGTAAACACACAGATGGCCAACGTAATCTATAGGCCGACATCATACATGAAGATTATAAGATAACAGTTTTATTTTGACCAACTCTCGGAGCTTGTTTGATTGAATTTTGGTATTCCTGCCCTGCTTTGGTAATACCGTATCGGAGAATGGACTCAATTGTTGCCCTGTAGACCCCAAAAACCCTAAGTTAGTATTTGACACTGGATGGATGGATGGATGGATGGATGGATGGATGGATGGATGGATGGATGGATGGATGGATGGATGGATGGATGGATGGATGGATGGATGGATGGATGGATGGATGGATGGATGGATGGGATGGATGGATAGATGGATGGAGATAGATAGATAGATAGATAGATAGATAGATAGATAGATAGATAGATAGATAGATAGATAGATAGATAGATAGATAGATAGATGTAAAAATGATTCCCCCATTTCAGGACCTGTATGTGGCCACTTCTTACATATTCCATTTTAAAAAAAATGTTTTCTCCAATTTTGCTTTTCCAAACTGAGAAAATTAAATAACTGTGACAAGGCCACTCAACATCCCTAAACACTACATGTTTTTTTCCCCTACTAGTGATATTTACCTTTGATGTAAAGTGCAAAAACAAATGCCACTCATGAAATTCGACGCTTTGACTTTGCCGTCAATACTGTATCCACAGTGAAATGCCAGACGGATGAAAATACAGTTGGTTTTTATATTTATTTTTTAACAGACTGTAGTTTTAGCCTGACTCCGAGGTTGACTAACAGTATTACAAAGCCATAATGACTACATGTCATTTCCACTGTGCACCGATGACATTCTTCTCTTCATTAGACTGAAGCTCCCACTGCGACCACTTACTGGCTGCACTGGTGGCTCTGGTGGTTTCGATCTCTTTGAAGTGACGCGTGAAGGTGCGGCTTTGAAGTTCAAGGGTGGAAATAACCTCTTAATGGTGAATTAAAGACGTTTTTTCGAGGCCTATGAAGCCTCGGGTCCGATGACACACCAGCTTGTTCAGCGGGAGACCAGCTTACTGAAACCAGGCCTCAAACAGTGAGAGCTGCTGGCAGGGGGTCTGAGACTTTAATGTGTTTATGTCTGAACAATTCACTGATTCAACCGGCTTTCTTCTCTAAAGGGTTTGGATTAATGATTAAATATATGTGTAATGGCTCTTACGAGGCGAAGTCAAGACAAGGGCAAACAAGTTGTTTCCTCCATGTTAGTCATACAGGTAAAACTATTTCCAAGAGTGACTAATAATTAATGAGCTGGTATAATGATTACCATTTTCACTGTCTTTGCTTTGCATGCTATCATAATTAGAACAAAACTCGAAATGCAGCTGAGGCTGACGGGAATGTCATTAGTGTTGCAGGTATTTGTCCAAACAATGGGTTTGCACAAATGGAAATTTGACCTGATGATGGATGAAAAGTCAGTGGAGCTATTTCTGATCCTCCTGAAAGGTTCATGAATGTCTGAAACAAATCTGATGTCAACTAATCCCATAGCTGTCAAGGCATTTCACTCAAAACCACAAATGTCAGCCTCATCAGCAGATCATTAAAGTCATTAGGACTCATCATCTGGGGACCATAAATGTCTGCACCAAATGTTGTGCCAGTCCATCTGTCTGATCCATGGAGCCACTAGCTTGGTAAAAAAACATCCTTTCCTATATATCTTAAATATTCTGAAAAAGCAGGATTAGACTTTATAAATCTTTATTAGGTCCTGATCACAACGATGCTTTGGCAAAGCGCATCAGTCAAAACAAGACAATTCACCTGTGAAGCGAGGCTGCGTTCAAAACCTGGCAATCAAATGATGATTAACAGTTTGTTCGCCGATTAGTATTTGAAAATGGGATGACTTTGAATTATATAGTTCATCTTAATTAAATATTATGACCTTCCTCAACTAACTAAATTCTTAGTTGTCCAACACTAAAACAGGATTTAGTCGATTAATCGATTACTTGATGCAATCGACAGATCTGTAGTTTCTCTGCAAAGAATCGTGAGAAATCTTTAGTTTAAATCTTTAGTTTACCAGAAATGTGCTCACGAGTTTCTTGTAAATAACACATTGAGCATAAAAAATTGACTTAATAAATCTTAGTCGACCAAGACCCTTTGTGGATAAGATGACTAATCAACAAAGAGAATTAAATACAGCCAATATCAACCGTTCATCTGCATCAAAGCAGTAAGAAAGTGGTTAAGCAGTAAATGTGGCTCGATTTGATAGAAAAGTTGTGAATATTTGTACTTTTTATGCGCTTCTAAAAACACTACAAAAATGTGATGTGCGGCGCCATACCATAGGAAAACAATGGTTCTGCTGGCGACATGTTTCTCGGGCTGCGTATCGATGTGATCAAAGCTTCACCGTGAGAAGTCGTGACAAACTAACTGTTGACTCTTAACCTCTTGATTTCCTCGTACAGTACATATTCAAGGGGAAACAGAATTTCCCCTGCAGGTCTGAATAAAGTTAAACATTACTCATCAAGCAGCACATCAATCTTGTGTTTCTCCTCTCATTCATTTCTCTCGGGTCCACTAACACGCCAAAAACAGCAGATCTGACGGGCTCAGCAGACAGGCGTGGACCTGAGCGCCGTCATTACAGGAGGCCAGACGGTGGATCTATTTTTAGCTCTGGTCCTGCGACTCTCGGTGGGTTTGAGTGTGAGGAGGTTGGCGACCTGGTGGACATGTCATTAACACCAGCTCACTCCTATTTAACAACAGACCCTGCAGGCTTCACCAAGCCGAACCTGATAAATATAACTACTGTGGATGTCTGTGTGTGTGTGTGTGTGTGTGTGTGTGTGTGTGTGTGTGTGTGTGTGTGTGTGTGTGTGTGTGTGTGTGTGTGTGTGTGTGTGTGTGTTGGTCGATATAAAGTGTGAGCATCTTAAATAGGGAATCTATGCTACTGTCCATCCTTTGACAGTCAAATAGGGCTGCATTATGTTAGAAAAACTGATTTTGCATTTATTTATTTATTTATATTATATTTCATTTCATTTTAACCCTAAATTTCATACATTTTAAAATAAAAAGTATCAATCTGAGCCTAGATATACATTTTTGTGTTTTTTTGGGTTTTTTTTTAATGATCCAAATCACAAACACATTGGTTGTTAACATATGAACGGTGATGACAGCACCAAAAAGTGACGCCCACAAAGAATTTAAAACAAGGAGAGTTTTAAGACAGGTTAAAAATATATAAACAGTTCATTATGAAACTGTGGCAGGCCTACGTTGTGTGTAGGTCATTAATGGGAAACACTGAGTGGAAAATGAGAAGTATTTGTAATTCTTTGTTACTTTCATTTATTTATGAGACATTTGAGTCCTAAAAATTACGGAAAGTAAAGGTAGAAAACACAAAAATCAGGCTTAATGTCTGGATGATTATCCTCCATCTCAGCATTTGAATTAAATATACAGAATTCACTCTACATACTAATGAACTAATGAGTCAATTAGTGACACCTCGAGAGGGAACTTGCAAGAGGAGGGAGGGGCTTAATTGATGATGATATAACCACCCACACACCCACACACCCACACACACACACACACACACACACACATTGCTGAAATACTAAAGAAATCATTGGTTCCAGTGTGTCAGTTGTGAACATTTGGTCCTTCTGAGGCCTTGGACTCTTTTTTTGTTATTTCCTTACACTTCATATAGAACAACTAATCAATGAGTAAATTCATTGATCCGTCAACAACACAGCAAATCACACCAACAGTCCTCCAGGTTTGAATTTCAGCCCAGGAAATGGTAATCAGACAAGCTGTCAACAGGATCTGACATTCAACGTTCTCTAAACATAAACTCTGCAGCAAAGATTATCTCTGACCTACAAATATGAATATGAAAGCATGGAAAACAAATAGATGGAGAGTGACTTAAGTATCTGCTCAGGTAGACTTTACTCCAACATATCTCTACATAGACAATAGGTCTATGCTGCTATATTAATGCTCTGGATTTTGAATTTAGCACATTTAACCAAACCAATGACCTAATTCTTACACTGCCCCTTTAAGAAACAGACTGCACGGTCTAAATGTTTAATAGCTCCCAAAAACAGAAGCTACACACACACTTTCTCAAACACACACCTGCTTCAGTGGAGCTACAGAGAATAGGAAGAATCTCCCAGGGGTGAATGAGTGTAACTGTGGTAATAAAAGCAAGATGCTGGGAGTAAAACAAGAAGCATGCTCAGTCTCAAACACACACACACACACACACACTAATGTTTGTCGTCTCATTTATCAACAGAAAAATAGAACAGAATTATCCATCTGTTGTTTCTGGGCCAATGTTTAAAAAGGCAACTTTCAAATATGACAAAACATATCTTGTAAAATGAATGTACAAAAAATAAGAAATATGTGCAAACCACCAATAAATAATCCCACACTATAATGGAATGTACAATTATTAAACCAATACTAAATATGTCAGTGAAAAATAGTCATTAAGTTTGTGTTTAACTGTGTATTGTCCCTGCATACAAATCTTAAACTCTAATAATAACCCCTTCAAAAACCAGGTCTTTTATATATTTCATTAATATCAGTCGGAGGCACTTTCTGGTCTCAGATTTTAATATCAGCCTTATATATTTAGTAACAGGAGCTGATGGAGCTCATCACTGTACTGAGGACATAACTAGACAAAAGAGGGAGTTTCTCAAATTCCAAGGATCCTTCGTCATCAGGACAAGTAGGAATATTGATTTTGCATTCCTTAAAACAATATACAGATTCACAAAAATGTAGGCCTTTTAACTCAACTAACAAACTCAAAATCAACAGGTATTTTTACAATTATTTTAATTTATAAATGTACAAAAACATAAATGTAAAATGCTCTTCTCAGAGCCACAAGACTCCATTGAAAAACACAGACATTTTACCTTCCGGATTGTAAAAAACACTTCATTCAAACACGACAGAAACCAAACTGATCAAAGCTGATTTAAGTAATCTCTTTCCACTGTTCCAACAATCACCACCTGTGGTTTGGTCGAAAATTAAGCCTAAATGCACCACTTTAGATGTGAAAAGAAACTGTTATCTACTCGTGCACACTAACAAATGTGATTTGTTTCATTTTTAAAAAGGTATATGACAATAAAAACATATGTCACTTCAATGCAATCCTTTTGTTTTTTGGTTAATAGTGTTATTATACAATTTTAAAAAAAACCTCATATGCTTTTGGTGGATTTTGAGAGACAAAACATCATTTTTCGCCTGTTGAGGAGCTGTCCGTGGTGATGAAAGGAGCTCTCGTAAACTGTGCTATTAGCTAACATAGTATTCCTCCCCGTCCTGATTCTTCATGTATGAACACACCAACACTATCTTTATTTATCATCAACGTTGCACAGGATTGGTTTTCTTTAAGCACATCTGAAGAAAGCATGGCCAGCTGCACAGATTAAGTGTAAATCGAGGCTGTCAGGGTCTGCAGGCGCTTCTCATACCAGGAAGTAGCCTTATCATAAGGAGGAGGGAACGAGGAGAAGGAAGTGAAGGAAGTGAAGTGCGTATCCCACGTGAGCCACAGCCCGACACACAAACATCGACACACACAGCAAAGCAAAAGCAGCAGATGGCCAAGGGATTATTCCACATCTATCTCCACCCCCACCCCCACCTCTCTCTCTCTCTCTCCCTCCCCAGACGGGCTGCTGAAGCTTTACTTGTGTCCCTGTGATTCCAGCACAGTGGTTCACTGACCTCGTCTGTCCTCACCTACAGTCCTTACCTATTGTATCTGGTGGCCTGCAAAATGCTTTAAATTATTACTTTGTCTTGCATTACGAAACACAAAAGGCTCCTGTTTTTGTGCCGACCTGCACAAATGAAGAAGAGATTGAACCCCTGATTTTCATCACTTTCATGTATTTATCTCCCATGATTGCAGTATAATTTCGTCTAATGCTTTTTATGACTCAACATGCTGCAAATTATTCAATAGCATTACTGTATGCATTTATTCCACTGCTAATTGCCATCTAGAAATAGAGTGCGGGACCGACTGAGCTGTCAAGAGACTGTGTCCTCCCATCCTCCTTCGGCTTTTCATTCTGCAGCCGTTCACTCTCTTTGGAGGGCTGTCAGCCACCATGCAGGCTGTAAAAGGGGCCCTCCACACAACAAGGAACAAGGAACAAGGAAGGAGGAAAATGGCCTCTGAAAAGTGTCACGGCTATCAAGAAACAATGATGTTGCTCTTCTGGTTTGACTGCTTTTGAGAGTGAAAGTGTGAGTCGCTTTAATCAGGGAGAGTACAATAGGCTATTCCAGGGATAAAAACAGAAACTGTGGTTTTGGTCAAATAGGGTCGTCGGTAGCCAGGAGGATGACGGAATACAAAAACATCTCTCAAACGTCATATAGGGTTAGCCGAGCTGTCTTAAAAGCAGAGACTGTCCTCCAAAGAGAAAAACGTCAGAACGTCAGAATTAGTCGTTCAGGCAAGCGCCCAAAAATGACATTTGTTTATGTCAGAGGGACAAAGCCTCCCCAGCTGTGGTGGTAATTATGATGGGAGCAGAAGAGGAAGTCAGGTGACGTTGTTATAAAGCTGCAAAGTCGAGAGACTGCTGTTCGCTTTCCGTTTTCAAGCCAACAGTCAAAGTTGTGTTATTTTTTTTAAAAGCATGACCACAATGGTTACCGAACATTAAACTGTAGCGTGTAGAATTTACAGGGATTTATTAGAATATAATATTAACAACTATGTTTGCATTTGTGTATAATCACCGGAAACTAAGATTCGAGCCCTTCATAGCTACGTAGGGGGAAAATAGGAGTAGAAGGGACATTCCCAATCAAATCAACAAAACTGGATGGTCAGAGCGGTGGCCATTTTTACCATTTTACCACTGAGACCATTGTAGCGGGCTCACTTCCCAATAAACTAAACCGATTTATGGCAAGTCACTGAGGTGAGGTTTTGCAGAAAAGACTAAAAACGAGGAGTGGAGTAGTAACGTTACAAAGCGTAAGGAGACAGAATGAAATGATTAAAAATGTAACAACTTCATGTTTCATCCAAACACTCTTGTCAAAGCACATTTATATCGCCATATAACTGACAACTTTGTTCCGCTTATTTATTTTACCAGTGAAGCATTTAAACTGTGTATTAGCAAGCTACCAACTAGCTAATAAGTGGACAGCTGGCTAGTTAGCAAGCTTGCTAACTCCGCCATGCTACACTGGTTAAAGAAAATAAGCCCAACAGTTGGCCGGTGGCCGGTGGTAGCGTTGGGTCTATCGGCCCTTCCACCTCCGTTAGCTAGTTACCCAGCTAACACTTTCGACTCTGACTGACGTGGTTGTCACCATAACAACGAACAATAATCGCCATTTTCGTACCAATCAAATGACACAGTTCAATGTCCGTTCTACTCTTATTCTATATCTATGGGACAAACCAAACACTGGCTCTAACGAGAGGCTTCCGTGTTTTTTACATTACCAAAAAGCCACCTTAAGTTCTCTAAATGATTAGAAAGGGAGAGGGTGAGCTGAGGCGTATTCAGTTAGTAGCAACCGGCAACCTCACTGCTAGATTCCACTAAATCTTAAACAGAAACATATTTATTTGCAACAGTTTCGAAAGGCAGAGTCACATTTTGTTGTCCCGCTGATAAGGGCCACGAATCAGAAGATGCCTCTACTAGTTGTTCTTGAAGGTCGTTACAAACCACATATTCTGAATGGATTTGTTGTAAAAGCAACAACTTTTGACTCGACTGTGAATTTGACCCAAAAGAGCAATTTTAAGGCAACTTAAGAAGGACTGCCGCCACTACTAAAAAAAGTTTGCAATCGCAAATCACATACATGGGGAAAATTGATCAACTTCCACTGTTGCTAAGAGACGAGATGTGAGCCGTGGTTTCAAAGTCAGATGCTTTGGACAGCCATCCACTCAACAGAAACAGCTGAAAGTGGCACTCAAGACCAAAGGAGAATCTGTGTGTTTACTTAGATGCACTTAAATAACCAGGTTACAGTCTGCTCCCTGCAGTGAGCTGATTTCTGAACTGTCAACCAGAACCCTGGTTTAAATCGGGGTAAGGTGTTAAGGTCACCTGAACTCCCTCCCCAGGTAGATTCCTCTTGGAGAAAAACAGGTTTTTAAGAAACAGTGGAGCGTCTTTATATTTCAAATACCTCCAAGTCTGCTTAAAACTAAAATAAAGTAGTTTTTAGTCAGAATTAAACAGAATTAAAACCAAACACAGAAGAAGCGAGACATTAAAATGACATATATACTGTAAGGACAAGATGGAACATGACAAGAAGAGTAAAGCTAATTTAAAAAAATTGAACACGATTGAGGTATTTGGGTTTCAGTGTCTTGCTCAAGGACGCCTCAACAGGTGGACAGATGATTGATTGCAGGTATCCACTTATTTCCAAGACACTAATGAGCACTTCTTTGTTCAACACAGGATTTAAAAAGGTGCTTTTGCATGATTCTTTGTGGAGAAACTTTTGTGAAGTTTTAACAGATATTTTAACCGATTAGTCAACAAATAAATTCTACTTGGTATTGGGTAATTTCAGTACTCGATACCAACTTATCTAAGGTTAACGGACAACAAAAACATCCATTTTGGGTAAAAGATTCTGCCGAAGTCGCCACCTAAACAGTCACAAGTTTATCAGCAGCCAGAATATTGTTCTAAAGATAAATGAGAGCAGTAACCTTATAAAGGAAGAGTGAAACACTCGAGAAGAGCCTCAAGAAGAGTGAAACACTCAAGTGCGTGTGCAGGAATCACTGGAGGTTTTCCTGAAACAGGTGAGCTACACTCTCCATCGACGTCTGTGCAAGCTTTGAAACAAAATAATGGTCTTTTATTTTTATATAATTCCACTTGGCTGAGCAGACAGCGACCCAGATGTGCCTCACCCTAACCGTCTCTCCAGCCCAGCGACCTCACCCCCATCTCATCAATCTGCCATAGACGAGTTTAGAGGTGGTGGTGGTGGTGTTGGTGGTGTTGGCCCTCCAGCCTGAGGGAGCACTCGTACCCGAAGATGAGAAACGGTAAAAAAAATCGATCGGTGAGAAACAATACACCAGAGGCTGAGAGTTAGAGATAGGCAGACAATAGTTTGATGGTGTGAAAATCAATCAGTACGTCTGAGAAAGAAGAGCAATTTGTAATCTGGAAAGAAGCCAAAATGTTAAATAAACTGGTGACAGAGTGGGATTGTGTTTTTTAATCTTCCATTAACTCAACTTTATCCGTCTGTATGCACATGCTCGTTGTCAGCTTGTTCATTATTCTTTCGGTTCCACACCTGCCCAGTAGAACCAAAGCCTGCTGCTCCGGGGCCACAGATCAGCTTCACTTGAACAGCTGCAGATCAAGTGACTTGCTTGAGGGCACTTCGGCGGTACTTGTGGAAGGAGGAAGCAATATCTCATTTGGTTTTGATCGAGTACCTCTCTTCTACAACAGAAGCAAGTGCATGGGTCCTGATGAGATTTGGAGTAGAATATGTGTATATGTTGTTTGTTTTATAAGTTGATATTTATAGATATATCTTTTCATAATGATTTTTTTTTTTAGCCAATATTCAATACACACGTAAAAAATAAAGCATCCTTGTAATGTACTGTTGTCATAGAGGGAAATCATTTGGAAGATGATCATGAGACACTGAAACTTCCCCCTGATATGAAAAACATTCATAAGGACTAGCAGCTTTTTAAAGGCAAATTCTGTTTTTTCCAACCTTTTTCAAGACATCCACCATAAAAATGTCATTAAAATTGTCCTAGTTGAACATAAAGAGATTCCTGTGAAGTGTTTAGTTTTCAGGGGTCACATTTAAGGGCTCAATGCACCAAATGTCAACAGGAAAAGTAAGTAAAACGCGTTGTTGCTTCAGCAAATTACAATCTAGTTTCAAAAACCCTTAAAGGTACAGTGTTTAGGATTTGATTGCAACCAACTCCGCTCAAATTTTCCCTTTCCAAGACTGTGTTAAAGATGTATGCTTAACCGTAGTAACCCCTTTCGAAGGCCATCCATACCATAATAACACTACTTCAGGAGCAACGGAAGTCCAACGGTGGCTGGCGGTACCATGGGTTTTGCACTCTAAGGCTCATGTTGCTGTAGTTTCGCAAGCATGTCAACAAAATGTCCGTGGCCTTCAGGTAACTTAAATATAAGAAAGTCTCTCTGTAGAGTCAGTGTTTTGTTTGTCCCATCTGGGCTACTGTAGAAACATGGCGGTACAACATGGCGACTCATTCTTAGCTAACGAAGACACAACAATTCTTAGTTTCAAGTGATTAAACACGAATAAAAACATAGACACTGGCCCTTTAAATACCCAATTTTAAGCCATTAAGCATTTACAGCAGAGAGCCTTCAGCTTCAGTCATGTCAGAAAGAGACACGTATGATTCTGTCGCTTCAGATTAAAGTTCCTCATTTTTAATGCCTTGCTTTTTCTCCAACAGCCCAAAATCACAGCTTTAACTTCAAACATTCACACACGTGTCACTCTTTAATTATTGGTTGTAAATTATTCTTGCTTGAGTTCCAGGAATAGCCTGACTGTTACTTTATTTTGTAGTTTAAAAATCTGATAACGAGATATATCGTCTAATATTCATTCTTTATATCAAACCCCTTAAATTAGAATAAAAATGTCACCAACAAAAGTCCAGAGTGGAATGTTTTAAAGAAAAAAAGAAACTTTTTGTGAGCAACACTGTTTTTCTCAATTACCTCAAAAGTATCTTCAGCATTTGTGTATTGTTATTTCTTCTTAATTATCATCCAACATATAAAATAACTTTCAAACAAAAACAATATATCTACTTAGTAAGAATATCAGCCTAGGCTCTAGCTCCAGGTTAGCTCTACTTATGTTCCTACTTGGATTGATTTAAGTATCCGAATCTAACTTTTCATCAAACTCAGAGGAACATATTCTCCAAGAAAAAGTCCATGACCCAACAATACTATATATTGAACAACTTAAAAGCCAACACCATGCACTCTAATGTTAGGAAACGCATTGTTCTAAACCCAACTGTGAACACATTCACACTCCAATAAGTGTTCCTTCCATATGAAAGTCCATAAACAGGGTTTGTGTGGTAGGACAGTGATCACCATCTACACTTCTGATACAGACTACAGAACACAGCATTTTCATCATGACCCAATCCAGGAAACTGAATTTAACAAAACCGTAAAAATGGAAATCCTACACTGTTAGGGGTAAAAATCACACATAAGACAAACAGCTGGAAACCTCTAGGGGTTTGTTTATTTAATACATCTTCAGTCATTCTCATCATCACAGTACCAGTCAAAAGTTTGGACACACCTTCTCATTCAACTACTTTGAAGAATCTAAAATATAAAACATATTCTGGTTTGTTGAGCATTTGTTTGTTTACCACATAATTCCATATGTGTTCCTTCATAGTTTGGATGTCTTCAATATTAATCTACAATGTAGAAACAAAAAATAAAAATAAAGAAAAACCATTGAATGAGAAGGTGTGTCCAAACGTTTGACTGGTACTGTACATGTTAGTGGTGGAAGGAGGCAGATAAGACTCCCTCAACATACAGTCTGATTGCATAGATGTGCACTAAGTTTTATCCTTATATCCTGTGAGGAAAAATATAATATTCTAATAGGAGAAAATCCTGAATGCACAGGATTAACTTTGCTTTTTCCCCTCCAGCAAATCACTAACCCAGCTTCTACTTTTTTGCAACCATTCTTTTTTTTTCTTTATCCATTTCATCATTTAAAAATAAAAAAAAACACACATATATATAGGACAACCTGCACAATGAAGTGAGATCTCACCTCTGACACACAGCAGGGACATCGCAGCGGAGGGTTTCTTTCTGTGCAACAGTTCCTCCAAAGCCGATGAGCCGTCAGTGCGTCTGCAGACCGGTTGCCTGTTGCACAGCCAGGCACTGATCCTAACTATCCTCTACTTTACTCCTCATTGCATCGTTTTCTTTAAAGAAAAAAGAAAAGAAAAAGTACAGGTGTGAGGAGAAAGGTGCACAATCCAGAGTGGGGAGGGGGGGTCCTGCGGGTTTGAGGGATGGCTGTCACTGGCAAACACCGCACAACTACAGGCTGAAATCCTGCAGAGCTGGGCGGCTCTTATGCTGCGTTCAAGGACTGCAGTAAAGGGTGGGGATTTGAATCACACCGCACAAGAAAGACAGGTGGAGTGGAACACCTTTTTTTTGTATTTTGTTGTGGTGACAGTACAGTACAGTACAAGTCAAAAGTTTGGACACACAGAAAATAAAAAAAAAGAATTTGTACATACAAAGAGTGAGATGCTAAAACAATTTAAATCAAGGATAAAGTCTTAAAAGTAAGGGCTACAACATCAAAAGAAGACAATTGCATATTTATATTTTATTTAAAAAATAATGCATGTTTTAAGATACAGTACTAGTCAAAAGGTGGGGTAGAAATCACACATAAGACAAACAGCTGGAAACCTCTAGGGGTTTGTTCATTGTATGCATCTTCAGTCATTCTCATCATATACAGTACCAGTCAAAAGTTTGGACACACCTTCTCATTCAACTACTTTGAAGAAGCTAAAATATAAAACATATTCTGGTTTGTTGAGCATTTGTTTGTTTACCACATAATTCCATTTGTGTTCCTTCTTGGTTTGGATGTATTCAATATTAATCTACAATGTAGAAAAAAATAAAAATAAAGAAAAACCATTGAATGAGGAGGTGTGTCCAAACTTTTGACTGGTACTGTAGCTTAAATTCAAACTCCAACCGCAATACCCCAAATAACCACAGACAAATGTTCAGTTAGTTTCACAACTTAAAACCACATTTTAATATTTCATGTAAGCATTGCCACACACACAACTATGAGGAGCAAGAAGATAAGATAATCCTTTATTAGTCTCGCAGCGGGGAAACTTACAGGATTACAGCAGCATAGAGGATAGTGCAAACAAGAGACATAGTAAAAAAAACAAGATCAAAAATAAGTATTATAAATAAGCAAATGAGCAATAAAAAAAAACTGTAAAAAACAGTAAAGAATCCACAGTAACTGAAATATTATATATACAGACAGAAACTTTTATAACTATTATTGCACAGTGTATTTATATTGCACAGATTTTTTTGGTATGTGTGGTATACTGGGAGCCGAGCTGGTTGTGCAACCTGACAGCAGCCGGAAGGAAGGACCTGCGGTAGTCCGAGTACCACGAGTTGTGGCAAAATAATATTTGTAACCCAAATATTATGCTTTCCACTGGATCTGCCATCACAATCGATAAAGACAAGCCTGATAAAGTGCATTTGACTTATGTTAACTCATCCAAGATCAGTCAAAATGTGGTGTATGTACCAGGCCATGAAAATCCAATGTAGAAATGTTTATAAAAGCAACTTGTAAAAGTAATATTTACTTTTTAAAATCAAATCAAAAACACACTTGTGGTCTGTTGCCAAATTTGACCAAACTTCTGGTAATTTGAAAAGTTTTGACAAATATTTGTTACAGAAGGATTCAGAATACAACTGCTGCAAGAAAAACTGATAAATACAGTTTTATCACTTAACTTATACACTTGAACCCAATAGGTATTTTTCATGATTTCACTACACAAATAAGTTTACAAACATCAGTAAAGGCAGCACTGGAGCTAATCAGTACCATCTTGTGGTTCAGGCTGAAATGAACTAAACTTGTGCACCGACTTCAGGCAACGACTTGCTCTTGCAGAGTGGTCGGAGGTAGAAACAAAATCTGTAGTGCAATACCATAAAACTTTGACTAAACTGGTGAATATAGCAGTTTGTGCAGCTCACACCTTATGAGACAGAGCTCCCTGTAAAAGTTTCTCATTAAAGGGCACACTAGTAGTAGCAAAAAACCAATTCAAGTGAACCCTACACGCTTATTCACATGAACTATAGTCTGCATTTAAAAAAATAAATAAATACTTCCCCTGTTGGGTTTTACCATGTAGTCACTAAATGCTTTGTGGTCTTACAAACTGGGAAGTATTTATTTACATATAAAACACTTGCAAAGTCAATTAAATCTTTTGTTTGCAGTTATGTTAACGCACCAAGTCTTTATATGCTGGAGGAATACTGTGAAATCATAGGCTTTTCACCCTTGTCCACATGCATGAAAACAAAAATAAAGGGGCCGTTCAAGCTGCGCCACACTGTGGTGTCAAAGGTTAGAAAAGAACCTCGTGGATTTCAAGTTTTGAACGGCCCAAAGGCTGCCAAGACCTTACAGAGTCTGGACCAAAGAACCCCTTTCATCTTGTAAATTAAGTTGATTGCCTCACAATTTTGCAAAATAAATTTTTATTTCTCTTAAAAGACTATCATGGTACAAGCTTCAGGTCAACAATTCCCATCAGTTGAAACACCCGAGATGTTGCCTGAAATGAACACAAGTTAGAAGTAGTTAAGGTAAGTGGCAATTAGCATGAGCAAAGGGCAGAACATATTGTTTTTTTACCCGATTAAAACTACAGGATTTTACAATACATTTACCCCTCAGGTTGTAGCCAAATCTTCCTTTAATGCCATCGTCTAGGTTGTTCCTCTTCTAAAAAGGGGAAAATCACAACATGAGACATGCATCAACTAATAAAATTAACAATGGACATTTTACAGATATTAAAACCCACCCTGTTGAACTCCCTTACTGCGTGTGGCTTCAGTCTGGGCAGGAAGACGAGAGAAAAAATTGCCACGAGGCTGGTAGCGAGGCTGCTGGGGTTGGGGCTGATGCTGGTAGCGAGGCTGCTGGGCCTGGGGCTGGTAGCGAGGCTGCTGGGGCATGGGCTGAGGCTGGGGCTTGGGCTGGTAGCGAGGCTGCTGGGGCATGGGCTGAGGCTGGGGCTTGGGCTGAGGCTGGTAGCGAGGCTCCTGGGACATGGGCATGGGCTGAGGCTGGTAGCAAGGCTGCTGGGGCATAGGCTGAGGCTTGGGCTTGGACTGGTAGCTAGGCTCCTGGGGCATGGGCTGAGGCTGGGGCTTGGGCTGGTAGCGAGGCTGCTTGGACTGGTAGCTAGGCTCCTGGGGCATGGGCTGAGGCTGGGGCTTGGGCTGGTAGCGAGGCTGCTTGGACTGGTAGCTAGGCTGGGGCATGGGCTGAGGCTGGTGCTGGGAGCGAGGCTGCTGGGGCATGGGCTGAGGCTGCTGGAAGCGCACCTGCTGGGGCATGGGCTGAGGCTGGTAGCGAGGCTGCTGGGGCTGGAAGCGTGCCTGCTGGGGCATGGGCTGGGGCTTGGGCTGGTAGCGAGGCTGCTGGGGCATGGGCTGAGGCTGCTGGGACTGGAAGAGAGGCTGCTGGGACTGGAAGACAGGGACCTGGGGCTTGGACTGGAAGACAGGGACCTGGGGCTGAGGCCTGGACGGGTATCCAGGGACCTGGGGCTGAGGCTTGGGTATCCAGGGATCCAGGGACCTGGGGCTGAGGCTTGGATGGGTATCCAGGGACCTGGGGCTGAGGCTTGGATGGGTATCCAGGGACCTGGACCTGGGGCTGAGGCTTAGACGGGTATCCAGGGACCTGGGGCTGAGGCTTGGACGGGTATCCAGGGACCTGGGGCTGAGGCTTGGACGGGTATCCAGGGACCTGGGGCTGAGGCTTGGACGGGTATCCAGGGACCTGGGGCTGAGGCTTGGACGGGTATCCAGGGACCTGGGGCTGAGGCTTGGACGGGTATCCAGGGACCTGGGGCTGAGGCTTGGATGGGTATCCAGGGACCTGGACCTGAGGCTGAGGCTTGGACAGGTAGCCAGGGACCTGGGGCTTGGACAGGTAATCAGGGACCTGGGGCTGGGGCTTGGGCTGGTAGCGAGGCTCCTGGGGCATGGGCTGAGGCTGGGGCTTGGGCTGGTAGCGAGGCTGCTGGGGGTGGTAGCGAGGCTCCTGGGGCATGGGCATAGGCTGAGGCTGGGGCTTGGGCTGGTAGCGAGGCTGCTGGGGGTGGTAGCAGGCTGCTTGGACTGGTAGCTAGGCTGGGGCATGGGCTGAGGCTGGTGCTGGGAGCGAGGCTGCTGGGGCATGGGCTGAGGCTGCTGGAAGCGCACCTGCTGGGGCATGGGCTGAGGCTGGTAGCGAGGCTGCTGGGGCTGGAAGCGTGCCTGCTGGGGCATGGGCTGGGGCTTGGGCTGGTAGCGAGGCTGCTGGGGCATGGGCTGAGGCTGCTGGGACTGGGAGAGAGGCTGCTTGGACTGGAAGACAGGGACCTGGGGCTGAGGCTTGGACTGGAAGACAGGGACCTGGGGCCTGGATGGGTATCCAGGGACCTGGGGCTGAGGCTGAGGCTTGGATGGGTAGCCAGGGACCTGGACCTGGGGCTGAGGCTTGGACGGGTATCCAGGGACCTGGACCTGAGGCTTGGACGGGTATCCAGGGACCTGGACCTGAGGCTTGGACGGGTATCCAGGGACCTGGGGCTGAGGCTTGGACGGGTATCCAGGGACCTGGGGCTGAGGCTTGGACGGGTATCCAGGGACCTGGGGCTGAGGTTTGGATGGGTAGCCAGGGACCTGGACCTGAGGCAGGTAGCCAGGGACCTGGGGCTTGGACAGGTAATCAGGGACCTGGGGCTGAGGCTTGGATGGGTAGCCAGGGACCTGGACCTGGGGCTGAGGCTTGGACGGGTATCCAGGGACCTGGGGCTGAGGCTTGGATGGGTAGCCAGGGACCTGGACCTGAGGCAGGTAGCCAGGGACCTGGGGCTTGGACAGGTAATCAGGGACCTGGGGCTGAGGCTTGGATGGGTAGCCAGGGACCTGGGGCTGAGGCTTGGACGGGTATCCAGGGACCTGGACCTGAGGCAGGTAGCCAGGGACCTGGGGCTTGGACAGGTAATCAGGGACCTGGGGCTGAGGCCCGGACGGGTAGCCCATGTCCCAAATTTTAGGTGCAGAGCCCGTATACGAAGCTGTTGGTAAATCACTCAAAAAGGTCAACCATCACCTCTTTTGAAAAACCAAGTTATAAAACCACCAGGTCAGTGAGGTCAACATCTTATATGAGCAGTTCTCAAATTCATTAACTCAAAAATAAGACTTTAGAACTTTGCATCATGAGTGTAATTTAAATTTCTCTTACATTCAAAGCTTGCCTGAAGCTCTCCAATAAGCAGCAGACATAGCAGCACCACACTACAAAAGAAAGCCAGTTTTAAAACAACAATCTCAAGTAATGTATAATAGTTTAGCTCAGAAAGAACTGCTTCAAAGTTACCGTAGAACAAGTCCCATGGCTTCAGCCAGAGATACGATCAAATTCAAAGTGAAAAGCCTCTATCTGACTTCAGCTGACAAAACACAACCAAATGTTTGCCTTCTTTCCACAGTGGTGCAGTGGCAGGAAACCTGCAAAGCAATTATTTAAACTTGTTTTGACAGCCAATCACAGCTCTCTGTTCCTAACAGGTTGATTGGAAACAGGTGGGAGCAATGAGGCTGGGTTCATTTTGATATACAGGTGTCCTTCATTTATAATATTGTCACTTCTGCAAAAGAGACACAATCTCTAGACAGTAGTTGCCTGGGTTGATCCTAAAACACATGTTCAGAGCGTTTGTGTGCACAAAGTTTATCATCTTTGTTCAGGTAAAGTTTTATTTTGCGAAACTTGTGATTGTTAAGTTCATTATTATTAATTTGCAAACATCCATGGTTGCAATGATGACTGCAATTGTGCCATATCACTTAGAGCATCAAATAGAATTGTATTTACTTACTTTAGACCACCTCTACATGAAGTGCTCAATTGAAACAGATTGAGATTACATGGCAGTCTTTGACAGATACAGCAGACATTACCCATATCATACTCCCTCTGTAGAAGAAGGGTATTTGACCCAGATCTTCAAGAACATGTCGGCACATACAATAAACCCAAACATTTTTTTTCATTCTAAATTAAACCCATATAACTATTAATGTGTTTTTAATGTCGCCGCTGCCTTAAACTTCTGGATTTTCATGTCAGATGGTGCCATCTAGTGGTAGAAAAAAGTATTGTCTACCCTGATAATACATACTTGTGTATCAGTGCACATAACAGGTGACAAATTAAAATAAATGAGTGAAGAAACATGCAATACTTCAATACAAGGCATGAATGAAAATCGTGTGAATCATATGATAAAGCCTTCACACAGTCACCAGATCTCAAACCAGATGAGCACCACCATCGTTTTCCCCTCAGCTTAGTGGATTTTCAGACTTTCACAAAATCACAAAAACACTTTAAGCTGCTATAATAAGAGAATCAATTATTTCATATGTTTACAGCTGCTTGTTGGTAAAAGCACATAGCGATTTAACAACCCGTTTCTCAAGCTCTCAATACCAACTGTACATTGCCTGTCCTGCTCAAAGCAAAATTTAAGGACAAGAACTTCCAACTTTGATTTTCTACAAATAATAATGAACAGCAATGCAACATAACAGATGCTGGCTTCCATAAAACCTTGAAGAAGAAGAAGAAGAAGAAGAAGAAGAAGAAGAAGAAGAAGAAGAAGAAGAAGAAGAAGAAGAAGAAGAAGAAGAAGAAGAAGAATTTCAAAGCAACAGAGAAACAAACTGTGCTTTCCAATACCCATACTACATATTATTTAGTATGCCAGAAAATATTTAGTAATTCCCAATACATAGTATTTCAAATGCAGTATGCCAAAAATACCCGGATGTTCTACCACATTTTACAGTAATTAATACAGACTTGGTGCAGTATAAAACAGAGCTTAAAGAAAAGTGAATCATGGACTTGGTGGCCAGAAAAATGTCAACACTTCAGTTTCAATAGTCTACATTTGATACATTTAAAATATCAGTCAAGTCTCTAGAGATTTGATAACTTTAGCATTAAGCTTTAATCTCACTGTGACGATGCAGCGAACACCACTTTTAACCTGTGTTTAAATTAAGACGGCAACCTCCGGGTCTGAAAAGTGAAGCCAATGTGGAATTTCCTCAAACTTGTATTCTCTCTAATGGCCATCAGGGGGCGACTCCTCTGGTTGTATAGAAGTCTATGAGAAAATGACTCTACTTCTCTCTTGATTTATTCCCTCAGTAAACATTGTAAACATGAGTTTATGGTCTCAATCTCTAGTTTCAAGTCTTCTTTAAGACAGCATGATGTTCATTTAGTAAATTATGGTACATTTAGAGTCAAATAGACCATAAAGCAGAGTATGCTTTAGGGCGGGATACCTAGTGACGTTGGTGAACTACAGGGAGAAATCTATCGGAGTAAGAGTTTAGGTTGAAAATGTGCTTTTTGTCAAATGCAGAAACATAAAATAACCAGCAGATGGAGCTAAAAAGATATGTCTCTGAATTTATGAATGCTTGACACAGCACAGGTCATATCACTGTCACAGTAAGATTCACCTGTTATTAAAAAAATCTTTAATAATCTGTTGTACTGTGACCTTCACTGCTGCAGCAATAATACAGTTCTCCCCACAGGAAACATAAAGGTTTCATAAAAGGAGACTCTGTTAAACTGCTGACCGTCAGCAGGACTGAGAGGGAGCTGAGGAGAGCTAAGTGAAATAAATGGATTCAATTCCAGATAGAAATGTGATCAGCTGAACATTATAGATGGTTAGTTTACTTAATCTGAGATGCTGCTCTGGACAAAGGCTTTAGGTCTTTGTAAAGTCTTCGTTAAAGGAACAGTTGGGTGTAATTTGACTATTTGACTATGTCAGGACAGTATTTTTTGTCTTGATATATATATATATATATATATATATATATATATATATATATATATATATATATATATATATATAATAAAATATAATATTGTACAATATTCTATATTATACAATATTCTATATTATATGATATAATATATATATTATATATATATTATATTGTATTGTATTGTATTATATTATATTACATTACATTATATTATATAATATTACATTATATTATATTATATTACATTATATTATATTACATGATATTATATTATATTACATTACATTACATTATATTATATTATATTATATTATATTATATTATATTACATTACATTATATATTATATTATATTATATTATATTACATTACATTATATTATATTTATTATTATATTATTATTATTATTATTACATTATATTACATATATACATTATATTATATTATATGATATTATATTATATTACATTATATTACATTATATATATTATTACATTATATATATTACATTATTATTATATTATATTATATTACATTATATTATATATACATATTATATTATATTATATTATATTATATTACTACATATAATATAATATCATATATATATAATAATAATATACATGTAATATAATATATATAATAATAATAATAATATTATATAATATAATATATATATGATATAATATGATATATTATAATATAATATATGTATATAATATAATATATGTAATATATAATAATAATATAATATAATATAATGTAATAATATAATATAATGTAATATAATAATATAATATAATATCATGTAATATAATATAATGTAATGTAATATAATATAATATAATACCTGAGGTCATGGTTTTATTAGAATATAGTATAATATAATATAATATAATATATAGAATGTAATATAATATAATATAATATTATAATAATATAATATAATATAATATAATGTAATGTAATATAATATAATATAATATATATAATATAATATAATATAATATATATAACATTATATTATATATATTATACTATATAATATAATGTATGTAATATCATATGATATAATAATGTAATATATATATAATAATAATATTATGTAATGTAATGTAATATAATATAATATCATGTAATATAATATAATATAATATAATATAATATATTCTATATATAATAATGTAATGTATATATAATATAATATATAATGTAATATAATATAATGTAATATAATGTAATATAATATAATATTATAATATAATAATGTAATATAATATAATATCATGTAATGTAATATAATATAATATAATATAATATAATATAATATAATAGTGTATAATATAACACAATGTTATATTATATTATATTACATACTATTATATTATATTACATTATATTACATTACATTACATTACATTACATTCTATCATATTCTATTCTATTCTATTCTATTATTCACTATATTCTAATAAAACCAGTGACCTCAGGATGACGCGTCTCTCCGGTCCAGCCCATCACCACCGCCGCTGTCTGCCCCGCAGTCCTGCACGGAGACATCAGTCTCCCCGCACGGATAACAGGACTAGCAGCCCTCCCGCCCGGCCACGCATGCTTTGTCCCGCAGACAGACCGACCACCGACCACCTGCACCAAGGTGAGTGTGTTTCAATGGGGCTATGCGGTCAAATGGGGGGGGGGAGAAGCTGCAGAGCGGAGGCCGAAAAAGAGATGCCTTGGTCGGTCACAACGGGGAGAGACGCAGCCTGGATGTTCCGCAAATGCACCACAGAAGGCGGCTGGGAAAGGTTTCAACTCATCTTTTGGTTCGTTTTATATGCGGATTATTGGGGTGATTACTGCATGAAAATACACAATTAGTCTTTTGAAATCATTCTTTTATTATTTTGTGATTAACTGGACTGCTTCGACGTCACAATCAGCGGCCTGCGCCCCCCCCCCAAAAAACACGTTATCACCGTATTGACCCGATATCACTGGAAACAACTGCGGCCGTGAACGCGGCGTGACTTCCGCTTCTAGTTAGCAAAATAAAAGCCCGTTGAATCATGGTTGAGGGGTTGGAAAAGGCAATATAAATAATATATATATATATATATATATTATATGTGGATAGTTAAGAAATATTTAAGCATATTTAATAAGACACAAAGGCATTTTAAAAAGTGAGAGGTGAAGCATTTAAAGAAGAGTAACATGATACATTTAATGTACGTTTGACAACTTGCAAATATAGTTGAGGGTTGGGAAAAGACAATATAAATACAAAATAATAAATGTGGATAGTTAAGAAATATTTAAGCATATTTAATAAGACACAAAGGCATTTTAAAAAGTGAGAGGTGAAGCATTTAAAGAAGAATAACATGATACATTTAACGTACGTTTGACAACTTGCAAATATAGTTGAGGGTTGGGAAAAGACAATATAAATAAAATAAATATATGTGGATAGTTAAGAAATATTTAAGCATATCTAATGAGACACAGACATTTTAAAAAGTGAGAGGTGAAGCATTTAAAGAAGAGTAACATGATACATTTAACGTACGTTTGACAACTTGCAAATGTTGCACACTGTGCAATTATAGTTATAATAGTTTTCTGTCTGTATATTTAATATTTCAGTTATTGTGGATTCTTTTCTGTTTTTATTGCTTATTTATAATACTTTTTTTTATCTTGTTTTTCTTTTACTGTGCCTCTTGTTTGCACTATCCTCTATGCTGCTGTAATCCTGTAAATTTCCCTGCTGCAGGACGAATAAAGGATTATGTTATCTTATTTTATCTTATCTAATTTATAATAACAGGGTTGTTTAATGTGGCAAATAAAAACAATAATTTGTACATACAAAGAGTGAGATGCTAAAACAAAAAGGGATTCAAAAACAATTTAAATCAAGGATAAAGTCTTAAAAGTAAGGTCTACAACCTCAAAGAAAACAATTGCATATTTATCTTTTATTTAAAAAATAATGCATATTTTAAGATATATACCTACTCATTATTAAGACCTCTGGAAATACATTGACATAGCCATATATTCATTTCTTTATGAGTTGATTTGACTATTCTTAAATGATTGTTGTTGATACAAGCCTTTTTTTTCCTAGTGCACACTCCCAGGCTTTTATTCTGAAAGCTGACTGACCGTACTTCCTGCTGTATTCTGGTGATATTTGCTGGTTGGTGTTATGAGGTGCATTTCATGCAATATGAGATAAACAACAATAATACCATTGTGTCATGTTAACAACATTAACAGTCAGTTTGGCAGGTTAATGTTTATATGAAATATTGTCAATAATCACAGTCATCATGTTCTTTAAGTGATTTTTCAGTGACATATTTTGTATATAGTGATGTGTTTACAGGGACTTAGCTGTTTGCTGATATTTATATTGTATCTTTCACATAATTCATAGACGACTGCAGCATTTATTTATTCCTTTATTGATTAGTTTGTTTAATACAGTAGACAATAAAATCCACGCAGATCTACAACATATAGGTTCATTTAGTAGGTGGTCATCCGAACTGACTCTGATCTTTTAGAAACTAGCTGATATATGATCTCAGGATTGAAGACTACAAGGCATGGTTATCATTCTATTATGTCATTTCTATTTTTCTATCTTGTTCTCCAGAACCTTTTTTAGAGATTTTCTGCAGAAACAGTTGCAAGTCATTGTTGTTGGTAGTTATATAAGTAGTAGGCCTAGTATGTTTTGGGGGAGGAGAAAGCACTGTGTTCGAAGTTCAGATTTTTTTTTTGTTTTTGCTCTGATTATCTACCTGTATCAGTTCAGCTAAGTAGTTGGTTGAAAGACAGTAATGTACTGATTGGATTCTCCTGCAAAACACATTAATTCAAGCAGAAATCCATCAAAGTCACAGATTAAAGAACCTGATCTGAGATCAATGGAGAGATTTGAAGATCAGCAGGCTTAGAGTAACGTTCCAGGTCACAATATTACCCCAAATCAACACCAGCATCCCAAACTGTGTCACTGTTTGTAAGAGAAAAAAGTCACACTGGGATTTAAATCTATGACTTAATGTCAATGATGTTATCACATCAGATTCCTTCTTAAGTCATTTGTTTGGATTCCTTTTGGTTAGCCAACACCTCTGTCACTTAATCTCAAAGGTCAGTCTCACCAAAGTAAATGTCAGAGTCCAGATACTGACTGTTGGTCCTCAAACCTGAAGCTAGTTCTGTAAAATACAAATTGAAGTCTCTACTTTGATCAGATGGTCAGTGACTGAAACAAAGTCACTTTTTCTTCTTTCATCTCTCCCTTTAAGGCTAAAGTTAACTGTAGAGTCTGACATCCTCTGCACTAGAACAAAGAAATCTAGTCAATTAATTGTTTACTTTATTGACATAAAATAAATACAAATTTCATAATTGATTCATTGTGTAGGTAAGTTTTTTGGAGCAAACACTAACTGCTGAACATCTTATGAGGATTTAAAAAGTAGTTGCTACTGATGCTTTTCTTTTAACATAGATTTAAATTGAATATCTTTTGAGTTTTGAATTGTTGGTCAAACAGAACGTCTTTCACAATTTTTTTTGACAATCTGCGCCGAAGGATTGACTGAATCAAGATAAAAATTGGCAGATAATGAAAAAGATGATTGATGACTTGATATTCAACATCAAACTAACAATTATTTAGGTTATCATTTCATTTCTTGATTATTATGTGGATTTTTTTTATCTGTTTTGTGCAAAACACGCAATTGCATTTCACAAATTCTCAGGGATCAAGTTGTCTTCTTCAATTTACTTGTTTTTTGCAACTGCTCAAAACCCAGTGTAGCAAATCATCCCAACTGAGATTGGAACCAGTGAATGCAGGGCTCACCAGTAAGGCGACCAATTCTTGTCCTTCTTGCCATCAGTAGCAACTACTTTTTAACATCTAAAAAACAGGGACAGCAGATCAGCAAAAGGTGCACCCCAAAATACACAAGTTTAAAAATGTTTGCTGCATTTGAACAGTAACCAGACAATGCTGCACATTATCATGTCTTAATTACTAAAAATATAACTTTACTTAAAATGGCAATCCTATTCTTAGTTTCGGCAACTAAAGACTGATGCCTGGTTATCACTTTTAAAAGTTAGAGATGAGCCATTTGCATTTTTTCTAATAACATGAACATAAAGCTGTTTATTGACAAAAAGTAGCTCTAATCATAATAAAAGTCATTTACTGTGGCACAGTTCTCCCTTATGATATCAAAGATGGATCCGTCTGCGTCACCAGCCAGTGTGAGAAGGCCACCTGTAGCTATCGAACTACAAATCATGAGATTACAAGTTAAAAGCCTCAACGTCGCGGCCGTGCACGTGTTCTTAAACCACGGCTGATTCAGCGTGTCGGTCGTCGGGCCTGTTCTCAGTGTTCAGCTGCTCTTCCGGATTTCAGAATGTGTCTCTCTGAATGTGTTATGTAACCGAGGGCTTGCAGAGGCCGGATGTGCATCGTTTCTCTCTGTGTGTGATTTAATCTGTGATGTGAGTATCTCTGATTTAGTAAAAACACCATATACCAGATATCGTGCAGTTCCTATTGTCTGTTATCTAGTTTCCCCCCAATAGACTGTTTCAACACTCTTTGTTATCAGTGCAAAACAGCGTCGCCTGAATGCTTTACTTGGCTTGTTTTGAAGGTTGTCCAATGTTGAAGGATTACATTTAACTATTATTTTTGAGAACTTTTTAAGTTGGGCCAACATGCCGAAAGCCTTTTTTTTTTGTCTAAACTCTTATTATTGAGGCACTTCAAACGAAACAAAAAGAAAACCCAGCATGCTACACAACTTGTGCTTGTGAAACTCGGAGCTTGCACCATCTTATTCCCATTGATGCAGCCATGACATTTAAAAAAGTGTCTTCCTAAAATGTGTGCACTAAATAATATTTATTTGCAAGTTAAAGTATTTATTTTTCGTGAAAAAGGTACATTTATCTTAATGTAAGTTCATGAAAATTGCTGTCGTACGCTTTGTATGAAATCCATTGCGGTTCAAAGTGAGTCTGTGACCACAATCCTTTATAAATAGCTTTGAGTGTCCCTTAAGCAAGGCATTTAATGTCCAACAGCTCATGTGTTTAAAGGAAATTCCTCTCTGTGTCAAATGTCAGCAGTGGAATCAAAAGAGTGGTTTTAAAACCTGCAAGTGAGACCGTCTTTTCAGACTCTTGAACCTTGTGTAAACCAGTTAAATAAACCACTGATATTAGTCATACGGCTGTGTGGCTTCACAGCCAGCTGAGCCCACGTGTGGCCTCTGCAGGCTTTCGATGGTTTGGCCTGAACATGAACCACCTTGTGATGTTGATGCAACGTTTCTGTCTGTAAGTAAAAGTATTGTCAGGGTTCTAGGAGTTCCTCAGGGAGCCGCTCTGGGTCCTTTTATCTTTCCTATCAGAGGAAAGGCTATGAAGTCCTTTTTGATTACTATGGTGTTGGCAGCAGTGTAGAAGTAATACAATACATTTAGTCAAGTACTGTATTAAAGTAAAATTTTGATTGCACTTTTCATTTATATTTCATACTTATTCTTCACTTAAACACAATAAGTCAGCCGATATATCGGTCCAGCTGCAGTTTTGATACACATCTATTTGTGTCAAGATTGTTTGTGTATGTTCTTTTTTATGTAATTCAATAAATCACTATTGTATTTTTTAGGCTTCCAAATATCAATATCAGTATCGGCCTCAAAATTCCAGTATCGCTCGGCCTATAATGAAAAGATTAAACTGATGCTTACTAATGCGTACTGTAGTCCAACTCTCCATAACAAATACTTTTACTTTTGATTCAGCACACATTTTGTAGATACAACTTCTGTTGATTTCTTTTAAGTTGTAATAAAGTACTCTACCACTACCTTTTAGGAGTCCAAGTGAAAGGACATAATTCAGCTTGATGAAAACATCACCACTGCACTGCTACTATTCATATTCAAGTGCATTTTGCTGCTGATACATGTAATGGAGTATTTGACTTCGTAGTTTTTGTGCTTTTACTTACTTGAATATTTCTTCCTCTGCTGGCTTTGTGATTCATGAGTCAAAGAGCAAAGACGTGACCATAGTTTATGTCTATAAAGGAAAATATGTCCATGGTTGATGTAACAGCTGTCCTTTTTGGGACTTTTGAGTCACACACATTGACACACAGCTTTTAGCCCTCTGGCTTGTTATGGTAGTTCTGTTTCTTTTATGGCTCTCTGCCTGCAATGCCTCACTGATTTAAAGGCGTGTGTGTGTGTGTGTGTGTGTGTGTGTGTGTGTGTGTGTGTGTGTGTGTGTGTGTGTGTGTGTGTGTGTGTGTGTGTGTGTGTGTGTGTGTGTGTGTGTGTGTGTGTGTGTGTGTGTGTGTGTGTGTGTGTGTGTGTGTGTGTGTGTGTTGCTGCATCAGATGAATGTTGCTCGGGCCTGCTCTGTATTTCAGGCTAATTTGTCTGACTGTGAAAGAGCACGGGACGCTGTCAATATACTGTGGAGGCTGGAATTGAACAACAGTCTGGTAATTACATCATGACTGGTAGTTCAGCTGCTGAATCATGGTACAAATATGGAGGGAGAGACAGAGGCAACAACGTTCGCCATCAAGTATAAGAAACGGAACAAATTTCAATATTGTGATTATAGTTGACGCTCATATAAATATAAACCTTTTCAAGCCTCAAGTTGCACTGAATGCATCACTGGTTCCTCGTTATTTGGCTCCACAGACTCTGCTTCTGCGCTGCATTTGCAGTTCCAGAGTTTCTGGCAGACACATTAGCTTGATGGAGAGATTAGTACTCTGCTTTAAAGGAGTAAAGACTCGCCCAGTCATGCATTCAGACATTCAGACTTGGAGTTGATTCATCAATGTGATTATTGCGGCTTTTATTCGTTTTATATATTTGGCTTAACAACTGTAAAGATGTCCTCTTGTTTGATGATGATTTCCCCCAAAAATTGGGACATTTTGTAGCTTAAATGACTCATATTTTTTCTGCTAATTCAATAACAGCAAAAATACGCTGCAAATACCAAAACGTTGCAAAGTCAAAACAAGGCGAAAACAAATGCATCAGAAGAATGTTGCATATCCAGTCAACAAAACACAAGTTCTCCAGACCCCCGAGGGAAAACGTGAAGTAGAGAGAGTGTGTTTGTTTTTTGGAAAGCAAGCGGCACGTTTCCTTTGTTGTATTTGTTTGATTTTCGTATGTGTTTTTGATATTTCCATTGGTTCTGATGCTGCGGTATGTTTCTCCAAATATTAATGTTCTGGGCCATTGCAGCGCATTTGACCTTGACCGCCATCATAGTTTTACAGTGATATACAGTTAAAAAACATTGAATATTAGTTTAATTACTTAACTATCGATATCACGATATTGTTAACCCTATCAACCACCTGCACTTTTTTCCGTGCTTAAATTATGATACATTTAACTCGTTAGAATCAACTAAATATGGCCGACAAACTTAACATCCCAGTCAAACTGATACTGTACATGTGGTACAAAGTCAAGACAAGCTGATATACAATCAAATATGATGTTGTGTTCAGGTTTAACAACATAAAACAAAATATATATATATTCACCATGTGGCAAATACATTACAAAAAAGACTCATTATTTTATGATAAGTTGGTAAACATCCAGAATGACCACCTGAAATCACTTGTGGGTCAAACTAAGCCTGTAACCAGAAGGTTATAGGGTCAATACTCCCCTCCACTTCCTGTGTAAACAACATTCTGTCGTTTTTGAGCAAGGCATTCAGCTTCTAATTGCTCTTGTGGTTCCCATTGAGATGCCTCTTGCTGTTTGAAGTACTCTGAGTATGTTCTCAGTTGGAAGTACACATGAGTTTGTACTGAGTGTCAGCTCTCGTAGGGTTCTTCCGGAGTAACCCTCTAAGGGATTGGGTTGGGTCATGTGGCCACCTACACTAAAAGAGCTGTGGTCTTGTGAGGCGATCGGGCTGTAACCATCTGCTGTCCATCTCGGTTTGGCATATTTGTGTATGCAGCATCATCGAAAAAGGGAGAGAGGAGAGAGAGAGATGGAAGGAGGGAGGAAGATGATTAGAGAGGCAGAAAGTGGGCTAAGAGAGAAAGATGAGTAACACTGCAGTGAACACAGTGGATGGAAGAGAAGCAGAGAGAGTAGAGGAGCAGGGATTTAGTGAAGCTAATTGGGGGGGGGGGGATGCATGATGGATCGAAAGAGGGCTTTAAAGAGAGTGAGAGGTGCTTAGAAATGGACCAGAGAAAGAGGAGAGGAGTGAGAAGGGTGGGAGTCAGCAGAGAGAGAGAGAGAGAGAGAGAGACATTAAGGCTGAAAGGAGAGAACTGAAAGCTCCAAGATGTTTTGTACTAACGCAGCCAGCGTATTTCTGTGAAAGTGAACCTAGATGTGCAGCAGTGTTAAGTTATAATCACTAATCCTTTGGTTTAGAACATCTAGGTCTGCAACTAATAACTAATCTGATTGTCAGTTAGTCTGTCGGACATTTTCTCTATTTATCAATATTTTTTTTGGTCTGTAAAATGTCAGAAAATGCTGAAAAATGTTGAGCAGTGGTTCACAAAGCCCAAGATAGCGTACTCAAATATATATTTTTTGTCCAGAGCTCAGAGATATTCATTTAACTATCGTAGAGAAGTAAAAAAATATATATTCACATTTAAGAAGCTGGAATCAGATCATTTTTATTTTGTAATCATTTCCAAAATAAGGTGTAAGTTTAACCTGAAAACAAAAATTAAGAAGCATTCCAACAGCGCCATAACTTACATTTATATTACCATAATAACAGATTCAGGGTAATCACATCATTAAATATGACGACAGACGTTCACAGTTTAATTCAAAAAACCTCAGTAGAAGCTTTGAATGTAAATAAAAATGACATTCAGCTGACAACAGCTACTTCCTGCACCCCCCCACGCTGTGACTGGATGTCAGCTAACACTAATACCTGTTAGCTCCAATGTCAGAGGCCTCTGTAAGCTCTTCCAGTTCAAGCAGAGGACCGGTTGAAGGAGGGGGAAACCGTCACTAAGCCTATGAGGAAGCCGGGATCGAGGCCATGTGTTCATCTGTAGCTCGCTGACAACACACAAGCTAGTTCAGCTCAGTCTGGTCGAGAAGAAAAAAGCACCCACATCTTGTTTCATGCCATTAGAACATTAACCACCAACGCAAATCCCAGAAACTCATGATGTGAAAAAGCACCAAAGAGGTCAGTGGAGACGAGCGATCGATGGTGTGATTCCACTAATGACTCAACAGCAGTGTGGTCGTCAGCCCATGATGATAAGCACTTTTAAAGAAACAGTTTTAATGAGCTGAATCCCTTCCAGCTTTGGCAATGAAGACTTGTCGTTGGCCCAGAGTTCTGACCCCGTGATGGAGGCAAAGGGATGGGAGCGTTTCCCTGAAAGGATCAATAAGGCTTCACATTTCACCGTATCATCGAGTTTGTGAAGGATCCGATCACACCAGCATATTCAGAGCCGTCTGAGGCGCTCCAAGGCTTTTAGTTTAACGCATAGTAATAAAGAAGAAGTGCAGAGAGCCGTATATAAAACAGTTCAGGTCAGTTTAGTCCTGAGTTATGTGATGACGATCCATCACAATGTCTCCGCTGATCCGTTGACATTCCTCCAACCGCTACAAGCCGGTCTAAATGTTTTGTCGCATGTTGTGTGACAGAGATATCTAATATGCATGTTAGCATGCGCGATGTTGTCATCCGGCTCAACGCACAGCTGAGTCTAAATATAGCCGAGGCTCACAGATCTGACAACGTTTAACCGAGCCACAAACAAACTGGATACACGGCTCAGTGCACGGGGACATCGGGTCATTTCCTGGTTGTTTTCCTCCACTTGTCTGTCTAGATTTTTATGACGCATTGTGTTTTCCTTTGTAGATGAAGAATAACTGCTTAACACATTGTAATTTGTTGAGCTGCAGGCAGTGGTTTTCGAGACAAGCCCATGAAACCTTTAAGGTTGTTCAGTTCAGCGTCCCTCCTCTTTAGCTTCTTGTCAGGCTTCATTTGACACTGCTGTGAGATGCTGAATGTGTGCAACAGACAAAAGCTCTTTTCATTCGGTTTGCAGCTCACACACACACACACACACACACACACACACACACACACACACACACACACACACACACACACACTGAGCCTGTAACTCAACAACTAGCTACAGACGGTACCACTGCAGGAGACGAGAGAGAAAACAGAGACTCTCTGAGCAGGGGAAACATGAAAAATGAGTTCAGTGACGGTGCTGTTTGTTCAGATTCATTTATCATCATCAAATGCATGATGGGTAACCAAAAGAACCATGCAGCCAGATGTTTATAGAGGCTGGTAATATTCAAATTAACATATTTTATAAGTATAAACCTGCCATACCAATTCTTACAGCATCAGATTGATCCGAAGAAAACAAGAATAGAAACAAGATAACCAGAGAAGAAATAACACTTCTGCTAATGGTTATTAAAGTCCTCAAATTTCTTGTTTTGTTTTTAGATTTAAACCAAAGTTGTACAGATATACCAGTTTCAGAAATGCCTCAGATACAGCCTTAAATGGTGGATCAGGTATGAGCCAGTATATATGAGTCGTTGCACCAATTGGTTGACATTATTATTTAGCTCATTTATATCACACAGGAAGAAGAGTTGCACGTGCGCGGTACGGATCGGGCAGGAGCTAACGGGGAGTGTAATGCTAGCCTGAGCTGGCAAGAATGTATGCAGATTTGACTATAACTTACACCCGAAATAGTTATCTAATTTGTTCATGTTTTACCAAGGTTCAACCTGAGCTAGCCCATCCAACTATTATAGCAATCATATCACATCCATACAGCTGTTGAAAAACAATATATGTTTTGTTTTTAATGCATTGGTATCGGATCAGTATTTGGCATATGTTCAGGTGTTGTAACTGGTATTGGGAAGGGAACAATGGTATTGAGGATGGAAAAATGGTATCGTAAAATCTTTATTTGAGACTTGATGAAATGTTTTGTTGTTGTTGTGTTCAGGTTACAGTCACACAACAGGATTTAAATGACCAAAGTCCAATGTGAAGCAGGTCCTGTCTGGATACATTTACAAACAAGATAACTGACATTTTTTCAGTCAAATTTCTTTGCATAGTTTTGCAAACTAACAAAGCCTGTTTACTTGGCATGTCAGGTAACATCTGCACTGTATTTTTAAAGTTCTGTTCTGCATCCAAGGTTTGCAACTTTGCAGCATTTTATTTTTTTTGCTCTTATAAGACAGAAAGTGGGGATGCAAGGATGCTTTTAGTTTATTTATCATTTAACTTATTCACTACAGGATTGTCCTTATCATATGGTCTTTGTAAACTGTTTAGAGTGTCACAGATGGTAGAATACATGAGGTATTTTATGACACTCCTTCCATTCACATGAGTTACAGTGACACCAAACATTTAACTCCACTGAGCGCCAAAATAAGAGAGGTAGTACTATATCATTTTGATAAATACTGGTATAATTTGATATATTAGTTACATTTGTAGCTTTGAATTTTTGTGCGTGAAGTTCGGATTAACGTGGGAATAATGGGAATTTAAATGTGATGTGTTATGATGGTAGAAATCTCAGGACAAACCTTTGATTAGTCAACAACTTTATCGATCATTTACAAATAAATTACAGTCATTTTCTGCTCCAGCTTCTTCACAAAGATGTTGTCTTATTCCCCTTTTGTATTATACAAATAGTCACATGATAGAGTCCCACTATGAGTGCGGACTACATCCATCATAGTAATCACCGTCTGCCTGGCTGTGTCGTCTGTCTCCGCCCAGCTAGGGTGTGCCTCCACCCGGATCCCCTCCTCCCTCCCGGGCTCAGACTTATTCCTGGAAGTTCAGCCCTAATGATATAAGAGGGAGGATGTCCTTTGTTACCGCTTTGGTTTCCTTCTCCCCTCAGAGTGTGAGTTTGTGTGTGTGTTCGTTTCATATATAGGTCAATTTCCCACCCTGCTCTCTAAATTCATCACATACAATAATGTGGAATTTCCAAAGAACCTGTTGAGGACTTGTTTGTGGAGAAAAATCAAAGCTAATTGGCTCTTAGGAAAACCCCTCAATGAATCCCTAGTTATCAGAGTATTGACATGGAAAGAAAACCCTTGAGAATTGAGAGCAGAAAAACCCAGTCTGAAGCTGAGGGAAGTACGGCAATTAGGGCAAAAAGACATGTTACAACTCCGAACTAAAACGGCTACTAATCCTTAGATAAATCACTGGTAAATTTGACTTTTTCCCCACTCATGCAAGTAGGAGAACAAGACCTTTTAATGGTAGTTAGTCCCGCTAATCTCAAGCAAAATGGCCTCCAAGCCAATGTTTTTTTAACTATGTTGCCGATTCTGAGTAACTATGTGGCTCTGTTTCGAATTCATAACTTTCCATGTTGAATCTTTTGTAGTTTGTCCAATTTTGTTCTAGTGAATGTTAGTGATGCTCTTTAAGGGGCAATCGTTGCTTTTTGGCCCAAACCAGCAGGCTTAAAACCAAAAAAAAAACCCAAAAAAACAAAAACCTCCATTGACTTCAAGAGTCATTCCCATGTTTTCGGACTCATTCCTTCAGCGCTCTATTTAGTTCAGCTTTAAATATTGGTTGATCAGCTGATACTCAAGTAAGAAAGTAGATAGAACGTAGATTCAAAAATGATAATGCCATGAATGCTATGCCACCAAAAATAATGAAAAATCTGAGAAAGTGAAAAGTGTGTTATGACACAATTTGCAAAAGAGGATGTTCAGGTTTATTGCTAATGCTGTATTGTACCTGAAGCATTTACAAGAATGAAATCTAGAAATTGTATCAAAAAACAAGCTAGCAAGCGTCGTAGCAGGGGAAGGTCCTGCAAAGACGAACACAGATCACAGTCTTTTCCCTTGGTTACCATGGTTACTTCTTTTAGTTTTTGACGCATTCATCATTCCCCCCCCCCATGATTGTTTTCGTGGTTGTTTTATTCATGATGTGTCTCCCACAGCATGGCTGCTCCTGATTGGCTCGCTGTATCTGAGTGTTTCTGAAATTTGATTGGCCAGGGTCTGCTTCTTTTGTTCTCATTAACCCGTTATCCGATCTGATCCTCTGTAATCTGGTAACAACACAGATCCCAGAGCTGTTGTTGTTGGCTTAGAGGCAGAGGGACATTTTAACCTACTCTGTAGAATGCTCTTTGCTAAGGAGCTGAACAATATCACCTTTTAACTTTGAATTTATTTGGAATTTGCTGTTCATGCAGGGAGATGTGGTGGCATGTGCAAGCAGTTTATTTGTCTTTGTCCTATGTTCAGATATTTAACATAAATTCCTGCTAGTTTATTTGCATGTTTTAGCATGAGAAAGCCCCGCTGTTTCCTTGGAGGGTGGACGGTTCCTCTGGCTGCGGTGTTCAAAACAAGGCAGCTTAATGGCCGAATCTATTCAATGGACCCATTTACAAGTTTCTCTGTTTCAGTTTCTGTGTGTGTACTTGAATACTTGAATAGTCTGGCAGCCCAAATGCATCTGTGTAAAGGAAGCATTGAGTCCAGCTCCACAGTATGCTGTACACAGCTGTGATAAATGTATTACACCATGTATCTGTATAATGTTTCTGCTAGGAAAGTGACACATTTCTGAGCTAATTTTTTTTGCTGAAACTACTTTGTATTTCAGGAATGCTGTACCATAATACAGCGCGAACAAGGCTGAAAATAAAAGCTATTAAATCTGATCAGGGTCATTTTGCTATATTTAGTTGAAATGGTTGAGGGCGTTATTTAATGACCTTTATTAGCACAGGGATCTCTCAGAGGTTTCAGCTGACTTTGCTTCTGGAAGCCAATTAAGGTTTTCGGACAATTGTAGTCAAACCAAGTTAAGACATTTGGATTTGGAGTTGGACATCAATGGATTAGTTGTCAATAATGGCCAACTGTTTTGATAATTGATTTATCAGTTTGATTCATTTTTTAAGGAGAAAGAAAAGTAAAAATGATCTGATTCCAGCTTCTTATCTGTGAATGTTTTTTTGGTTTCTTTACTCCTCTATGACAGTTAATTGAATATATTTGAGTTGTGGAAACACTGATTGACATTTGTCTGACGTTTTAATGACTAAACCAACCCAAAATTCTGAAAAAATCTACAGATTAATAGACGATAAATTGTTAGTTGCATCTCTAGACTCTTGGTACCAAATCCAAATCTTTAAAAACATAATTGATGTCTTATGATAATACTTTGAGGAAAGACTATGTCCCACTTGGCACTTAAAGAACTCACCTTCATTACCAAAAGGAATTGTTTAGTATCAAGTTTTCCACCTTCAGTAAAAACAGTGAATGTAATTATTGCACTGATCATTTTGTCTTCCCAGTAACATTCATTAAAACATATAAATACTCTTAAGGGTGGAAAAGAGATGCATAAACACCATTATAATCTCTGCTACCACACCAGGACCTCAGACAACAACAGACTGTATAATTAAGTTGCCAGGCCTAAAATTATGGATGTCATGTTATACAGTATTGTGTTCGAAGTGAAAACTCCTCATGGTTGTACTTGGTAGCTCATGCTGCTGACCAGAATCTTCTGAGCTGCCTCTTCAGAAAACCATGAGAGATTAGATGGGACGGTTGCTTTGAACTGAGTCAGAATGGAAGCAGCATCTTTTCATACGTGTGTGTGTGTGTGTGTGTGTGTGTGTGTGTGTGTGTGTGTGTGTGTGTGTGTGTGTGTGTGTGTGTGTGTGTTCACTCATGTGGTCTGATTTAGTGTGTCTTGCTTACAAAGGCGAAAATAAAAGAGAAAACTGTTTGATACTCGGTGGAAAACACACAGCGTATCGGCTGTACCATGTTATATGAATAATTTACTGACATTACATTCTCTACAAGGATATCCACAGTGCAAAAAAATAAACCTCAGACAGTTTTGCCAGCAGCAAATGTTTAATGTCCGGTCTGAACTCACATTACACAACCGAGCCCGCCTGAGCTAAGCTCTTAAACCAGTTCCAGTCGCCCCTGTCTGGGATTCACTGCACTCTTGACCTGAACCACTAACGTAATCTTATCAATGTCACTTTCCACTGGCAGGAACCATCAGACTTCAGATACATTAAAAAGTGTTTTTTTTTGTACACTTTTAAAATAAGTGCTTTTAGGTCATTATAATTACAGCTTACCAAGGTAAACAATACATTCATTTAACTGTAACTTATAAAGTAAGGTAATGTAACGCTAAGCAGCAAATAACCCCACTGACTAACATTTCCTGATGATGTCTCTTGCGTAAACAATATCAGATGTTACTTCCTGCTCTGCAGCTAGACCCTTTTAGAAAACTCTGCATTAAGATTTTGAAGTTAGGCCTCAACCGCTATGATGAAATGCCTCTAACCAGTCAAGCATGAAATAAACATTTTATTAAGATGTTATGTTATGTTACGTTGTTACTAATAATGGTCGCCTTGCCTCAATATTTTATCAGGCTAAAGATTAAAAAAAACAAAAAAAAGGTTTATCCATTTTTACGCTCGGCAGGAGGTCATTGTCCAGAGCTGTGAGATGAAAAGGTTGAGCTCCCCTCCTGTGTAGGTGAAGCTGAAGCCTCTCTGACAGCAAATACCATTCCACCCCTCCGTTTAAAAAGGTCATTTGTCAAAAGTGGCATCTCAATTATTACTCTAGAAAACTAGACCCACCGGCTAACATTTAGACCTGCAGTCTGCAGCCTCAGCTGGCCTTTTCTTTTCTTCTCATTTAACAATAAAAATGATGAAGCAGTGCTCAATACGCACCTGCTTGTAATTGTGCTCGTAAAGGTTTTATTAGCATTTGCATATTGGTGTTATCCATGTGAATCTGTATCTGCACCTCTTACGCACTGTTATGTCACTATTTGGTTACGAATTGATTTTTCTTTCTCTCTTTAATTTGTAACCCCTCTTCTATGACATTTTTTTTACTCCCTGGTCCCAAGAACACTTGCCAAAAGATTTAAGAATCAAAAAATTTCAATTTTGCTTTCAATTAACCTACTGTATCTGGGATTAAGCTTTACTAAGCAGGTATATTAGAGGGATTACTCTAAATCTTAGTTAGTCTAGTCCAGGTCATGATCCGGTGTGCAGAACTTCATCCCTAATACAGCTCATTGTCTACCATGTAATACTTTACTGGAGAAAATGAAATGTGTGACAAAGAATGAATTGATTTACACAAGCTGATTTTGATAAACCAGGGCCTGACAGAGTGGCCAATAGACGCTGAGGCGCTGCAGAAATATCCATCCATCTAAAGACAGTTGCACTGATAATTTGTCAGCTTCCCCCAGCTGTTGAACTGTTCATTTAATGGTGCATGTAACATTGTGTGACATTCCACATTGTCTACTGTGCAAAACAAAGCTTTAAGAGTTCCATGTAATTTTAGATAAGGGAGCTAGAGAGAAAGGCTGATGGGGGGAAAAAAATGAATGTCAACATGCTTATCTCCTTCAGCTAGCCAAATAAGAAAAACTGTTGACAGAAGAAATGACATCCTGCAGCAATGCAGAGAGCATCTTGGAGAATGAAGATGACACATAATGGTGGTGTTCATCTGCTGAACGGATATTTTGAGATACAGCGCTGCAGTGTTCCTCAAGTTGTTCTGGTCTTAAAACAGAAATAAGAATAAATAATACAATTGAAATAAACTGTGAAAATGTTTAACGACTTAAAATGTGATGATGGAAGTATATGATGGTACAATTGGTATGCTCACTTATGTCTTATTAGTTGTACCCATTTTAACCACTCAAGAATTGATGAAAGTGATTGGAAATCCCTCCAAAATACGTATTAAATAAGTATTAAATGATACCAGCGACATGAGATAGAAGCTATTTATTGGCTGCAAGGTACTGCACCTATTTCCTCTAGTGACATCTAGAACCACAACACTAACTTTGCAGTATTAAGGTTCATCCGTATTTAGACGTTGTTGCCTTGTGATTCAAATCTGACAGGCTCGATGCATCAGCAGCCAGTGTATAGTATTATGAAGTGGGCATAAATTAAAATCACAGGGTGCTAAAAGTGTAGCAAGATTTTAAGAAATAAACCAATAATTAAAGGAAAAAAGATGTGAATTGTAGGGTTTGTTTTATTCCAATTTTCATTTAGGCGTGACGGATGACGGTGAGGGAAACAGTTACTGTTCCCCGTGTGTCTGAATCTGTGTGTGTGTGTCATATAGGGTGTAATATGCGAATGGGGATGAGATCATAGCCCTGTTTAAGAGTCAGCTGCTCGGTGTGTTTGTGTGTGTGTGTGTGTGTGTGTGTGTGTGTGTGTGTGTGTGTGTGTGTGTGTGTGTGTGTGTGTGTGTGTGTGTGTGTGTGTGTGTGTGTGTGTGTGTGTGTGTTTGTGTGTGGATGACTCACCCTGCTCACTGCACAGATGAGACTAGAAGGATGTAGTTCTGTACTGTTACTGTAGCTATTTTACATAAGAAGCTTATTTTGGTGAACTTGAGTTAAATATTTGATGCACAATAAATGAATCTCATGCCTGAGTTAATGAGCTAATGTTGTCTCATTGAATGCTCTATTTCCTGGACTCTCTCTACATGATTCACGACCGTGTGGCCTCGAGCCTTTGGTTCCTGTATTTGCTTATAACATCTTTCCGTTTCCTGTCCCTCCGTATTTTCCAGATGTACCACTCTGACCACGGTGTTGACTTCCTGGACCTCTGTTTCCAAATCCCTGGCAGCCGTGCAGAGCTGGGCCCGGCACACAGGGAGTGAACTCATCTCCAAGTAAACCACAACTCCACAGCGTCCCCCTTCACCCACACAGGGCCTCCCTCTGCTCCAGTCTCAAGCTTTCTTCGTACTGGATCATGGACAGCCCTCCTAAGCTGTCAGGCGAGACCCTGATCGTGCATCACATCCCCCTGGTGCACTGCCAGGTGTCCGGCGGGCGGAAAGGTGGCTGCGGAGCCTCGCTGAAGAGGGGCAACCCGTTCATCCCGCCGGAGAACCTGGGCCTGAGCCGCACCACGTCCCTCCCCGAGAGAGAAGTCCTCCAGAGAGAGGCTCTGCTCTACAGCAGCCTCATCCACACCTCCAGCGGCTCCTGGGCCTCCAACAACGGCGGGAGGGAGAGGAAGGTCGGCGGGAGGGGAGGCAGCACGGCGAGCGACGACTCGTCGTTCACCTCGAGCAATTCGGAGGACCAGCTGATCGCGGTTCACACGTCGCCCCGAGCCAAACCGAGGAGCAGGAATCCGTTGCGCCACAATCCGTTCCTGCTGAATACGGAGGACGAGGATGAAGAAGAAGAAGAGGAGGAGGAGGATGGAGACAACCTCAGTGGTTACCTTGAAGACTCCTCTTTTCACCTCCACAGTGACACCAACTCCGCCCTAGACGACGGGATGGCTCCTTTCCACTTGCACGACCTGGGCTTTGCCTCGGAGCCCTTCATTTTGCACAAGTCGATGGGCGGAAGCCGTCGGGAGTCCCTCAGGGCGGTGGCCTCCGACCTCTCCGCCCACCTGGAGGACCTTGAAATCCTGGGACTGGACGGCCAGCTGCGCCTCGGCAGCAGCGGCTCCAACATGTCCATGGACTGTGGGGAGCAGGACTGGGCCGATGAGGACGGAGAAGACGAGGATCACCCCATGAGGTGCGGCCGGAGCTCCTCCAGCTCCTGCACGCAGAACTGCTCCTGCTGCACGCTCTCCCAGAACTACCCCCAGCACTTCCCCGAGGCCTTCTCGGAGCCCTTCTCGGAGTGCCAGCAGGGCTACGGCAGCGACTCCTCTTGCAACAGCTCGGACGGCGTGCTGGTCAACTTCAGCGCCATTTACAACAAGATGAACAACAGTATCCCGGAGAAGCCGCCGGCCTCCGGGCGCACCAACCTCAACAGCTCCACTGACCACTCCCGCACCTCGTCTGTTTCTGATCCACTGGCGAACAAGCGAGACTCCACAGGAGGGGCTTTCTATCTGGACCTTCACACCTCCCCAACCGAACCCCCGCTATCACAGCAACAAACCTCCTGCCTCGCCGGCGCATTCCCTCTCATGCGTGAGCCGCTCCTGTCCACCTCCTCCAACTGCTCCTGCGCCGTGGAGCACCAGGGGGCTCTTGACCTCGACGCCAACTGCAACTCGTACCACCCTCCGCACTCCGGGTCGTCCGGAGACCTTGTTTCCTGTCTGCAGAGTGAAGCCCGCCTGGTCGTCGCCACCCAGAACTACTACAAGCTGGTCACCTGCGACCTGTCGTCCCAGTCGTCCCCGAGCCCCGTGGGCTCCTCGGTCAACAGCTGCTCCGACGAGCACAGCAAGGGCAGCCCCACCCCGACCCAGCCCAACGAGTACTTCCTGTTCAGGCAGAGGGCCGAAGAGGAGGGTTTGGAAGAAGAGGACGAAGGTGGAGAGTCATCTAGGGTGAGTGGAGAATCCTGCATCACTAGTTTAAACAATTTATCATCAATCCAACAGGACGTTAATGGGTTACACAGTGGGATGTTCACAAAATAGCTTATACTATATGTACCCCACTTAGGTCCAGACTGATTTAATTTACCGTACATATTAAAAAGACACAAGCTAGACATGCCAGGTGATGAGGTATCAGATATTTCTGTTTGAATTAAAGGGGACATATCATGCTCATTTAAAGGTTCATACTTGTGTTTTGGGTTTCTACTAGAAACATGTTTACCTGCTTTAAAAAACATATTATTTTGCTCATACAGTCTGAATACATCTGTATTCAACCACTTCGGTTTAGCGCCTGTCTCTTTAAGACCCTTTTCCACAAAAAAAACAAGTCTGCTCTGATTGGCTTGCAAGAAAAATATGGAGCACCTTAACAAAGGTAGTTCTTAAGCCGTGGGTGGAGATACTCTGATGGGGTTTTTGTATTCTAATGACACTGCATGTGACATAGTAAGTTGAGCTAAATCTAAATTGGCTTGTTGAATCACATGTTTTCAGCAGCTAAAAAAGAACTGACTGGGTCATCTTATTTCACAATTTGTGGGTCGTTATGCACTCCAGATACCCAAACGTAGTGCATAAGCTCTGACAAAGGGTCGCCTTTAAAACATGTCTATTGTCTGCATCTTTCTTGTTTAGCAATATAGCTTTTTTTTCTTAAATATAAATAGTTTTTGGGAGAAATTTATTTAAAAAGTGCCGCTTTGGTATCACCACCAAATTTCAGGTCATTGTCATAATTTTGCAAGATTACTCAAAAGTACTCACCTTTGATCTCAACAAAATAATCACACTTTTTTTTACAAGACTTTAATGATCTGCTTGGAAATAAGTAAAATATTAACATGATCTTTTCATATCATCATGACGTACAAAAATGTTGTATTATCGGACACTCCTAGCTGCACAGCCTTGCATTATCCGTTTCCATATTGTTGGATTAGTGACCTGTTAAAATAGTAGTAGTGATAAAGCATTTAGGTCTTAAAGTGTTATCTGTTGTTTGTTGGTGTTACTGAGCCTCCTCTTTAGTGTGGGCTCGCTGGCTGTCAGTCTGCTTATGTTAATGTTAATGATCACAGACTCACTGAGGTGACGCTTTGTGCTTTTTTTGTTGCAATTATTCTGTGTGTAAAATAGTGCCGGTTAACTTGTAGAAACATGGAGCATAAAAGTCTTTGGAAATAATCAGATTTGCTTATTAAATGCAGCTTTTCAGGTAAATTCATCTGAAGATCACTGATTCTTTTTAAATCGAGCTCATTGCATAATCCAAACATTTCCTCTCATTATTGGATTTTTCCTCCAGTTCTTTTGTATCTTCAAACACACAGCTTGCCGCGGGCGGTATGCATAATTAATGGTGTCAAGGCAGTACATTTAGTTCATCTACACCAACAAGTTAAAGTACTTTGTTAAGTTAAACCGAATACAGTCTGAGTAGGTAAGACAAGGAAAAGGGAAGAAATCAAAATAGCAAGCAGAGATAAAAGTGTTTTGGTCAAACTGCATCAGACTCAACAAGGAAAACATAATGCCAAAACAGCATGTGGGATAAATATACACTAAATGTTATGGAATAAAATACACTACATTTATTTAGCTGACATTTGTATTCAAAGCCACTTACTAGTGTGTCAACCATGTGTGTAAACCCCCCAAAAACCTTGTGATAATGACCCTTATCTTTAAATAGTCATGACACTGGTATTAGTCTGGCTCGTTTAGATCCCAGCCACTGTCTGGGGTTATCTGATACCATGTCTGAGGATTATTATAGATATGTACAGCTGAAGGTTATTAATGCCAGTCAGTAACAGAAGCACTGTGTCAAAGCAAATGCAGCTGGAGGGCTGTTCAGGACTTTTTTTAGTTTTTGGGAGGGCTCTTTTTACCTTTTATTGGATAGACAGATAATAGACAGGAAATGGGGATAGACAGGGGACAACATGCAATAAATTCAAATAACAATTTGGCTGATGCCAATGTTTTTTTGTTGTATTTGCTTATTAGTTTTTTGTATTTATTCCCACTTTTGTGCCAGTAAAACAAAGAATCTTCATTATAAAAAAAACATAACTGAACAGTTTTAAAGTAATTCAGCTTTCCATTACACTATCTTTAAATAAGCATAAATCAAATCATCCAAATGTGTTTTTTTATTTTGGTCGCTGATCTTTGTCCGAGTGTAATACTCCCATACAAAATATATTTCCGTAACTTTTATTTTTGCAAACAAACGACATGTGTCCTCTTACGTCATGCCAAGCCAGTGGCTTCTTCTACGAATCAGCAGCTGGCTACATTACATTACATTACATGGCTACTGTTGTTCGACTCCGACGACCAATAACCAACACAGCGCAAAGTTACAGATGTTCAGAAACCACTCTTTCCTTCCAGATTCCGATACCTGAGCTTGCGTAACAGTCGATGCTTGAGTACCGATTCTGATACCGTGTTTTTAAAAACAAACAAAAACATTTAGCAGGTCATAATTTCTTAGTCCTATTTCCTTTGTCTCTCGCCAAAAACGACATTTATCAAGATTTGAACACTTTACAATATGTTAAAATTTACCTTCGGCCAATACAAATCTTGACTAAATAAAGCTTGAACGCATCAACATTTAACTCGATGCAACCTCTGTTAACGTCAGCTGTTAGCTACTTTGTTTATCCAACAGGACTGCGCTGGCTAACGTAACTAGCTCTCCTGCAGATTTCAACACAGAATTGTTGTTCAAAATGAAGCATTATCAGGGGGAAAAAATGGGGTACACAAGAGTTTGAAGTACTAGTTTGCACATTTGCAGTACCGATCAGGCAGAAGATAGCAACAAGCCAATTATCGGACAGTCCTGAGTAACCTGACCTCTAAACCATGTATGCTAATCTGTTTAATCTGAGCAGCTATTGGTGAAAATCTGACTGTTGTCTTTCTCTCCTTATTCCTGCTCATTCAGCGAGATGATGATGATGGTGGTCCTGATGAGGACGATGAAGAGGAGGAGGAGGAGGAGAAGAAGAATCATCAGGCGGCCGTTGGAGCCGACGCGGTGATCGAAGGCCAGGTGTACGTCAACGTCTCCCCTCCCATGGTGAGCCGTGCTCTGATCGGAGCCTCCTCGGGCAGCCGCCCTCGCTCTCGCAGCTACGACCGAAACCTGGACGAGTGTCCGTCGCCTCGCCTCGGCTCTCTGGAGCGCATGTTGAGCTGCCCCGTCCGGCTCAGCGAGGGCGCCGCCCTGACCCCGCCCCCGCCTCCCAGAGTCACCTCCTTCGCGGAGATCGCGAGAAGCAAGCGCAGAAACGGAGGCTCGGGGGGTTCGCCGTCCATGAAGGCGGCCGCAGACCCTTTCTCCTCCACTTACTCCGCCCACTCCCACTCCTCTGCGGATTTCTCTCCGATCCTGGAGCAGCGTTCGGAGGGCGACTGTCAGAGCCTATCACCTGTTCCCTTTACCAGGTGTTACAGCCAAGGCAGCGCTGAGCGACACCTGGAGGGGGCGAGGGAGAGCCGGGCCAAGGCTGAAGGTACGTCACCCCTCACTAGATTCATTTATTCATTTGTTTATTGAACAGGGACAGTGCACATTGATAAATAAAGCTTTAGACAGTTGTCTAAGGCGTTCCATGCAGCAGAAACATGACCATTAAGTCATATATTAACTCTTCTTTTTTGCTCTGGTTTGGTCTCCACCATCTCCTGGAGGAGGAAAATATGTGTCTCTTTAGCTGCTGCCCGTCAATACAGAACAAGGAGCTAATAGACAGAGTTGAATGATGATGATTGGCTCTTGGTTGGTCACTACAAACGACACTTTTCATATTAACATTCATATTATTATTTAAAATAGACTTAATATATCAAAATGTTTTTAAAGGTCAACTAAAGCTGACATTGTAATTCTAACATACGGCATAGACTTACTTTAAACATGCAGCAGATCAGAATACTGCACAAAAAAACAGTATGTTGAATTAAAGTATCGCATCATTCTGACGTACACGAACACTTCCACAGGAAACATTTTTGTTGGAGTGTTTGTTTACTTTTATGATATTCGGTAAAGTGTATCTGTGGTTGTATGAAGTGCTTATGGTTTTGTTTGATGCTGCGTCTTAAGACTTTCTTTGTGTGAGAGAAAAATCCCCTTGTGCCAGCATGTATAGACGTGCAGCAGAGTGTGTATCCTCAGCTTTAGCAAGGCCGAAGGGTTGAGGTGGGACAAACGTGCTCTGAATAACAATCAGGTGAGAGAGAGGAGATAAAGGTGCAGAGAAACCCCCCCTGTGTGTGTGTGTGTGTGTGTGTGTGTGTGTGTGTGTGTGTGTGTGTGTGTGTGTGTGTGTGTGTGTGTGTGTGTGTGTGTGTGTGTGTGTGTGTGTGTGTGTGTGTGTCTGAGCCTGTAGGCCTCACTCGTCCCAGAAGACAAAGGACGGTTGGAGAAAGTTACAGAAGCTTCTTTAATGCTGACGTTGCTTCGGGGCTTTGACTTTCATGATTGACCTCATTGACCTTGGGTTAAAAAAAAACAATTCTGCATGACAAGCATCCACAAGCATCCAACTATCATTTTATTGTTTCCCAAAGTGAGGAATCAGTGGGAATGAGCGTCTGTGAGCCTGGATTGTTTGTGGTGTGTCCCGCATTGTTTGCACTGGACTGCCCTTGTTGGTTTCTTTTGAGACGATTCAGCATGTTGAATCGTCCTCTGATTGGCTGATTTGACTGGGAAGAGAAAGAAAAGAAAGTTAGTAAAGGAAGTAAAAGACTTAAGTCATCTCCATCTCATTATATCCATCCAACACACAAATATTTCCACAATGACATGGCCTAAGATTAGCTAATCGGTGAGCGATAGTTCTGTAAAAATGGTCGCCGAACACTGCTTTGTTTCAAATTAGTATCATAACAACAGCTTGTATATCCGCAGTCCCAGGTCTTCTGCTTTACCCTTTTTTTAAATGACGGATACAGATACAGACTACAGGAGTGTTATTTCCTCTCACTCGGCGCAGAACTATAGTTCTGGTCGGCCGTTAGCTGTAGTCTTTGCGGTGAGTTCTGATTTGTCCACTCCAATTCTTTGATGTTATTTTGGTGTGTCTTGGTCTTTAATTGCAGCATGGTCACCAGTAGCAGCTGTCATTGTTTTGTATGTGAGGAAGTAATTCATTGCTGTTAACACCTTTTGAAATATGCAGAGGAGTCAGTAAGTGGCAGCAGAAACAGCAGTCTGTCATAACAAAGCAAGATATTATTATAATCCTCTGATCTCTCTGCAGAGGGAGATAAATCAAAAACTCCATTTCCTAAAAGTATTTTATTTATTTTATTTCCTATTTAACCTTGTTTTTTTCCACCACAAGAAACACAGATAACATACAGATGAATTAGCTAAAAACATTTTTTATTTATATATTTTGTCCCTTCATGAATGCTGCCTGTCCTGTTTGTTTGGAATATATAGAAGAAGTACTCTGTAAAGTTAGCTTTAAAGAACAATAGAAGAAGTACAGAGTAGTTGAATGTGTTCATCTTAAAATCAAATGCTGTAGGTACAGGATATAAATATATACAGTAAATAAATAGAATAAGTACTTTGAACTGTGCCACAAACAGAAACTCACATTTATTTAAGGATATAAGGATAAAAATTGATAAAAAAATTAAGAAAAAGATGTCACTTTGTTGCCCATAGCTTCTTTTGATCGTTGGGCAGTGCATTGCTTAAAGAAAACAAATTATTTAGTATCAAAGATAGGAAGACGGAAATAAAGAACATGTATCCCAAGGAGGAATGTTGTAGTTCTTTAGAGTAGAACCACGTGAAACATGTGCAGGCGAGAGCAGCAGGCCATGGGAATATCTGAACACACAGTGAGTGTGAATGGGTCCAGAGGCAGCGTGGGTCGGATTGAACCAACAGCACACAAAAAAGCAGGGTCATGGTGACTAACACAGTATATATCTGAAAAGCCTGATTCAATTAGACGACCAAGGTTTTTCTGTCTCCCTCTCTCTCACTCTTCATCAGGTCTGGACGGCCCTCTAACCCTCCATCATGTCATTTAATTAAACAGTGGAAGAGTTTCTCTCTGTTAAATGCAGAATTGTTCTTAAAAAAATGATTTTATTCTATATGATAGCACGGATGTGTTCATCATGTTTATGAAAGCAGGACTCAACACTAGACAGCTTTTGGTTGACGAGACTGAAAATATGGTTGCCATTTTTAGTCGTCTTATATTTAGATTAACTGAGATATGATGCAGTAATACTTCAGCTTAATAATTCAAATTAGGTTGACGCCACCCATTGGTTTGTGGACTGCCGTTTTGAAGCATTTGACCCATTGACATCTTTGTTTTGAACCAGAAGTGACACTAGTGGGTGGAGCTAAAAATACGACATTTTTAGGCAACCAAAATCTTACAATTAACTTTCGTGAATTGAAAACAGTCTGTGAAAGGATAAGAGTTCAAAGAGGAAAACACAGAGAACTCTCGCACAATGCCATGATAGCGACCTGTCAATCACAAAATAGCCCCGCCCTTTATGGTCTGTTTGACTCTAAATGGAGCATCATTTACTAAATGAACATCATGCTGTATTGAAGAAGACTTGAAACTAGAGATTGAGACCATAAACTCATGTTTACAATGTTTACTGAGGGAATAAATCAAGAGAGAAGTAGAGTCATTTTCTCATAGACTTCTATACAACCAGAGGAGTCGCCCCCTGATGGACAGGAGAGAGAATGCAAGTTTAAGACACTTCCATATAGACTTCCATTTACAAACCCGGAGCTGCCGCCTGATAGAAGTCTTGGATTGTGGGTCTTTTAAAGTGACACCAACATCAGCTTGTCTCTGCTTTGAGAGATGACCTCCAGTCTGTCTGACAGCTGAATCTCTCTCACATTCAGCTGTAGAGACTGGGATGTTCAGTCTCAGCTGCCTGCCGTGTGCTTCTGGTTAAACAAACACACAAACAGGGAGTGTTTGGAATTCCTCTGGAATAAGAGCAGGGAGAGGAATGTCCCAGGAAGCTCAGGCTGTCCCCTTTATACATTTATACAAGCTGGAGCTCCAAAGATCATTTCAAGAAAGAAAATTCAACTTTTTTATACAATTATTATGATGGTGTTCAGGGCTCCCTGGCAGACGAGATGTTGTATCTCAATGTGACCTTTCTGGTTAAATAAAGGGTCAAATACAAACCCCAGACAGAAGTCATAAAGAGCACATTCATATGTGGTTTTACACTTTCATTTTCAAAGCTAAAGTTTAAAGAAAAGTACATTTCAGTGAAAAAAACTCAATCTAGCTATGATTTCTCTCTTAAAATGCAGCTTCATATGAAATAAACCATCCTGCCCTCAGGTCACCATTAACAGCCTCCACCGGTATAAACAAACACTTTCCTGCTTCATTTACACTGAATGAGTGGTGTAGATTGAGGAATGTTGGTTTTATTCTCTTCTAAGTTGTGTAACAAAAGCATTTAATGAGCATGGCATATACAGTATGGACTATATGTAGGTCAGTATGCAGGAATGAAGTTATGCATCATTAGGCTGCTTATGAAAAAATGTCAAATAAACCCTCTAACTCCTGCAGAAATAATTTATTTACTGTTCATTTAAAAATAATAATATTAACGGTAGGAAAGGGCTTTTAAAGTCAGTATTTAGTTCAAAAACAGAAATGTTTTTAACATTTAAGTTAATACAAGGACATTATAGCTATATTGTCAAATTATTATCATTAGAGCTGAAATGATAGCTGAGTTATCGAGTAATCTATTGAGAGAAGATCACGCCAATTTTCATAAACGTGCCCAAAGATAAATGTTTCAGGCTTCTTGATTGTGAATGTTGGTTTGTTTTCTAAATATTCTATGACAGTAACCTCAAAATATTTAATGTTTTGAAGATATTTAAGCAATTAAGATGTCATTTTTAAGTTATGAATCTACAGTAGTTTGATTGCGGCCTCAATAATCATACTCCCTCCCTAGATTAAACAATAATAATAATTTTATTCATACAGCACCTTTAAAAACAGTGTTAACCAAGTGCTTTGAAAGACAAAGAAAAGCAAAAGCAAGGCAATATAACAACAGGAAGCCCAACAGTGAAGGTCATATTTAAACACTGACAACACAGCACAATAGATGAAACAATAAAACCATTACATACCATTATAACAAAAACTATATATAAAATAGCAATAAAGCAGTAAAAAGAGGGCACCAAATAAAAGCCACTTTGTAAAAATGTGTTTTATGAAGTGATTTAAAAAGACATTACTGAATCTGTGAGCCTTTTCTCATCAGGCAGGTCGTTCCACAGCCAAAGCACGGTCACCTTTAATGTCATATAGTGAATAAAGATGTATAACATGATGCATAACGGTTCCCTCCTGCTGCTGAATGTTTCTCTTTCCACCAGTGAACCAGTTCAGGTGAACTGAATAGTGTCTCCTTAGTTGACTGGAGCAGAAACTGTTAATATGGATGATGAAGAGAAGAACATCCTCTTCAGTTCCTACCGTTGTCTCCGTACGGACTGTGATGATTTAAGATAATAACGAGGAGCTGTGCAGCATCTCTGTACATTTATTATTCATCAGACTTCAGCTGCGTCGCTTCACGCAGCGAGCAGCTCCATCGCTAATGATGCTAACATGAAGGGCCTGCAAGAGGAGAAAAAAAGAAAGCCTCGGCTCTCTGTAATGGATTCATCAAGGAGCTGAGCAGAGAGAGAGAGAGAGAGAGAGAGAGGAGGCAGGGAAGATGACGAAGAAGATGGAAAAGGGAGAGAGGAGAGGAGGGTGTGGGGGAGGAAAAGATGGCAATTAGAGGGGATGACGGAGCAGATGTGAGAGAGACGGAGAGTGTTTCTATTCTCCATCCCCAGTGGGAGCTCAGGCCTGCTGGGTGTGGAGTGTTCCTCCTTCCTTCCTCCCTCCTCCCTCCTCCCTCCTCAGTCATGTTCCTTTCCTCCAGCAGCTCGACGTCGCCCTCTGTGGCAGAGAGGCGTCACTGCACCCGGCTCAGGTGGCACCAGTGGGCCGGCCTTTAGGGCGACAAAACAGCTTGTGCAACAACGTTGACGTCACGCACTCTCTCCTGTCTGTCCTCCACTGCACTGGATTGAGACACACACATACACTAAAACACACACACACACACACTAAAACACACACACACACACACACACACACACACACACACACACACACACACACACACACACACACACACACACACACACACATACACATGCACACGTACTGCCTCAGTGGCTGAGAAGAAGTGCAGGAAAAAAGGGCTTCTCCTCGCCGGTGTCCCTCCTGACGCAGGGCCTTCAGGTTTAGTCTATGAATTTGTGTTTGTGTGTGTTTGTGTGTGTGTTTCTCTGAATGTGTGTGTGTGTGTGTGTGTGTGTGTACATGGGCCTGTGAAAGTGTGTGTTGAACTGAGGCATGGTTGTCTTTGATAAGGGCTGTTGTGAGTCATGACTGGGCAGTTTTTCTGTGTTTGTCTTTGTATTTTTGGTTTCAATTCTGACCTCCATGTTCATTCAGTTCAGTGTTTAACGGACTAACATCTGATCTTCATTGTTTAATAGTCAATTCACCTGTTTATACCTTTTGGTTTTGGACTTTTTGTTGGAAGTAGGCAATTACATGTCAATTTGCATTTTTGGGGAATTGTAAAGCGGGTATTTTTCACCATTATCCTGACATTATTGACACTAAACAATTAGTTGATTAATCAAAATAATAATAAGTAAGTTATGTATATGATTTCACGCTTATATTATAGTCCTTTGGTGCCATGATGTGATTACTATGACGATATTGAGTGATGTCATTTTATAGTAATATGATGAAGATCTACGTACCAAAACATGTCACTAAATATCTCTGAATGCAAGTGAAGCAGACAGTGTGTGGGAGCTTTTTTTGTTCTATATTAATCAAAAGTCAAATTTTTTAATGTTTCTAATTTGCAGATAATCTAAAATGATCTGCAACTTAATGGGAAATGAAATAGCTTTTTAGTTGTAGCTCTAAATTAAAGCCTGAATTGAAATAATACATAACTTATAATCTTCTTCTACTTCGGCTGCCTGTTTATTAGATACATCTACATAAAATACATTAATTATAATACGACAGACATTAAATAAATCCTACCTTCATGAAGGTTTATTTATTAGTTTTTTTGTCTGATTTTTTAAAATGCTACCATAGAAAATCTAACCAGTTCTCTTCTCTCTTCTCTCTCCATGTGACTCCTCCATCCTTTCTCCATCCCTACTATCCCTCTTCTTCTCACCCAGGTGGCCTCTCCAGCTCCTCAGACAGCGTCCCGGCGGTGGTCCGCTACACTAAGGACCAGCGGCCCACCACCCTCCCCATCCAGCCCTTCACCTTCCAACACCAGTTCGCCTCCAAACCCCCGCAGCCCAAGCCCCTGCTGCCCCTGCTCACGGGCTACGTCTCTGGGATGCAGGCCCGCTCCGGTCCTGGCTCTGAAGGTCCGGTGGGGGAGGACGGTGGAGATGCACCTGAACATGTGCACAGGTACCAGGGGGCTCTGTCTGCAGCAGCCCCTCCGCCTGGATCGGTGCGACCCTCCCCCCTCGGGAGCTACTCCCCGGTGCGGCTCCAGGGGGCTCCCAGCTCCGGGACCTGCTCCACCTGCACCCCGAGCCCTCAGCCGCAGCACAGCCTCTCCTGCCCGCTGTCAGCAGGCCTCGGCGCCCTGCACACCCCGCCGACATCAAAGCAAGGAGGGGGTTCGGTGTCGTTACCCCCGACCACTCCGCCTCCATCCCTGGGGGTGAAGAGAGGGGCGATGCCCCCGATGCTGCCGCCGGTGCAGGGACAATGTTTCCATCGTGCATCTCTGCACAGTTTACCAGCCCTCAACAGCGACACGCTGAGCCCACTGGGCTGTCAGGAGTCTGGAAAACACCTGGAGGGAAGCATAGCACCCGGAGCCAGAACACATAATGGTAGGTTCTAAAAGTGTGTCCTTAAATAATTATTCACAGGATGCTTTTAAAGAAAGTAAAGGTTGAAATCTTCTATATCTTAAACCTCTATATAAACGAGCAGCAACAACGACGAGATATTAGTAACCTTGCTTGATTATAAGGTTATTAAAAACACAACAAATAGGGTTATTGTTTGACTAAAGTTTTGCTTTGTTATCACAGCAACAACACTAAAGTGTCTGTCCGATAAAAGGCGTATTTTGGGTGGAAATCCCCCAAAATTACAAGCTTTTAAAAAATGTCAGAGCCCATAGTGCCTTAATTCATTTGTTGTTTTCAGCCAGATCCATCCTGGTTGATATAGAATTTCTAATTTATTACATGAGCTTCGAGGTTTCTGAATTTTGTGCGTTCCATTTTTTCCTGTTCAACGGTACAGCTTTTTTACCCTTGAATGTGACCATAAAGACCCCGTTTTTGAATACTATGAATATATCAATATTGCAATACTTTCATCAGTGGGCCATCGGCTGAATCACCACCATCAATAGATAGTGACTGAACAGACATTCATTTTAATATATATATCATTGAGATTGCCACTTTAAAGATGCAAAACCATCAGAATCTCATCAGTCTCATCCAACGGCGTCTTCATCTTTAACTACCTAAACATGAAGAACATTACTTCTGAATACCACTGGATTCTACATCAGAGTTTTTTGCCTTTTTCTTTCAACTTTATGACTGCGGCCATCTTTCCTGTTTTGTTCTTCTTTTTCGATGTACTTCACACTTTCTTTCTTGCAAAGTTCGGCCTCTTGATGAAAGAATCAGCCAACATGTTTACGATAAAAGGTGCTATGCTAAGATTAGTAAACTCTAACAGCACACGTGTTTCTACATGGACGAATAAATAAGAATGAAAGACATGTTGTACTTTTTAAAATAAGCTATTCTCTTTTACATTCTTACTGTTGTCCTTTTCTCTTTCTTCTCTCCCTTCATGCATGAACTTTAATCTCCTCCTTCACATTTTTTCCACCATCCCTTCTTCTTCCTCCTCTCTCCTCCCATATATATTTATTTTAATCCATTTTATTCAATAATCCATCCTTTAACCACCGACCCCACGCTTGATCACGACCCTAACTCCACCTCCCCCTCAGCGCACCACCTCTCTCCCCAGGCTCTCAAATGGAGGGAGTACCGCCGGCGGAACCCTCTGGGACTGGAGAGGGCCTCTGGGGGCCACTCTGCTTCGTTGTCGGGCTCCCTCTCTGGTAACCCTGAACCCAGGAGGGGCGGGGGACCACGACCCGCCAGACGCAACGTGTTCGATTTCCCTCCAGCCCCCTACGGCCACGCGCTGGGACGCCTCAACGGTGCTCATGATTATACTGACACTGTTGGAATGCAGCGATATGACCATAGAGTTGAATATTTGGTATTTTTGGTAGTTTTTTTTTAAGGTGTTCAAGGTGCAAAGAATGCATTCTTAAGGATCCCTAACAACTTCTCGTGCTTTTGAAAGTGGCAGTAAGTGTTTATATGTGTGTGTCTGATCACCTGTGTGTGTGTGTGTGTGTGTGTGTGTGTGTGTGTGTGTGTGTGTGTGTGTGTGTGTGTGTGTGTGTGTGTGTGTGTGTGTGTGTGTGTGTGTGTGTGTGTGTGTGTGTGTGTGTGTGTGTGTGTGTGTGTGTCAGCAGTGGGCCAATCAACCAAGCTGCAGCAGATCTACAGCGACTTCCTGCCAGACTACTTCTCCATGACCGAGAGGCCTCCCGAGGAGTTCTGCCTCTCCCCGGACGCGTCCTCCTCCTCCTCCTCTTCCTCTCAGTCCCACATCTCTGTGGACCTGACGCAGAAGAGAGGTGAGGCTGTGTGTGTGTGTGTGTGTGTGTGTGTGTGTGTGTGTGTGTGTGTGTGTGTGTGTCATCGACAGTGACAGCGAGAAACAGCGAGATGTCTCTGAATGTTTAAGTGCCACATGACTAAATGTCAACAGTATGCTGTGTTTGTTGGCGTGAATTGTGTGTTGCGTGTTTATGAATTATTTTATTATGTGAAATTTAGTTGAGAAAAAGTAGTTCCAACTTTGTCCCTGCTTCAAAAAAAGGTTTTGCTCCTGCGGTAGTACGTTCTCGTGTCCGGGATGGTTTTGACAGTGCCGAACTCTACTCACTATTCAAACACAAGCATCTATATTGAAACACGTGTGAAGCATTCATGGATGTAGATAGAGTCAATATCAGGACATTTTATGACATATTTTAATGTGATATAATTGATATTTAAACGTCAGGTAGCTGACTTCTATGGTAGTCGGGAAAAAAAGATGAATCTAGAAAGAGATTTAACAAAACAAACCTCGTCACATCATCTTACCTCGTGGTTCTGAGGCAGCTTTACTCAGTGGAGGGAGCTGCTCGGGTTGCCATGGAGATGAGACCAGATACAGCTACATACCACACTGGTTTGCACCAGGAATTTTTAGATCAATGCCACACTGCAGACACTGCACAGCACGCAGCGTTGTTGAGAGGCAGAACAGGGAGTGAAATGAAGTCGTTTAAAGGTGCTTCAGTGCCTCTCGCTGCAGAAAGACCACTTCACCGTGAAGAGGGCCGTCGAGGCTTCTTGAGGTCGTGTGATGAGCAGGGAGACAATCCCGTTTACTTCTCTGAACGGACCAACATCTACGCTGCTGAAGTGCTTTTGAGCAGGACCCTAATGTCACAAACATTTCCTGTGTCATGTGTAGTAGCATGATTTTATATTAATTGCTATTTGCTCAGTATTTTCATGGAGATTTCCAGTTCATTAAGATAAAATAAGATAATCCTTTATTAGTTCCACAGCGGGGAAATTTGCAGGATTACAGCAGCAGAGAGGATAAATAAGAGAAATATGTATAAAAACAAGATCAAAACAAGTGTAATAAAATGTAAAAAACTGATATAATCGGATTAAATGGATGTTACTATTGCACAGTGGAAACAATTCATTTATATTGCACATAAATGAATAAAGAAATGTTGTTTTCTGAGCAGACTGATGGCAGACTGAGATGTGATCATTGCACAGCTGGTTGCTGTGAATCGAACAATGAATTCATGCTGATTTCAAGCACAAAGTCAGAGAAGGACGCAGAGAAATTTGTTCTAAATTTGGATCTTAAAGCCTCTGATCTCCCTGCAGAGGAGGATAAAACAGAGAAATCAAATAATGGATTCAGTAGATTATTTTCAAAGAAGAGAAGACACTTGTATGACTGACATTCATTGCAAAGACACTGTTAGTTGTAGCCGAAAAGAATATTTAACAAACTCTTTCTTTATTCTTTCCTCCTTTCAACTCTTTCAGGTTTGGTGAAAGCCGTGAACACAGCAGTGGATCTGATCGTGGCTCACTTCAGCACCAGTAGAGACCCAGACGTAAAGGTAAGAAGTTCATGTGGATCAGTGTGATGACTACTGATGATGAGTACCAATACAACGTTCCTCTCAGGATTAAAGGAGAGGATCAAAGCTCACTTGAAGCTGTACTAGCCTTTGCACAACAACTTATTACTACCTTTGCAGTGAAGTAAAATACAAAAGAGCGTCAGTCGGTAAATTACATTAGTTTCACACTCAGATGGCACCGCCATTTTTCTTTAGTTTATGGAACAACTACGATGAAGTTTTCTAAAATCATCATTCAGAAGACTCTGGTGCAATGAGTGCACAGGCAGAGTACATGCAGGAAGACGGCAAAAAGACTATTATTTTATTTTTATTCAGAATGTAAGACTCTTCTTTTCATCGACGGCTTAAATCAGGAAACACGTAATGTGTTACTTGCTCAGAGCTGATAAAGACAGTCAATAAACCAGGCTGCAGATCAGCCGGAGAACAAAAGGGCAGCCAGAACACCAGTCATTCATTGATTGAAAACTTGAGCAAACAGATGATATATTTACTTTCTGTTTTTCGACCACAGGTAAGAAAAATAAATGGTTTAGCTATCTACAAAGGCAAAAGCAGCTTTGGCAAACAAAAAGGGACCAGCAGTTTAACCTTCTGTACTTTTGATACCACATCTCACCTCCCAAGTCCCTGATTTGTTTCACTTTCATTTCCCTTTATCCACTTATGTTTCTCTGCATCGCTGCCAGGCCAAGCTGGGGAACAGCTGGGTGAGTCCCAACGTGGGTCACCTCATCCTGAAGTACCTGTGCCCGGCCCTGCACGAGGTGCTGCAGGACGGCCTGAAGGCCTACGTGCTGGACCTGATCATCGGACAGCGGCGCTGTCAGCCCTGGAGCCTGGTGGAGGCCTCCACTCAGCTGGGTGAGAACATCACACTGAGGGGGAAGTTCAAATGTCTGCAACAATCATCATATCAGTACCGGCTTCATGATAATGCAGGTTTAGATAACATAACGGCCTGCAAAATCCACAGTAGACAAGTCTTGTTTTTCATAACAGCCTGCCTTTAGAAATAAGCCGCAACTTGGCTTTTTGGTTGTAAGTTATACATAATCACTTTAGCACCATTGTTTAACATTTACAGAGTTTGCTAAAGAAGAGTGTGAGGAAACATGGCAGATGTATCATATTGGAGAAAAATTGTTTAAATGAAATGTCTGCAGCATTTAGTTTACAGAACAATAAGGTGCTTGTGGGTAACATTCAACATTGTGATGATGTTTTTCTTTACGTCTGTCTCCTTCAGGTCCGTCCACTCGTGTTCTCCACAGCTTGTTCTCAAAGGTGAGCCAGTTCTCGGAGCTCACGAGCCACAGCATGAGACTCAACGCCTTCATCTTCGGACTGCTCAAGTGAGTCTCTTTTATTTATTTTTTATCCTGGTTTTTACTGTCTTTGTTCTCAACATATTCTTGACAACGATGGGTCTCTTCTTGGGGGTCAAGGTCTTTAAAGAGGCTTTAGTCAATCATTTTCAATTGACAATGGGGGAAAAGGACGTTTGTGACATTTGTATGCAGCTAATCTCAGCTTTACGTGGCTTTAAAGTGAGGATCAGCTCAGTTTCTCTCTTCAACTGCAACTTCATTTTGGTTCACTCTCATAGTTCTCTCAGTTGTTTTCAGACAAAAGGCAAAAAACTGTAAAGACTCACTGTACACTTCCTGCTCAGCACCAAACAGCAGACAGACACAGTTATTTATTGGTGGTTGAGACCAAAAACAGAGCTAAAAGAAAAATGACTATTGGACTCAGTTATTACAGGTTTAAAATAATTATGAGTAACACTGTCAGATTTTCTTTGCTGCAGTGTCTGCTGATGTTTCAAGTTAAGCTATGTAAATGTTTCATACTGTAACCGCCTTTTTTTATCCCCAGATGAAACTGGGGTGAGTCTCTCACTATGTGTCTTATAAGTACATGCACACATTCTTACAGATAGCAGGATTTGATCACTTACCCTTTGTAGGCTTAGAAACTTACAGGCTTTGGCTGAATTATATTGTATTTAGTCATGATTTTAGCTTATTATGCTTTGAGAGGACTTTATTTTACCAGATCAATTTTAAACCATGTCAGCGCTGAATGCTGCTGTGATTAAAAACAATTTGCTTCTGCTTATATTTCAGCCTAAAATCTTTGGAGTTCTGGTTCAATCACCTCTACACACATGAAGGTGAGACTCAGATGGCATCATTTATCCATCTTCAGATATCTAGCTAGTTATTTAATGTCCATACGTGCATGAAGTCTTCTTCTGAATCTCGTTCCCGTTTGTTTCTCTTTCCTCAGACATCATAGCAGCACACTACAACCCGTGGGGTTTCCTCCCCCTGGCGCAGGGGGCGTGCCAGCCGCTCTTCGAGGAGCTCCTCCTCCTGCTGCAGCCGCTGTCGCTCCTCCCGTTCGACCTGGACCTGCTGTTCGAACCGCACCTCCTCCAAAAGGGGGAGGAGCACCTCCGCCGTAAGGAGCAGCTGTGCTCCGCCGGCCAGAGCGTCGACCAGTCCACTCGCTCCACCTTCCAGCTCATGAGGGGGTGGAGCACCACCGTGGGCGAGATGGTCAGAGACTCCGGGGCGGAGGCGAGGAAAGAGAGGCCCGGGCTTAGAAGAGAGGGGACGTGGCCGAGGATGGAAGGGGTCGGGTCGAGGAGAGAGGGAGCGGGAGGGAAAACGAGGTTGAGGAGCGAGGGAGCGACAACTGAGAGCATGGAGCTCAGGTTCGCCAATCAGTGGAAGGAGAGGGGGATGAGCGGGCAGAGGATGAAGGGCGTGGGACAAGAGAGCCAAGGAGACGGTGAGGACAGACAGGAGAAGGACGGGAGGAAGGAGAAGGTGAAGGATGTGGCGGAGGAGGGGCGACAGCGTCAGGAGAAACAGGCGGGGTGGTGGTACCAGCTCATGCAGTCCTCCCAGGTCTACATCGACCAATCAGCAGAGGGCTCAAAGTTTGTCAAGACGGAGAAAAGGAAGAAGTCGTCCGAGAGGCGACAGAAACAGCTGCCGCCCACCAGAGAGGGAGTGGTGGAGGGGGCGGAGTCCAGCCAAGAAGGGGAGGGGCTTAGAAGCAGGAAGAGCAGCAGCAGCAGCTCCGGCGGGGAGTCAGCCGGGTCCAGGGGGAGGCGGTCATGGATGGGCAGCCCGCCAGACTCGGTCCTGAACCAGGAGAGGGAGGCGAAACCTCCGGAGGTTAAAGGGACTGGAGCTCAAGCTGCAGCCCAGGAGGAGAGCCCCTCACAGGGACAAGGTCTGCGATGGGGCAGGCTCTTTGGATCCAGCGTCGGTTCTCCTTCGAGGGTTGAGGCAGCTGAGCAGAAAGCAAAAGCTCAGAAGACCCGGTGAGCAAAGATAAAGAAAAGAGTCTTTTGGCAACAAATCCCTTTTTACCCAAACTTGGTTTATCTATCGTTGCAATAACTTCCACGTTGTGTTTCTGTCTCTCAGGCCTCCGTCAGGTTGGCTCTCTCTGGACCGGTCTGTTCTGGACCTCGTAGCTCAGACTATCGGAGGAGGCAGCGGGAAGAAGGCGGAGCCTCCAGCAGCGCCCACTCACACCCAAACCTCACCTCCGCCAACGACAACCCAACAGACTGAAGCCAGACAACAGTCTCCATGGTAACACATTGTGCTCTGCTCTATAAGAATTATACATTACATTTATCTTCAAGAACCAAATAATGCTCTCCCCTGTAAGTCAATAAAAAGCTCCTAAAGAGACTTGAAAGAGTTTAACGTTCAAACACAAACCGCTATCTTTCCTTTTTCTTTTTTTACTTTGGTGGAAGTGAAATTCACGAAATCAGTCAAACCATTAAAAGTGCGTTTTTCTTATTATATTATATCTAGTCTTCAGGGACATGATGACTACTGTGTTTAGAATATACTCCGTTTTATTTTGGAAAAGTATTCCCAAGTGTCCAAAGACTAAATATAGTACGACAACAAAATGGATGTATCAAATATTTTCTATCTAATCTAAAAAGTATACAGTTATATACTTGGTATAGTACAGTATATCTGTACGAGATTTCAAGAACAAATGTGACTTTTTTTTTAAAAAAATGAGTCACTTTGATTTAAGAGAAATATGCATGTTTAAGAATCAAAAGGTCAGGACTCATCAAAATCATTATATTTTGGAAGTGTGTGTAGGACACTAATTTAATGGAAAATTATAATAAATAGATGATCAGAATGGTCAGAATGTTGACTTTAAGTATTTAAAAAAAAAAAAGAAAAGTATTAAATATATACTAATATATTTATTAGTATAAAATTTGCCTGATTTTACTTTTGATGTTAAATCGAATATTTTTTCGATTATTGGATGAATCATTTGGTTTTCAGAATAGAGAACAAACAGTCCAAAACCCAAAGATGTTCACATTATAATCACAAATCCTCAGGATTGAGAAGCTGCAACAAGGGAATGCTTGTTTCAAAAATGACTTAATTATAATAACTAATAAGGACTGTCCGCTCACTAACAGATTCTCTCCGTGTCCTCTGTCGTCCCTCAGTGAAGTGCGAGCCCTCTGTCACCACATAGCCACGGAGCCCGGCCAGCTGAGCTTCAACAAAGGCGACGTCCTCCGGGTCCTGAGCCGGGCCGATCCAGACTGGCTGCTGTGCTCTCTGGGCTCCACCCGAGGCCTGGTCCCCATCATCTACGTCACCCTCAGAGGCATGGAGGACAGCCAGGACGCCGCCGCACTCGGACAGTGTTGAAGCAGAAAAAAGCTGCCAGGGGAGGAGAAGAAGACAAACCGCTGAAACAAACAACTGTTTTTGAGAAAACTGCACATTGGGGATGATTCCCGAAAACAAAAAGAATAAAAAAAACATTGTATAAAATATGAAGAGGATGTACAGACACATGCAAGGGAAGCATGCACAAACTCACACATCTACTTTAAAGTGTACAACCAGACAAGTATGCATGCATACATCCAGAAAACCAAAAGACCAGACGAAACAACCCAAAGACTCTCCACGCTTCTTCAGAACTGTGCTACTAGCTTCTCTCTGCTGCTGTCCTCCATCTCTACCTGCGACACAACGATGAGGAGGCCGCTCAGCAGGCGGTAAACTTCACATATGATGATACACTTTGCTGTACTGTCCATACCTCCACCTCGCTGTGCCACAACACAGTGGTCAGTTATCGCCTCCGTCTGTTTCACGTCCCGTTGCTAACTTGGTGCCGATTGATCTTTTAAATTCACCTAGAAAACCAGTGAGTTCTTTCTGTTTTTGGTCAAATGTAAAAGCAAAAGTAACAATTGATCTACGTCTTCTCTAGCTGCAGAGATTCAGCGTATTAATTATTATTATTATTATTATTATTGGGAGAGTAGATAAAACCACACAGGAGTTTGTTCAGATGGCAATTTTAAATCTGTTTCCATCCTCTACTTGTCTTTATTTCACCTCTGCTCTTCAAAGCCTGTTTGTATGAAAACAGAAGGGATGGATCAACATCCATCTCACATTACTTAAAGTTACTGTGAGGAACTTTTAACTGGTTCTGAAACACTCAAAGTTGAATCCTGATCCTCTATAGACCTCCATCAGTAAACCAGACCATCAGAGAGAAGATCGTCTGTTTCTATAAAGTTATTCTTAAAGCTCGTCATCGGAGCCACCGGGTCGGATTCTGGAGAAACCAGATGAAATCATGCAGGTTCACCAGAAACTCCTTCAGCTCAGACTCCAGCAGAGACCAGTCCACCGTGGACAGACCCAGATCCACCAGAGACCAGTCCACCGTGGACAGACCCAGCTTTACTGCAGCCTTTGACCTGCAGTCGGAGCTCCGGAGAGCAGCGGCGTCTCCTCCTGCTCCTCCTCCTCCAGGAGCAGAGCTTCTCCTCTCTGGGAGTCAACACCGACACCAAGCTGCTGGAGACCCGGGCCGTATTACTGGACCCGCTGGAGGGAAGGGAGGCAACGGGAGATCCAGAACCAGGACTGAGCTAAATCAGACCGTCAGACACCTGGTGCTGTAAAATGAGAAGTTTTCTAAAGGGACTCTGGTGCTAAGAAACATTACCACCTTTGTCCACAGGGGGCGCCAAAATCAACACAAAGAGAAAGTTCCTCATTGTAGCTTAAAGTTAAAATCATCTTTCTTTTTTACCCACAATCCTGTTTGCTGCGGTCTGAGCTGTACATGTGCATCTGATCTAATGGCACATTCTGTAAATGCATAACATGACTAACACATGTGGAGAGTTCTATTTATTTATTGACCCGTTCAGGTGGCAAAGGGAAGCATCTAACTGGACGAGTGCAGAACAAAACAGGGAAGGATGTCCAATGAAAGCAAAGCGTAGCTGAGGAGACGTGTGGAGGCCTTTTTGAATGTGTTGGGATTATTATTTTTAATTAGTTATATGCATTTAGAGAGAAGTAAATAATCTTATCTATGCCTTAAAGCGCTTTAGGAAAAAAAAAAGGGAGATTTTTGTAGTGTTGGATACTAATTTTTGTCCACACATTATATTTTGTATATGAAGTAAGTCTAATGAGAAATCTTCCCCAGATTTATGACGACAGAAATAAAAGTCATGAGATGATTCACAGGTGATAGTCTAAAGGGAAACCCCAACACATTCAGCGTTCGTATGTACGAGCTTCCTGTCGTCGTTCCCAGGTGTAAAATGAGGCCTTAGGCTCAAAAATGAAATGATGAGGAAACAAAATGATGGCAATATGCATAAAACCTGGATATCTGAGTGTACACAGACGCCCAATCCAAATACTTCACATCATAAAATGGTAAAATCAGTGTGCATTTATTTAATAAATGAATGCTTGTGTAGTTTTTGAAAAACTTCCATACATAAATATAATTTTACCGCTTCAAGTTTCTGTTTGTTGCATTATTGTACAGTTTTTTTTTTTTTTAATGTATTATAAACATTTCATTTCAGCAATTTACTGTAAATATATTTAAATCCTTTAGAGCTACATGTATGAATGTTAATACAGATTTAATAACGCATTTTTATGTTTAATACAGAGAGTGAGTTTAAGCTTTAGTTTCAGTTTGTCGAGGTGATGGAGGCTGTGATGGAGGCTGTGATGAGTCGGTGGTCGTTCAGGTCTCTCCAGGCAGTTTGCTGTTCATTGACATCCTGTTCAGGGTTCATAAAGGAAACAACGTGGTCCTAATGATAAAACAGAGAGACACAGAGGCTCGGGGGGGGGGGGCAAGAGGGAAAGACAGATGTTGATTTGCTGAACTGTTGTGCTTTAAAATGCTCCTCAGAGAGAAAGAGAGCAGCGGTGTGGTTTCTCTCTCTCTCTCTCATTGGTTTTTATCTGCTTTCTCTCTCCCTCGCTGCTGACTCCGCCTCCTCCTGCTGCCTGTAAATACCTTCAGCATCGTTGGCGCCGCTCTTCTCTCTGTGTCTAAAGGCTATATGATGTGTACGTATGACATTATCAAACTAATATGGATGTTAAATAACAAAGTGCTCATGTGATCACAAACTTAAAACGGCTCCTGTGTCTTTTTTTTTTGTCCTTAACGCAGTTGAAGTGAAATGTGTAAAAAATGAAACGGTGGCTGTTAAATGATTGTAGGAAATGTAGAAAACGAGGGCTGTGTATTTTCTAGAATGACTATAAAAAGGTTTAAAACTAATTATGAACTTTTTACCAGCTTAACAAAATCCACTCATTGGTCACATTTACTCTTTTCTCTCATCCACTCTTCATTTGTTGACTTGACAATGTCAAAGTTGTGGGTTTTCATTCCTATTGAGATTTTCTGATTGGCTCCTACATTATTCTATTACTTTCTCAAAATACATCACACCATGTACATGAAACCAGTGCACGTGCCCTGCAGTTGCAACACAAGTTTGACAATTTAATAATAGAATAACATTATTTTTAGAGCACTTATTTTAACAATGTTACAAAGTGCTGCACAAACTATGAACAAAAAAAACATTAAAATAATAAAACAACAAGTAACCACACAAGATAAAAAAGAAAGCAGAGAAGTAGTTTATGTTTGAAGGTGTTGTTGATACGTTTCCTTTCAGCCTTTGTTCAACAGGAAACACAAAACTACCTTGTGTTTAATCCTACACACATAAGGGTTGGGTTAAGTATAACTAATATTTAGTATACAGAAAGTTAGTCACTTTCTCCTCTGAAGATAATTTCCTTATCAAATCCTAAACAGTTTCACCGACCAGAAGTCTTTTTTTCTGAATTGTTACTGCAGTTGAGAAATATAGCAAAATTAAACAAAAACATCATGTACTCTCATGTATTAATATTCAAATATTATCATACTACATACCTTCATTAATTCTACTGGTGAGGAGGCTCTAGACACCAGATGGAGCTGATGCTTCAAAAGATGAGCACCATCAGCTTAGAGTTCACTCATTTGTCATAATCTGTCTCTTTGGCACTGTGCAGATTTACAACAGTGAAGACACACAGTGTTAGAAATAGTATTTTATCTTTATTCTTTATTTGTGTCGTTAAAGTTTTAAGTGTTTCACAGTCTGTATCCACTTCTTAACTCAGGTCAGAAGTGTCTTGAAAAGTTATTGTGTTGACTCAACATTGCGGGTCATGGTTACTTATACGTTCGTTATTTAAAATATGTATTGAGCTGTATGTTTAAACCAATAGAACACAATATAAACTATAATTATGCTTCCAAACTTCCCAAAGATACAAAGCAGAGCTGAGTTTTGACTACATTTGTAGTTCAACCACAAGCAAATTTAGCCATTTTTGGGGGGTTTGAACATTTCACTTATTGTTAACTTCATACTGCCTCAATCAGCCGGAACATAAGGTTACATAAAATGCTGCAAACATGATATTTAAAGGGACCAAGTGAAAGGTAAAGAAAGAGGTTTTATTTTTTTCTTTCCATAAAGTTGTCAGACTCTTATAATAACAATCTGAGCCTTTCAGTGGCAAAAAACAGCACTTTTAGTGAACATTTACACAACGTTACATTAACGCTGCTCACTTGGCTTTGTAGCTGGTTTCACGGTTGCTGTTTTGCAGTGTTCTCCCTCAATACTGGACCAATTTCAGAAAGTGTTGTCCCCATTTGTCACTGAGACACAAACACCAGGGAAAATAGGGTCAAGGTAGAAAAATACCAAAGTTACCGTTCAATATAGTGCAGAAAAAATGTTCTGAAATGAACATAGAAGACACCAATTTGGGGAATATAGTGCTCATCTGATGTATCAACTGTTCATTGACAAAAAGACCAATATGTGTAGTTTAAAGCCAGTGTTGAGCAGTTTGCCCGCTGTAGTTGGAGGTAACCAACCATTTCCCCTCTTTTCAACTTTTGAGGAACTGCTAAAACAATTAAATCTTAAAATATATATATATATTTTATAGATAATCCAGTTGGTTGTGTAAGAATGTTTAAACTTTCTAAACTACAGAGCATGTAATCTTTCAACAAACACTATGCTGATCCACATACAGTTTGTGGTAGATCCCTTTCCTGTCAGTTTGACGGGAAGAACATGACCGGTCTGCGCAAAAAGTCCGGATCTCAACCTCATCCAACAACTTCAGGGATTAAGTGCAACACTGACTAGGAACCAAAACCTGATCTCCCAACATCAGTGTTGGACCTCACTGAAGCTCTTGTTGCTCAATGGGAGTAATTCAATACAGCATTGTGTCTGGATGTGAGATCGTACTACCTGATGATATTACCATGAATCCCTCTCGCACATCCAGACCTGCCTTATGTCTTACACACTATTCTGCCAATTTGTGTTTGCGTCACGGCTCATCATCTTTCATGCATTCATCCCAGGGAAGTAGAAACTGGATTCCTCAGAACAACGAAGACACTTTCCATGAAAATCCAAAAGGTGAGTTGCTTCATTCAAACCAGTTTTTCACAACTGGAAGAAAGTTGAGGGATTTTGCAACATGGGGAAGTTACTGTACACTGGAAATGATGAGACTACACCACCCAAATTTCCCCCCATTCATTCATATGAACCATGTCACCTTTAAGTTTATATAATATTTTAGTTATTGTGAATTTTTTTAAGTTTTTGTTACTTATTTATTATTCTTTACTGTGTTATTACCTATTTACTTATTTATAATACTTGTTTTTTACTTATGTCTCTTGTTTGCACTATCCTCTCTGCTGCTGAAATCCTGCAAATTTCCCCGCTGTGGGACTAATAAAGGATTATCTTATCTTATTCTTATTCATTCCACAGGTCCTAATAACTTGCTGGGACTACTTTCTTGGATTCTTCTTGTGCGCTCGACATTTGAGTAAACAAGATAGACATTAATTATGGCACTTTCGCTGTAGACGCTCTGCCAATCCCACTTACATGTGAAACCTAACCTTTATTTATCCAGGAAGTGTAAAGGAGGATTAAAAAGTTCAAAAGGTGACGCCCTTTTTCCTTTCCCAGATTAAATATGACCTGAATAAATAGGTCTGTAGAAGTGGTGGGAATATCGAGGTCAGGGGAGGTCAACCTGCTGGTCAACTGAAATATCATTCGTCCCTTTAACAAACACTGTTGACTTGAGCAAGGCATTTTACCTATCTTATGATACCTCCTCCAAATATCAAGGTTACAGTACATTTAGCAGCCTATAAATGCGCTTTTGTCGAAATCTATCTCACCATTCATGTATTGTTGTCCTTTTTTCTGTATGTTATGTATACAAATCCCCATCAATGCACAATTAACGTCCCACGACCTTAAGCTTGGAAAAGGTTTTAAGTTACTTTGAAAGGAGAGTTGTGCAAGCTCACAAAAGAAGCCAACTTGGCAGCCTTTCAACAGCCATAAAAGCTCAAAGAAAATAGATCTGGATGGATGTTATATATCATTTTGTTCCAGTTCACCCAAGGTTTAGGACTAAGCTTTACCCACAAGCTCCTACTGCTGTTTGTCTCCAACAACAATAACAGTAAGCCCAAAATCTATGAGTTTAAGTATGAAAACTAAGTTGGCCATGACGAATAACAAAGCCATCAAACTGAATTCATTAATTCATGACAGAAAGTAGCAAATCCAGCCAAGTCAAATAAATGCATAAAAATTGTGGTTAGAAACAGTGTCAGTGAGCTGTTGATTACTTCAAAAGTCAAATATTACTGCAAAAAATGTTCTGATGCGCAATATCATATAATGTGAGGAAACGTGTTGGATTCAGTAGATTGAGAGTTTGTCAAAGATTCTAGATCAGGGAGGCAAAATGCACCTTGGGTTCCCTAATTAAACAAAAGTAAACCATGACAACGAGTCTTGAGGCTTTGTTTAGGCCCAGTGTTGCTTTGAGCTCATGCTAATGTCTGCATGCTAACATTCTCATTGCCAATCAAACAAGAGTTTACAGCCATGTAGCGATTCCTTGAGTCTTTGTTTAGGCATAATGATTTTTTGAGCAAAAATGCTAAATAACTGCAGCCTAAGGCCATGGTGAGGCTTTGTTTAGGCACAGCGGTGCTTTGAGCCAAAGTAGCACTGAACACAAAGTGCAGCTGGGGCTGATGGGAAAGAATTGGACAAAATGAAGTTGTATAAGTAAATTCTGGAACAAAGAACAAGAAGAAACAGCTGCAACAACAGGTGTGCCCTGATACTTTTGTGCAGAAATGGGATGTTTTTTAAGACGTGGGCAGTTCTACAGTGTTAAACCAATTCACTGACGTTATCTTCCCGTCCACCAGATGCCCTCTGACTCTCCCATCCAGCCACTTCCTCCTGCCCTGCAATTACTTCTCTACCTCCAGTCCTAAAACACTATCCAGTCACCTGACCTCTCACCTGCTCACCTGTTCTCACTTTCCTCGTCAGCCCTGCAGATATTTAGCCGGCCCTTTCCAACTACACACTCTTTGCCAGTTCATCAAAGTTGCCATGTGCTTTGAACCTTTGCTTTCAAGCAACCAGAACCTGAATGTTACCCTGTTCCTGTCCGTCTTTATGCTTACCTGCACCTGCATGTAAGCTCCTATATACCATCATTTTGGCATTTGCATCGTCATTTGGTTCTCATCCCAGTTGCCTAACACTCCCCCACCATGACATCGACTGAATACACTGAGGTGTTTTTATGAGGTGTTTTTATGTCGCAGGATTCAATCCCCAAAATCTACAGTACTTACTCTATTCAACCTTTAAACTATACAGAAATATGTTAATATTTCCTTTCCTATGCTAGGATCGAAGTGTGTGTGCTGATGCTAATATTTATTATCCATTTCTTTATTATTTCTAAACAAGAAATAACAGTAAAGACAATCATAATGAATTTTAGATTGTTCACCAATCTTGGTTGTCAAATCTCTATCATGGCAGCATGACAGATTACTGAAAAGCTAATAAACATCATGTTAAGGTTGCGTTGTAAACCTAAACAAACTAAACCTTAAAATGAAACCCATAATGCTTTGCAGCTGTGGTGGGATCCAAAGGAAACAAAAAGGAGAATATGGATAATTTACAAATTTTTACTCCCAACAGAGTGAATGGTGTCGTCGACAAAGAATGATAGACAAGCTCAGGATTTAGAAAAACAAGGCTTTAATTTTGAAAAAAGTCAATAACCTCCAAAACAAATTTATACAACAAACAAACTGCCTGAGTAGTTAATTTGTTCACAGTTAGCTTAGTGAGCAGCAACACACTCTTACAAACTTTCACATTTTTGGTCCTTGAAAAACAGATAAAAAAAATATATAATAATCCTTCAAATTTTCATGGTGACTCAAACATAACTTTATAAAATATAATGGTAGAATAGATTAATCTCTATGTAGTCATAGGACTCAATATAATTTATTTATTTATTGATTTGATTTGATTTGCCCCTTTTTCTTCGCTGACTGGCAGTGGTCCTCTCTGGCTCCGTTGTCTCTTTGGCTGAAGGGGTCGCAGGTCGCTCAAATGTTTACTCGTGAATCACTCCCTTGCAGTGTTGGCCCTGTAGACGCACAAATATTTTAGAAAAGAAAGCCAATAATGTCGTCACTGCTTCAAACTGAAGCTCCTGCCCCAGAGTGATGATGATAAGTCATACTGTCTGCTTGGCGTCTGTACAACTTCATGACTCAAAGCCGGTTGCGGCAGATGCGGTTTCACAGTTAAATGACTTGCAACACACTGCACTTCAACTCAATGAGGCTTGAAACAGACTGAGATTTTACTGCAATTTTGTACCACTCTTAAGGATTATAAACTACTTTCTTTTTCAAATTCAGCTCCTTTTCCAATTAATCTCAAGAAGTGTTGATAAAGTTGGCAGGTGTGCGTCGTATTTTTTATTTAATTTAATTCAATTTCAATTATGTCCTACAAGTTTCCAACATTGCAGTAGTAGAGACATGGTACCTTGTATTGGACACTCTTGCAGCGTTTCTTTAGGTGGTCCACATGCTTCATCACAGCCTGGATCCAGCTTTCATCAGCAGGCACACAGAGTTTCCTTCCACCTCGGGTCACCAAACTGCAAGAACATCAAATCATCTGGAGTCAGAGCGAGATACGATAACTTGCAAAGGTTTTCAGTGTATTTGTGCACCGTGGGTCCTGAACTTACACTGTGGCATCAATAGAGCAGCCACCTCCGCTGATCTGTCGACTGTAGTCTACAACCAGAATTTTTTTAACCTCTTTGTTTTTGACGCTCAAGCAGCAGTCCCTGGGAACCTCAGCTGACGTCACTGAAAGACAGAGAAGATCAGTTTAGCATAAAGCAACACTCCTCTGCAGAATCTATGAAGATGAACAGTCTACTTCTTAACAGACAACAGCTTGAATCCATATCAGTAAAAATCAATTACAATAATGACACATTTTTATAGCAGGAAACGAGTATCAAAATGTTTAGACATTTATGAAACCAGCAATGCAGTTTAGTAAATTCATTAATTTTCATTAAGCCATATTTTTGCTAAATGGTGACCACGGAGGCCGGACGCTCCCATGAACTTTGCTACATTTTTATTTTAATTTGTTGTCTTTTTGTGTTTATTAGTGTTGTGCATGTGGCAAACATAGTTTAGAATATTATTTTTCCCTTTTCCCCTGAAACGATACACAATGGCCCTTTAAGTTCATGAATATATGGATGTTTTCGGTCACATGATGCAACGTTGAAAATGTTTAGTTGTACTCAATCAATCTTGATTTAGAAGCATCCATTCATCATATGTGTGCCTTCTTCTTGATATTGTTTTTGGTGTAATATTTGGATCAACCTGCAATAAAGCATTTAAATGATCTTTAGCCTCCTGAATCTTGACATCATAAAAGCTTGAGTGAAAAAAACAAACAGATAAAAGTGCAATAAAATAAAATAAACCCACAGCAGGAGGTAATTAATGGAACAAATCGGAGGTTAAGAGCCTTGCTCAAGCAAATTCCTGCACACACGGCGCTGTGTCATCTTTGTCACAATGAAAGTTGCCTCACTGGTTTTATTGTTACCTGACTGGGATTTCCAGCAATTAATCTTTTACCTACTATGAAGTAACCCCGCGGTGAGGGGAATACCAGCAGCACGCCCTGAACACAACCTCGCTCTGTTTACTTATCTCTGGTTATACAAATGCTGCATGGATGTCGGTATTAAAGCAGATATTTGACTTTACTTAAAAGTTATTTAACATTTACTTTCTATCATATCTTTTACATTGTACTTTACTTCATATGTCATGCTGTTTCTTCATTTTTGTAGTTCCACTGCAGCTATTTTTTAAGCATCTTAAAGGGTCTTTAATGGAGTATTTTTCTTATCTGGATTAAAAGTCAAATGATTGTATGCACAGACTGTAAACCTTGTAATTTGAAACTTGAGGAATAACAAGAAGAACTTAAAGAAATAAATGAGAGTGAGTTTGTTTACATTGAGGTGACACCTTACAGCCAAACATGGATGGCTGGATTATCAAGTCAAGGGAAAACCCACAGATGTGTGTATTTAAACCTCAAACATAGCAAACATTGAAGTATTTTCCTTTTGGAGCCGTTCCAGATAGGATTAGTTCTGATAAATTACATCCTGTTGTCTCTTTTTCACTGACTCATATCATAAACAGAAGATTAAAAGCATCACTGTAACCTGGAAATAAACTTACTTGTGCAGCAGCAGGTGATGAAGAGGAGGCAGAAGAAGAGCTTGGCTTCACCCCACGATGCCATGTCTGGTCTCTGAGCTGGCGAGGTCGTCTCTTCGTTTCTCTGGAGGCTGATTGGCTGAGCCTGTTCTTCCTTTCGGCACCTGCTGTGGTTGAAGGAGGTGAGGATTCTGCCTCTTTGTGTGGTTTTAGCTGCTCTTATATACTCTCAGAAGGTGATGTCCAGTCACTTTCATTTTTAATTTCCCCTGCCCCACCTCCTCCTCCTCCACCTCCTCCTCCTCCTTGTCTCGCCCTCTCGGTCACTACACTCAGAGTCCATCATGAACTCCCTCCCTTGTATATATTTTACCAGCTCTTATTTCAGTTCCCAGCACTCCTCAGACCTCCTCCTTCCAAGGTAACAGGAACAGTTATTCACACATTGAGTCAGGCCACCGGCACACTTCTTCTAATCTCTGAACAAACACAAGCAGTTTGTGGTTTAACCTTCACACACACACACACACACACACACACACACACACACACACACACACACACACACACACACACACACACACACACACACACACACACACACACACACACACACACACACACATTGACCATTCACCAAATGGAAATATAATCATTCTAGGCGTGTGGCTTTTAACTTTTAACTAAAACGTATACTTCATTGTAGACAAGCCTTAAATAACTAGATAAGATAACCATGATCTGATTTTATGTGCCCCATGGGAGCATTTATGAATATTTCAGGCCTTTATCGTAAGTATTCTTTTGAGAAAAACTCAGTGGGATCGACTCTTTAAATCTAGCCTCATATGATAAACAGTGCTGCTTACAGCAGCAATTTGATCTCAGATTTTGTTTGATAATTCAATGTTTAGCAACAAACTTGACTGTAACTTCTGTGGTTTCACACATTTGATTCTTAATACAATCACACAGCATCAAAGTAGGAAGAAACACTTGCATTATTACACAATTTGACGGTACTTCCTTGTTGGTTTAATCCCATGGAAAAGTTGAGACATATCTGTAGCAAAACATAGATTCTAGTGAAACTGACACCAACACATGTTGTAAAGAGCAACTTTCTCTTCCCCACCTACTGTTTTGCAGAACTTGGCAACAGTCTGACAGGACTGTGGTCTCTAAAGAGACCTTTTGTTAAATATGTATGCCACCAGATTACTTTCTCTGGCTGACCTTATTGCATCATCAGGCGCTGAACTGTTCAGACACAAGCTGTTTGTACCAGTGGATTGTTTACAGACAGAGTTTCACTTTCTTGTAAATGCCTTGCTGGATATTTGCCTTATCTGTCGGCTGTATTTACTCTCTTGGAATTCCCCTGCTGAAAGCATTTACAGGAAAACGAAAAAATGATGGAACTGAGGTGTCGCCTGGAAAACCTGTCGGTCCTTGTCAAGTGTTTGAAGACCAAGCATGTCATTACATATCAACATGCTGGGTCGACAGGAAAGGACATGTTTTACCTTCCCTGAAGCGTTTTTTTTGCTTCTGTAACATTTTCTCTGTGTTTGCATTGATTTTCACTGCAATATAAAATACCTGCACCTTTATGGAAACAGCAAAACCATGGCTAGAAGTAGAGAGAACTAAAAAATGTATTTTGTGCAGTATGACACAGTTACAATGCCATAAATCATAAAAAAAATAAAAAAACGCAAGTTGAATTTATTTAACAAAAATTGCCAAACAATGGAATCTATATATCCAAAAAAATGGAGGCTCCATGTGCTATTTATATATTTTGCTATTCACATTTTTACAACCTCTGCTGTCCTCTCCTCCATGCCTTGTGTTGACGGTGTAGTCTTTGCGGATGGTTAAAGAAAACATACTTTTCCATCCAATATATTCACTCTCTTTTACTTTCAGTCTGGTCTCAAAACCACGTGGCTGTTAAGCAGCTAAATGGTTCCCAAGATAGACGTTAACTTTGTATTTTTTACCATTTAGTGTTTTGCAGGTTCTTGTTGCAATATCGATGAGAGTGAGCCAAGTTAGCTAAATTGCAGCCCCGCAAAACCCAAGCAATTTCTAAAGCTGAAAGACGCTTAAATGCTCCATAAAACCAACCCATAATCATAAATGCTGATTGGAGCTGTCTTAATCTCTTTCTATTTTAGTTTTACAACCCCATTTGCACATCAAGCAACCCCCACCTGACATTCAACTAGTTGGATTAAAGCTAAGAGTGTTTGTTCCCCACCGCAGTGTTTGACTTCTGAATATTAACACTGCTAGTTACTTCAAAATACTTCTCTGGTAGTCGAAGCCGTGTATAGTATACAAATTTATGCCCTTTTTCTAGCAACCACAAATGGCAATGTTTATGTAGAGTAGGGGATTAAGGACATCTGTCTCTTTACAACATTCAACATTTGGGGAAATCCATCGTGTTTGTCGTGGTTGTTTCTGTCATCTCAGAAAGCGAGCAAGCAGCTGCTAACTTTAGCACTGATTCCAACTAAAAGTAACTTTTTGTATATGTTGTACAAAAAGCTATATATATATATATACAGTACCAGTCAAAAGTTTGGACACACCTTCTCATTCAGTGGTTTTTCTTATTTTTTTCTACATTGTAGATTAATATTGAAGACATCCAAACTATGAAGGAACACATATGGAATTATGTGGTAAACAAACAAATGCTCAACAAACCAGAATATGTTTTATATTTTAGATTCTTCAAAGTAGTTGAATGAGAAGGTGTGTCCAAACTTTTGACTGCTACTGTAAATAACTACTGAAGTACCGTACAAATTTGTGGTACTTCCACACTTCAACTTTATGAGACATTATGTCTTGTTCTTCACTACATTTCAATGTAAAATATTGTACTTTATGTCTTTTTAATATAGAGTAAATTAACCTTATCCGGCTGCAATATTCAAATGTTACCTAGCAACAATGGAACCGTCATAATAATCCAATAATATATATTAAAGAATATTATGCTCAAAAAATCATATGAGTACTTTTGGTATTTAGCAGTGCATTTTGCTGTGATTTGCTTAAAAATGACTTCTGCAGCAAATCTTTCCAGATAAATTAAGTTCTAAATAAATACTACTAATAGTTGTGTCTTATTTTTGGCTGGTCTGTGGTGACCCAACGCATCCCGCATTTATTGTGGGAAACTCCGCAGGACGCAGGACATTAAGAGCCTTGTTCTTTGGCCTCAAGGACTATTTGTGGCTGCGAGCCCAGAGACTCATGAGAATGCCAAATGGTCAAATGAAGTTGGAAGGACTTCCTGTTATCGTTCAATAACAGCGTATTCTCATAAATGTCAGGAGTTAATATCAAATCATCACTCACAATATGTAGAAATAAGAAGACAACCCTTTAATCATGTCTTTAAACCTGAATCAGGCTTGTTTTAATATATCGTGTCACACAAAGAAAGTAGTTTTATAGTTTAAAATGTATTTGATTATTGTTTGACAAACAAATAAATCAAAGCTCAATACATATAGCAGGAAAGGCTACCTTAAATCTGACCTAAATAAAAAAAGTGAATAAAGCAAAAACAAAGGTCAATGTGACAGAGAAAATAGTTGATGCCTATTAACAGCCCTTAATATAAACTCGGTATTCCTTAAATCTCTACGTCAAATACCTCAAACTTCCCTTTAATAACAAAATATGGCTGCTAACTAAAGAGAGTGAGGAAAATTGACTTAATGTATTGCTTTACTCTGGTCTTTAAAAGATCAAATTGATTCGTTTTAAGCTTTACATTCTATATTTGCCCATTTAAACTTTCAAAGTAAAGAAATCGAGATTCCTGCTGTATTTTCTGCATGTGGCTTCTGCCATCCTGCGACTCACAGAAGTCAACAGCTGATGTGCTGTGGCAATTCCCTCAATGGAAAGGATCACAGGGGGTTTGAGAGAGCTCAAGAAAAACACAGCTGCTGAAAGGAATTGTGGGAAAGCTTTATCTACTTTCCTTTTTTATAAAGAATGGTCCAGTGTTCCCGATATGTAAAATACGAACAGGACAGACATATCACGTGGCCTTGACAACATCACAACATGTTATGCACAATTGTGGATATTTTCCCTCTGAGACAGGAGTTTATTGCCATTATAATCTATTTACTAGATTTTTGCAAAACATCTTTCATAACGAAATGAAAGAAATGGTCTATGGATAAACAAGGTGTGTTCTATGGTTCATGTGTTTCACCCTTTTTCCACACCTCTGGGCTTCCCCTAGTATACCTGTTTTTAACGTCATAACGCTATGAATTGTGGGTAATTCCCTCTGGCAAAGTCTGCAGACATCATGGCCCAATCCCAACACTCAGGGACTCACTGACTGTGAGTGTTTGAGGACTCTCACAGACATTATCAGGCCCTTTATGAGCACTTTCTGTGAGTCTGCATTTCTTCAGACTTAGCCAGAGGGAATTACCCACAATTCAGGCTGGTATATTACATTTACACAAAAATATTAAGTTGTTAAGATGGAGCATTAAGAAAACAAATGAAAGCAGAGGAAAAAAGCAATAGACTTTATCTCACTGATTTATTCATCAAATATTTATTTACATTTTGTTATTGAAGCAGTTTGGACAAAGAATGAGTAGATATATATATATATTTTTAAATAACCCTCATTTTATGCAAGCCTTGATGACATTCAAATCAGGAAGTAAAAATATGAAATAAATACCCACAATGGTGACATGATATGTTGCAGCAAAGTGCTGTTTCGATAAGACCCTGAGGGTTTTGTGTTTAAAGGCTTCAGGGGGAACTTGGGATTGGATCGTGGATTTACAGAAAGTGTTCATAAAGAGTTTAAAAATGTCTGTGAGAGAGACACACATCTGTGATTTTAGAGATTAGTCATTTGGTCTCTTTGTTTCTGTCCCTCCTCTCCAGACACTATATTCCCCAGGTTCCCTTTGTTGTCATTCTCCATGCATCCACAAGGTGCCGTCTAACTTTCCCTGCTTTTTCCTTATCACCTGAATGCCTCACACATCTACACACCTGTTCCCTCTTTCAGTTCATTGACCGAACAAGTTCCATTCATTCCCTGCCAGAATGCTGCTTTCTTCATCATATCTTTATCACATCTTTAACACTTACCTGGACCTGCCAGCAAGTCTTCCACCAATAAAGCACTGAACTGATCCTGATAAAGATGTTATGTTCATAACTGTATGAGCATTTCCACCATTATAAATAAGAACACTAACAACAAAGTGCTGCTGAAAAAGTAAATGAATCTTTTTTTTTTAAATACGGATTATTCAGAAATATTTATGTGTTTTATCTTTTGATATTTGTTAGAGAAACTCTGCAGAGGATGCAGATGTGTTTCAGTTTGAATGAAAGACGGCAACTACGGTATTTATACGGCCTGTGGAGGGAAAGTGAAAGTGAGATGGGAGTTCATTGACTGGAAATGGGATGGAAGTTGGCGTCGGGACAGACTCTCCTCTCACCTGCCCGAACATTTACCTCTTCACTCCTCCTCTCTCTTTTGGTTCTTGCCAACTGTTTTTTTCCTGCATGTCTTTTCCAGAAGCTTCCCTGAGGCGAATCTTTATCAGGACGTTCATCTTTCATGAGAAATACTTTAAACGCTTCATACAATCCATGCATGCATTACAATGAGATATATTCACACAAAGTTTAAATCAACAAACACTGTTTGTTTATTTAGGTTCAACTGTGCATCAGTTCCCAAAATGTTGTACCAATGTTCAAAATCTTTTCACCTCACTATTTCATAATCCAGTACATTTCTTGGATTCTGTGTTTTCCACAGCATGGAATCGAAACACGGCACTTGATGGTTGACAATAACGTGACTATATACAGAACCAGTCAAAAGTTTGGACACACCTTCTCATCCAATGATTTTTCTTTATTTTATTTTTTTCTACATTGTAGATTAATATTGAAGACATCCAAACTATGAAGGAACACATATGGAATTATGTGGTAAACAAACAAATGCTCAAATAACCAGAATATGTTTTATATTTTACATTCTTCAAAGCAGTTGAATGAGAAGGTGTGTCCAAACTTTTGACTGCTACTGTGATGCCTCAAAAGTGTTGCAGGATGACATATTTTTGTAGACAAACCAGGAAGTTATCATCTCACTGGTTCCCTCAACAAAAGGCTAATGGTATTCCTCTATCGTATTTTGGATTATTGCAGATGATAAGCTCCGTGGCGAACACAAGTTTATGATACTTACATGTTTGTTCTTCACAAATTAACACCACTATCATGATTTTGGAAGCATGGATGCAATGCAATTGGCAGCAGTAAAATAATTAAGCCATAAATGGCGTACACCACGGTCACATGAGCGCGAGTTCACAAAACAAGGCTGTAGGAGCAAACGTCTCATTCAGCCCTTTGTTAGTAAACTCCTTTCTTAAGACACGTAAAGCTTCGAAATATACAAAAAAGGGGTATTTACTGGCATATTTTATAGTGTAGAACAAAACTTCATAAGCTTTTGTTAATCACAGACCTTATTTCAGACATCATACCCTATAACACTTTCAAAAAACCCATTGACCTTAAGACGAGAGAACCAGAAGTGCAAAAGTGTGACTCGTCTGTCTTCTGCAAACTGAGACATCAGACACAATAACCTGTATGTCTTGTGCGGTGTCACTTTTCCAACATTGTGCAATATTACTTAGAATATAGCATGCGCAATAATACTTTTCATTCATAAATCACTGGACTGATCCTGTCAGCCTGCTGTTACATTAATCACCACAATGTGAAGAAGATTTAATGTTCATAACTGTATAAATATTTCCTACATTACTACTAAGAGCACTAACAACAAAGTGCTGCTGAAAACGTGCATGCATCTATTTCAAATATGGTTTATTTAGAATTATTAATGTGTTTATCTTTTCATATTTGTTAGAGAAACTCTGCAGAGGATGCAGATGTGTTTCAGTTTGAATGAAAGACGGCAACTAGAAGTTAAAAAATAATATAAAACTTTATTTTAGAATATCTCTTAACATGAGTTTTAACACACATCATCTCAACATTTTGTACAAGTTGTCACTAAAACAGCAAACTCACTGAAATATTACATCATAAAACATAAACACAGCTTCTCAAACATCATTGGTTGTAAAGTTTCCTCAAACACTTCACAGTCTTATGATTAAAACAAAAGTGTCAACGTTAGTTCATGGCAAGTCAAGGCACATCTCTATATTTCTATTTCACTAACAGAGATAAAACAAAAAGAGGATTGAGTTTAACACAACAGTCTCCACAAATGAGAGGAAGCACACACAGAACTGTACATTTCACCGGCATGACGGCTCAAAACCATAAATCATCATAAATAAGATCTTCTCAAACTGATTTGATCTTCTACAGAACATCAGGGTTCATCCTTTCATCCTGAACGTCTCTCTCTCTCTCTCAGTCTGCAGTCGGTTCTTCTTGATCTTCAGCCATCTTTTCCCAGAGTCCTCTGCTCTCTACACCTGCAGACAGGAAGTGCAGCAATCAGCAAAAAGTTGAAGCATTTAAAAGTGAAACTCTTTATTAGAATGATGATGAATGAAGAAAAGAAAAAAAAAGGTGCATGAAACCATTTAGTGTTTATTGATATTTACCTGATTTATTGAGGTCTTGGTCTGTTCTCATCCAGATGTTTGATGTAGACCTTCACCCATTGTTTGTCGTTAGGGTGGGAGACGCACAGAGTCTTTCCAACCTTTGTGATGAATCTGTGGAAGCAGATGAGAGACAGATGAGTTAGATTAGACTGCAGACTATTACTAAATGATCTGAAGAAAGATTCCTTTTGCCTATTTAATATAACACTCTGTGAATATTTGTTGCTTCTTACCCAGTAGCGCTGATTTTGCATCCTTTCCCAGCTTCCTGAAGGGTGTAGCTCTGGAGGATGTTGAGCGGCATGCGCCTCTCAGTGACCGTCAGACAGCAGTCCACCGCGATCTCAGCTGCAGGAGGACCAAGAGACACAAAGTCATCATCAGGGAGAGCAGGTGTGTGTCAGACAAATGTATAAAAACTGGAGGATGAAATCAACAGACAGATGGATGCAAAAGCCATGAAAACAAAAGATGTATGAGTCTCACCTGATGCAAAGCTAACACAGAGGACTCCCAGCAGGAGGAGAGCTGCAGTGGTAGAGGACATGTCTCTGGTTTCTTTGGTGGCTGTGAGCTCAGGTTCAGAGAGTCTCTCTTCAGGAGGGTGAAGGTGCTGCTGTGAGGAGGAGAGCTGCAGGTGTATTTATACGGCCTGTGGAGGGAAAGTGAAAGTGAGATGGGAGTTCATTGACTGGAAATGGGATGAAAGTTGGCGTCGGGACAGACTCTCCTCTCACCTGCCCGAACATTTACCTCTTCACTCCTCCTCTCTCTTTGGGTTCTTGCCAACGGTTTTTTTCCTGCATGTCTTTTCCAGAAGCTTCCCTGAGGCGAATCTTTATCGTTCATCTTTCATGAGAAATACTTTAAACGCTTCATACAATCCATGCATGCATTACAATGAGATATATTCACACAAAGTATAAATAAACAAATACTGTTTGTTTATTTAGGTTCAACTGTGCATCAGTTCCCAAAATGTTGTACCAATGTTCAAAATCTTTTCACCTCACTATTTCATAATCCAGTACATTTCTTGGATTCTGTGTTTTCCACAGCATGGAATCGAAACACGGCACTTGATGGTTGACAATAACGTGACTACATACAGAACCAGTCAAAAGATTGGACACACCTTCTCATCCAATGATTTTTCTTTATTTTATTTTTTTTCTGCATTGTAGATTAATATTGAAGACATCCAAACTATGAAGGAACACATATGGAATTATGTGGTAAACAAACAAATGCTCAACAAACCAGAATATGTTTTATATTTTACATTCTTCAAAGCAGTTGAATGAGAAGGTGTGTCCAAACTTTTGACTGCTACTGTGATGCCTCAAAAGTGTTGCAGGATGACATATTTTTGTAGACAAACCAGGAAGTTATCATCTCACTGGTTCCCTCAACAAAAGGCTAATGGTATTCCTCTATCGTATTTTGGATTATTGCAGATGATAAGCTCCGTGGCGAACACAAGTTTATGATACTTACATGTTTGTTCTTCACAAATTAACACCACTATCATGATTTTGGAAGCATGGATGCAATGCAATTGGCAGCAGTAAAATAATTAAGCCATAAATGGCGTACACCACGGTCACATGAGCGCGAGTTCACAAAACAAGGCTGTAGGAGCAAACGTCTCATTCAGCCCTTTGTTAGTAAACTCCTTTTTTAAGACACGTAAAAGCTTCGAAATATACAAAAAAGGGGTATTTACTGGCATATTTTATAGTGTAGAACAAAACTTCATAAGCTTTTGTTAATCACAGACCTTATTTCAGACATCATACCCTATAACACTTTCAAAAAACCCATTGACCTTAAGACGAGAGAACCAGAAGTGCAAAAGTGTGACTCGTCTGTCTTCTGCAAACTGAGACATCAGACACAATAACCTGTATGTCTTGTGCGGTATCACTTTTCCAACATTGTGCAATATTACTTAGAATATAGCATGCGCAATAATACTTTGTTTGTTTTTCCTGCATGTCTTTTCCAGAAGCTTCCCTGAGGTGAATCTTTATCAGGACGTTCGTCTTTCATGAGAAATACCTTAAACGCTTCATACAATCCATGCATGCATTACAATGAGATATATTCACACAAAGTTTAAATCAACAAATACTGCTTGTTCATTTATGTTCAACTGTGCATCAGTTCCTAATATTTGGTGTCAACATTCTTTACTCCTCACTATTTGACAATCCAATGAATTCGCGCTTTCCTTAGAAATTGTAGTCTTGCCAGTGAAAATGAGCTGAACAGTTGTTGGGACAAGTATAAAATCTATGGTTCACATTTAGTTCACAGTATGGAATTGAGAAACAACTCTTAATAGTTAATAACAATGTGACTATATTATGTCTGAAATGTTTAAGGGCCAGTGTGTAGAAATGTAGGAAGTGATAAAGTGTTGCAGGATGATTTATTTTTGTAGAGCAACCAGGAAGTTATCATCTCACTGGTTCCCTCAACATAAAGCAAAAGGTATTTTTCTATTGACTTTGGATTATTGAAAAGATGAATGATTACTGAAAGCTGTTAAAATGTCAGTTGCAGGTTTGAAAGGAGCGTCTGAGGCAGAGCATCATTTCTGTTTTCTGAAAATATTAACTGTTACTCTGCTGATATGCTCATGCTCAGTTTTTGGTTTTAGATTAGATTAAACTTTATTATTTTACTGAGACAACAAAATGAAGTATAAATACACTCATAGGCCTTTAGCTGTCGGCCTCTCTGGACCTGCCAGTGAGCCTATGTTCATTCATGAATCACTGGACTGATCCTGTCAGCCTGCTGTTACATTAATCACCACAATGTGAAGAAGATTTAATGTTCATAACTGTATAAATATTTCCTACATTACTACTAAGAGCACTAACAACAAAGTGCTGCTGAAAAAGTGCATGCATCTATTTCAAATATGGTTTATTTAGAATTATTAATGTGTTTATCTTTTCATATTTGTTAGAGAAACTCTGCAGAGGATGCAGATGTGTTTCAGTTTGAATGAAAGACGGCAACTAGAAGTTAAAAAATAATATAAAACTTTATTTTAGAATATCTCTTAACATGAGTTTTAACACACATCATCTCAACATTTTGTACAAGTTGTCACTAAAACAGCAAACTCACTGAAATATTACATCATAAAACATAAACACAGCTTCTCAAACATCATTGGTTGTAAAGTTTCCTCAAACACTTCACAGTCTTATGATTAAAACAAAAGTGTCAACGTTAGTTCATGGCAAGTCAAGGCACATCTCTATATTTCTATTTCACTAACAGAGATAAAACAAAAAGAGGATTGAGTTTAACACAACAGTCTCCACAAATGAGAGGAAGCACACACAGAACTGTACATTTCACCGGCATGACGGCTCAAAACCATAAATCATCATAAATAAGATCTTCTCAAACTGATTTGATCTTCTACAGAACATCAGGGTTCATCCTTTCATCCTGAACGTCTCTCTCTCTCTCTCAGTCTGGAGTCGGTTCTTCTTGATCTTCAGCCATCTTTTCCCAGAGTCCTCTGCTCTCTACACCTGCAGACAGGAAGTGCAGCAATCAGCAAAAAGTTGAAGCATTTAAAGTGAAACTCTTTATTAGAATGATGATGAATGAAGAAAAGAAAAAAAAAGGTGCATGAAACCATTTAGTGTTTATTGATATTTACCTGATTTATTGAGGTCTTGGTCTGTTCTCATCCAGATGTTTGATGTAGACCTTCACCCATTGTTTGTCGTTAGGGTGGGAGACGCACAGAGTCTTTCCAACCTTTGTGATGAATCTGTGGAAGCAGATGAGAGACAGATGAGTTAGATTAGACTGATGACTATTACTAAATGATCTGAAGAAAGATTCCTTTTGCCTATTTAATATAACACTCTGTGAATATTTGTTGCTTCTTACCCAGTAGCGCTGATTTTGCATCCTTTCCCAGCTTCCTGAAGGGTGTAGCTCTGGAGGATGTTGAGCGGCATGCGCCTCTCAGTGACCGTCAGACAGCAGTCCACCGCGATCTCAGCTGCAGGAGGACGAAGAGACACAAAGTCATCATCAGGGAGAGCAGGTGTGTGTCAGACAAATGTATAAAAACTGGAGGATGAAATCAACAGACAGATGGATGCAAAAGCCATGAAAACAAAAGATGTATGAGTCTCACCTGATGCAAAGCTAACACAGAGGACTCCCAGCAGGAGGAGAGCTGCAGTGGTAGAGGACATGTCTCTGGTTTCTTTGGTGGCTGTGAGCTCAGGTTCAGAGAGTCTCTCTTCAGGAGGGTGAAGGTGCTGCTGTGAGGAGGAGAGCTGCAGGTGTATTTATACGGCCTGTGGAGGGAAAGTGAAAGTGAGATGGGAGTTCATTGACTGGAAATGGGATGGAAGTTGGCGTCGGGACAGACTCTCCTCTCACCTGCCCGAACATTTACCTCTTCACTCCTCCTCTCTCTTTGGGTTCTTGCCAACTGTTTTTTTCCTGCACGTCTTTTCCAGAAGCTTCCCTGAGGCGAATCTTTATCAGGACGTTCGTCTTTCATGAGAAATACTTTAAACGTTTCATACAATCCATGCATGCATTACAATGAGATATATTCACACAAAGTTTAAATCAACAAACACTGTTTGTTGATTTAGGTTCAACTGTGCATCAGTTCCCAAAATGTTGAACCAATGTTCAAAATCTTTTCACCTCACTATTTCATAATCCAGTACATTTCTTGTGTTTTCCACAGCATGGAATCGAAACACGGCACTTGATGGTTGACAATAACGTGACTCTATACAGAACCAGTCAAAAGATTGGACACACCTTCTCATCCAATGATTTTTCTTTATTTTATTTTTTTCCTACATTGTAGATTAATATTGAAGACATCCAAATTATGAAGAAACACATATGGAATTATGTGGTAAACAAACAAATGCTCAACAAACCAGAATATGTTTTATATTTTACATTCTTCAAAGCAGTTGAATGAGAAGGTGTGTCCAAACTTTTGACTGGTACTGTGATGCCTCAAAAGTGTTTTATTTTCTATTAGGCTCTTGTGTTAGTATTACTTCTTATGCACTTCACACTTTTTATAATCTCATGTTGTTGGTATTTACTTTTTCTTTTTTAGTATAATTTTTCCTATATTTATCTTATGCTATTCTATTTTGCACTGGTTTCAGTTTTACTTCTTAATCTTATTCTTCTGTTGTTATCTTTTATCAGTCTCCGGCACAAGAATTTGCTTTCAGGATAAATAAAGCTCTTTCCTTTGTTATCTGAAACTTGACCTGAGACATCCTGCACGAGAGTTTCATTTGAAGTTGAAGCGCTTGATGAGCTGAAGTGTTTGTTTCAGTGTCAGCGTTGAAAGGAACTGAAGTGTCAGTCAAAGTGAAATCAAATGAAGTCTCAGTTGAACACTAAGATGTAAGTACTAGTACTAATGAGAAAGCGCTGGAAGTTGAAGTGGTAGCCCTGAAGATAATTGAAGTGTTTGGTTTTGGACTTTGAGGACTTTAGGCCCATCTAGAGTGAGATATAAATCTGAATTTAAAGGAAGTGACAGGTTGTGCTCTGAACCAAGATATATCTGATCTTTATCTTCATTTGTCTCAATCTTGTCTTTTTGGTAACAATCCCACATTTGGTCTCGCCGCGGTTACAGTGTCATTTGGGGGATTTTTCATGGAATGTATACAGGCTGCACCACTTCTGTTTATCTCAAGGGGGTTATTGTCTGTGTGAGTGTTTATGCGTGTGTAAGCATGCATGTAAGTACAGGATTACGATCTGTGTGTGTGGGAGTCGTTGTGCAAGAGGAGAAAAACTTTTCCCGCCGGAGGAGAGAGTTGTGCCAAGAGTGATGCAACCGTCAATAACGCCGTGAGGGATGGGGCCTTTGGGGATACTTCACAGGAAGCTTGGTGTACTCATTTTCCTCAGTCTGACAGTTATGGTCTGTTTCCACTGTCTTTACACCAGGCTGTTCTCATACAGCGTTTGTAGATAAGCCCTACAATAAAAATGCATGCAGTGTAATTCGTATATTTACCTGCAAAATAGTATGAAATCATTAACCAGGAAGTTTAAAGATAGCAAAAACACACACAGGACTGGTGGGAGGAGAAGCGGATGGGTCAAACAAACACCGGTGTTTCCTCCAGGAGGCCATATTGTGACGTAGCTTCCGTACTTAAGTTACACCACTACCGTAGATATTTTATCCCAAACCATGATCCTTTTCTAAACCAAACTAAGTAGTTTCGTTTCCTAAAAGTAAGTTCTTTATTGTGACGACGGAAGTTTTTGAAAATACACTATTTATGTGGAAATAGACACGTGCTACTGGACTTTTGCAGAAAAACACACGGAAAACAACGAGTAATTTATTGTAAGATATCATTAAAACCGTTGTATGAGGACACGCTGTCCTCAGACAAGGTCCGGGATGAATTTATCATTTCATAAAATATTTTCTTTCAGAGAGTGACATGAGAAGATCAATATCAGTCTCATGTCTGTAAGTTGCATCAGCTCTAATCACTATTTTAAATTGATTAGTGACCAGTCTAAAACATTGAAAATGAATAATTTCAATAGAATGTAAAGAGCTTACAGTATTGGCGTTATGTCAAAGACGATATTGACGGCAGAGATTATTTTTACCACTAATAATGTGCCTTTTTGTAATTCTGATAAAACAAGTCTCTTTACTTCCTGACATTATTGTTACTTTACCATTAAGCTAAAGAGCCTCTCCGGTGCACTTCCACACGTGCTGTGTGTGATATGTTCTCTTCTCCAGTTACATACCAGTAAGGGTTACTGGTAGTGGTCAGTGTTTTTATTATGTTCAGGGGTGAAGCTGCAGTTCAAAGAAAAGGAGAAATGAAATTACAGACAAATGACTCTAAGAACAATAGTTGTTTATTATCATAGTAATTTATCTGGAAACATTCTGAGCAATAACTCAAAAAAATGCTCTGAATTGCAGAAGCCCTTCGCATGAAATGTCGTGACCAACAACAACAAACATGTTGTAAAATCAGGACAAAGATATTTAGAAATAATAAACCAAACTGAAACTAAATACAAACATGTTGTAAAATCAGGACAAAGATATTTAGAAATAATAAACTACAAATTCCTCAATCCAGCTTCAGCTGCAAAATCTTTGACAGTCACACTGACGTATTTTGAGGCGTGAAACAACAACAGGCTGCTGTTTCAGATTGGATTCCTCTGGATAGCCGGGGGGGGGGGACAGAGAAAATAACTTCCTCTTTGTCTTCACCCCAAAATATGACTGCAAGCCAAATTGCGTAAGGTAGTTACAACAGGCCCAAGTGTGTGCTATCATGACAGATCCAAGAGCAGGCAAGCTAATAGTTACGAAGCACAAACACAGATTTAGCGCATTAACTAGCTAACGAATATCGTACTAATAAAGTCTTGTCACATGATCAAATAACGCAATACAAGATGCATACGGGGCGGCTGTGGCACATGAGGTAGAGGGCTTGTCCCGTAACCACAAGGTCGGTGGTTCAAACCCCTCTACTGGCAACATGCCGAGGTGCTCCTCTGGGATGGGTTAAATGCAGAGAAATAATTTCCCCATTGTGGGACTAATAAAGGCTTAATTATTACATATAACGCAGGATTCATCAGTGCAAAAAATAAGAAATTGTCCATTGAATTGATTCATCTATAGCTGATTTAAGTTGGGTTTTTTTTTATAGTTTATTTAGAATAAGCATAACTGTTTTTTGTTATAGATTTCTTCTGACTATTTTGCTCCCAAAAATGAACTCAATAATGGAGATTTTCTTTTTGAGGGTTTAATAGCGAAAACCACTTTCGCACAGAGAAAGAATGTATTTAATATAGATGTATTCATCCACTTCTTAGGGATGCTGCTAATTCAACATGAAAATGAAAGACCTTTTCCCTCTCTCCAAAAATTCCACCAAGTTATTAATATGAATGTATTTGCATTTTCTATATATTTAGGCCCCTGATTCATGTTGTATTTATTTGAGCCAGAGTACAAAGCTAAAGATATGCAGCAGAGAGAAGCCGAGGCTGCTTCTGTAAAAACTGTTCAAGAGGTTCAGAAAGCTGAGTTCTCCTCCACGTGTCAGAGGCTGCACAAGAAGGAGAACTCAGCTTTCTTAGTCAATGTAGCATTGAGTTTATTTAATGCTTCAATTCACTACATTTACCATCAACACAAAGTGCCTATTAAACCATCCTTCTCTCATTGCCCCACTGAAATGTCTGTCATCCTTAACTGTAGTAAACTTTGATCTAGTCATACCTGCAGGGCTCCAGGCCTCTCGTGCATCCAGCAGCTAGATGCCACCTGAACAGTCAGTTATCTCATCACACAACATGAGGCGGAGTGATTGTGGATTTACTGTAGATGGAGGGTAACGATGTGAATCAGCATGTTTCAGACCGAAACTGACGGAAGCGCTGTCGTTTTAATTCAGTGTGCAACAATCGTCTTTTTTTACTCTTCGCCTGTTTTGGCTCTGTTCGTTTGGGGGGAAAGCAGGTTGTGCTCCTGTTACAGTAAGTTTCACAGTAGATTCTGGCAGATGGCTGGCTGAGAGCCACAGTGTTGAGTTCCAAGAAGACAGCTTTGTTCACTTTCGTTGGATTATGGAATGACTAAAATTGCCATTTATCCTCATTCCCACAGAAATCCTCGGGGAAAAGTGGATTTGTTGCGTTTCCACAGAATGTGCATGCACAGACAGCCAAACTGCACCAAAATCTCAAATTAATTCAGGTCAGAATTTCCCTTGTTTTTACTCCAACACCTCTCCGTTTGTACATCATATTTCAATATCATCTTACTTTTCCTGACACACTAGCACTCTGTGGAAAAATGAGTGAACCACAGACTTGTAAACTGAGATATTGAACCCGAGATCAGATCAGTGGGGGAAATGAAAGATAAGATTGAATGACAAATACCTGCATAAACCACCATTTCATTTCCACTTTCTAAGTTCCATTCAGAGATCACTCATCAATCAAACTGTTAACAGCATAACAACATCGATAAAGTTTCACTTCTTGGAGGTGATGCTGTTTGTCTGTCCAACCACTGTGGTTTCATGGTAGTTTTTTTTGTTCTAATCATTTTCATCCAATGCTGTTGCTGCTGCCAAGTATTTCATGTCATCGAAGCATTCCTTCCAAGAAAGCCAACACCGGACAGCTAATGTATAAAACTCTCATTTGTGGGCCTTATAACCAGGCTTTTTAAGTCATTCGTGATCCCCAGAGGATGAATTCTGCTGACAAAGGTGATCCTCAGTTTTCCTTTAGCACCACCATTAGGTTGATTTGTTATGACGTTTGGCAAACACATTGGAATCCCCTGATTTTTGCCATCACCAGGTCAGAATTCAAATATTACGTCAAAACACCTGCAAAACTTATCACCGTCACCTGTGCTTTGTGCAAAGTGCAAGTACCAAATGTTAGCAAACTTACATAGCATAGCTAACACATGGTTAACGCTACACGAGGTCAACATTAGCACGTTAGCATTGTCATTTTGAGAACGTTAGCATGCTGTCGTACAGCCTCACAGGGCTCCTAGCATGGCTGTAGACCGTTAGCGTTGTTTAATTACTACTTTATGATACCAATGCATGAAAGTTAATGGATTTTTTTTTAATTTATTTATAAAAATAACGTGCTTTATTACTTTAAAGCTGCAATGATCTCCCGTAAAAAGAGCAGACAAACACACGTCCTTAACATAAAGTTGTTACTTCTAACATTTTAGTGACAACACTGCAGCGAAGCAACGCCGGCTTTCATTTATCTCTGTTTACCTGATAAATGTAGGTCCAACATTTTAGGATATTTAGTTCCATAAACTCCTGAAAAAGATATGTGCTTTAGCTGCTAGACGCTAAACACTATTGTTGTCTGTTTGGGGCCGCGCATGGAGCGTACAGTGTTTTTTATCAGAGCTTTTTTGCTGAAAACAGGTTCTGCTGCTGCTGTAAACAGGGTTGATAAATGCTGAACCACATAGTAAATGAAATAAAACCAAAACGATAAGTCGAAAGAGGATAAAAAGCTGCATAAAAGCTTCACTGTTGACTGATGTTCCTGTGTGAATTCACCACAAACCATTCACTACAGCTATAGTCATTTCTTTTGCTTTGAGAAATTGAAAATAAGTGGAGCTTTTTGTATTCAACAAAGAAAAGTTTCCTCCATTTCTCAATACAAAAAAATTTATTCACAATGCCCGTCTTTGTTGGCCTGATCCATGGATGAAATGTACTGCTCACACACCCCGAGGACAACCACCTCCTCAACTGGCACAGTCGAGCCGCCCATGAATACAGCTCTCACACTGGGGGAAAAGGGCCTCAATGGGAGTGTAAACAAGTCTGGGGAACCACGTGATTTTCAGGAAACGCAGGCACAGACTTCATATCAAGTGAACAAAGTGCAAATAGGTCTGGAAGAAAAAAAGAAAAGAAAAAAGGGAAGCCGGCGAGAATAAATTATTGCTGTGTCAACGAGGGAGCAAAAACCCTGGGGCTCTCGTAAATACCAACCCGACCATTTAACAAGAAATCATAATTTATCTCGGAGGATTTCCAACGATCCAGTTGCAGGCTGGCAGAGTGACACAGATGTGTGTGCAGAGAAATGTTTTATGTGTTTTAATGTTGTCTAACAGCTGCAGAGCCAGCAGTCGAACATTCCTGCAGAGCTGAATGTGTCTTGAGCAATAAATACACTGCACACCTGTCCTGTTACCTGTCCTGATGTTCTTGCACAGTGGTTCCTAACATTTTTGGCATGTCCCCTTGTCAGAGGTTGCAATAAACTGAATTATATACATAGCAGAAATATATTTTTCCTGTTATTGATCTGGCGACCGCTGATATTTACTTTGGATGACAGTGCTGCAAGGTCAGAGGTTAGACGTACTCCTGGTATGAACACATGAACAATCAGCATTGCTCGAGGGAACTTCCGTAAGGGAAGTTTCAAAGGAATGGTTTCACTATTTGGTAAATATGCTTATTTGCTTTCTTGCAGAGCATTAGATGGGAAGATTGACACCATATCTGTCGGTAAAATACAAAGTTTGAAATGGGAGACGGTTAGCTTAGCATAAAGACTCACAGCAGCAGAAAACAGCTCGACTAGTTCTCTCCAAAAGTTTACAAAACAAGCTGCCTACCAGCACACCCAAAGCTTGAAAATTAGCATATTATATCTCGTTATGTGTGCATCACATCAAGTATAACAACGTTTATCTGGCAGGTCATGTGTACAACGTCTTGGCAAAGAGCAGTGACTTACCCCTGGTAAATCATCAACGTGTCCTTTTTACCCTGGTTTTGTGTGCAGATTTAACATACTTATTAACAGTGTTGGGGAAGCTGCTTTGAAAGCTTTGCAAGCTACCAATCTCTGCATACTGGAAGAAGTTCGGTTAACTAAAGCTTTATAAAAAATGATCAAATTGATGAAATTATAACATAAAAGGCACATGCAAGCAAAAAATGGCACTCAATTTAGTTTCTTGCAAAAAGTGACCCCTTCTTCACAGGTCACACATAAAACCATAAAGTACTCCACTACTCATGGGAGAGAGCATGGAATGTTTGGTTTTGTCTACAAGTGTGTGTGTGGTGGTGGTTGTCTGACGAATGCGGGCAATCATAGCGGTCAGTACAAAAGAAAAATTGGTTGGGGGCTGGTCAAAGGGCGTTCAGTTACACTGGAGAAGCGATGGTAAAATATATATTTTTTTATCTATCTTATTTTTTTATAATTAATTTCCTTTTATGCCATAAAATAGTTTGTAGTTTCATAAATTATCAAGACAAAAAAAAAGCAAAAAAATGTAATGAACTACTTGAATCACCATTCAAATATGATATAGTTGAACTACCAGCAAGCTACTGCAAAATATAGTTATACTACTATTTTTGTTAAGGCCTACATGTAGTTCACTTCTCCCCAACACTGGTTTTAGACGTGCTGGGAGCTACATTTTGTTATTTTTGGACAGAACCATGCTAGCTGTTTCCCATTGTTTCCAGTCTTTATGCTAAGCTAAGCTAACAGTCTCCTGGCTCCAGCATATATTCAAACATGCAAAAATGAGAGCTGCTTCAATCTTAGCATCTAACTTATCAGCAAGAGAGCTTCCTTTATTATCAGTTAGCAGCTCATTTAAAGTTTCATGCTTAAATGGAAACCAGAATGGTCTAGGTAGCCTGTGGGAGAATTCTTCAAGGACAATGGAAGACACAGACACCAAGTTATGTTTACATGAAAAATTTAAAGCGTGCAGAGATCCTTCTGACCCGATACGGGCAAACTCAGACTGAAAGTAGATAACATCTATGTTTTGTTACACATCTTTGAAGCTCTCACACTATTTCTGGCGCGTTGATAAGAGGACGTACAAGAATTCAAGCTGTGATGGACAATCGTCCAACACCAAGCAGGCAACGATACAAATCTCCACTTGAAGACAATTATGTTTTACTCTCAAAAAGGAAATATTTCCATAACTTTAGGGCCTTTTTAGTAAAACTTGTGTGCATGTCTCCAGATGACTATGTCATTGTTCTCTCCTGGTTAATGATGAATGTTGAAATGAAACTCTTTATCTCCTACTCTCTTCTTCGTTGGAATCTCAATGGACCTTCTCTGATGTGATTTGTTCATACTCTGAGTCACAAGAGGAACTAAACCATAGCGGTTAACCAACACCATTGTTGGCTGCTGATGACAAATCCACTGAATACAACAACTTTGCAATTAAAGATAATCATGACAAATTGTTTTTTATTTGGGGGAATTCGCACATATCAGTGGAAGCATCTCCATAGACGCCTTAAGTTTCATTTTCTCTCATCGTCTATCAATGTGTCTCACTAACAGTAAGCTTCGTGTTCGAGCTTGTTTTCGGAGGGTTTGAAGTGAGGCCAGTCCTTCCTGGTGATGCTTACGGAGCTTTGTTGTTCCTTTACTTTGTGTTTACTCAATTGTCTCCCCGTTGGGAAATTTTCCACCAGCCACCAGATAAATAATCGGTTAGATATAGCTGGCGGTGTTGCAGCACAATCAGTCCTTGAGTTTCCTTTTTTTCCCCCTGTGGTGTCTTGGTCTTGTTGGTGCATAAACTTGCCTCGGTCTCGGTAAAAAAAAACACATTTTCAAAAGTACTGCATGTTTTTTATCTAACTTTTATCAACTTTTGGGCTTATTCTCCTTCTCAGCACTCAAAGAATTTAAATATTTAGACCTGCAGCTCTTACTTCTGAAGAGAAAAGGGGGGTTATTCTAGACAGAGATGAGTGGTGAGATATTCTATATCAGCAACTTTGGAAGGCCCTGTTCTAAATGAACAATGCCACTAAGCATCAATTTGGCTTTTGATCTGCAGAGAGTGATGGAATCATGGTGGAAATGTGTGCATTCTGCGTCCCATGCAATTCTGATACGACCACCATAAGCAGACATTTTTAAAAGTACTCACGATGGGCTTTAAATATCTAGATTTCAATGTGATGCATAAGAAATTCTACTGTAGCAATGTATAAGTCACCTAAAATAACACACACTTTTTAATCAAATGTAGCCCAGTTTTACATGTTGATGTCTTTTGACCTGCAACTAATTAAAACTGTGTAAGCTGGGATGTGTTAATAATGAAATACGGTTAAAATATTAATATTTTGTAGCCACTGTGGCGCTTTGACAGAAGAGGTTACTTTGTGGGTTTTGTCGCCTTCTTTATTCGATTTTTGTCTATTTATTGCTATAAATATGCCCCGTCCTGACCCTATAATATTCTCATATAATCTTCTTCATGCACAGGAAGCGAGGAATCGAAACTTAACACAGATTTAATTTCTTTCCATCCGGGGGAGAAACTTGGACCCAGCAACAAAAGATGCAATCCATCCCCAACCGCCAACATCAGGCAGACTTTCAGGTCTATCAGGCACTGACATCATTTAAATTATTATTGAGTGAATATGGAACATTTCCAGGTCCAAACCTTAAAAACAACACAATAGATTCAGGGATTGGATTATAGGCTTCATAAACAAGAGCTTACAAAAACTCCAACTGACAAGAGTCATTATTTCCACTGGGACGGGTGGGAAAAATATAACCAGAATGTCTCGCTTCATTAAATCATTTAAAGGCAAAGAATCAGTCATGAGATACCTAGAAAGTGTTTTCTTTTGAAGACAGATGAACATAAAACCACTCAGGTAATGACATGAGAGAATCACTTTCGCTGGCTGAGGTATCTGTGGTTTGTGGTTTCACAGGAAACCAAAACCGCCCACACACAGCGGCTTTGATTGAATGTGTGTTTTCATGCGTCAGATGAGAACTGCTGCCACCTAGTTTCTCAGTCTGGATATTACAATGTTATGGAGTCAAATTAGTCTTTAGGAGGTGACCTCAGGAAGTGAACCTTGGTGCCTCCTTGGAATGGATTTTGCAGGAAGAAAAATTACTGAATCGAAATTACATCGTACAAAATATGTTAAAGGTTTCCCACTAGAATACATTTAATATGGACTATCCAACATAGTGAAAATAAACCAAACAAAATGAGGAGAAAGGTGTTTTTCAAATTGCATGTGAGATGAGTTCCTTACAATATATACTAGTTGCTGATGTAATATTTTATTCATTTAAACTACAATATGTAATATAAATGCTTGGGACAACTTTGGCCCCCATCAGTGCAAAAACAATGCAAAAATTTGACTGTTTTTATATTTATTAATTTAAGTTGAAGTTCGTTCAAATGTTGAGTATAAGCAACACACACATGACAAGAAAGTTCAGGGAGTTTCAAGACTTAAGAATGATGATTGAATATATTATTTGTGTGTTTCAAAGCTGAGCAAACCAACAGGTGTTCAGGGCATCTAACTTTTAACTTAAATTGAAATGATAAATGTCCTTGTGTTACTGTATATTAGATGAGATATATATTTATCGTGAAAGTTATTGGGCTGTTTTTTTGCTCTCTTTGACTTTTTATCTATTTTCATATTTTTTTCCACACTTTCTTTACAATATCCTCTGCTAACTGCACAGTTTTCAGGAAGAAGAAACAATGATACGAATATTTTTTTAGCAACCCTTGGTTTTATATATAAAAAATTAGCAAATTAATGCAAAGAAAGACCAGTGGAAAAGGTAATCATCGGAGCAGAGTGGCGCAGCGGAAGCGTGCTGGGCCCATAACCCAGAGGTCGATGGATCGAAACCATCCTCTGCTATATTTTTTGGCGGCTGTGGTGTAGTGGAGAAAGGTAGTTCTCCAATCGGCTTCGGGCAGTCGATGTGTCCTTGGGCAAGACACTTAACCCCAAGTTGCTCCTGAAGGCTTGCCATCGGTGTGGACTGGATGTTGCATGAATGTTAGTTAGAGTCTGATGGTGGCACCTTGATGGTAGCCTGTCATCAGTGTGTGAATGGGTGAATGATATGTAATATACTACTGACTGTAAGTCGCTTTGGATAAAAGCGTCTGCTAAATGACTGTATGTAATGTAATGTAATTATATGTCTTATTTTTGCAGATATAATTACATATTTTCTTCCCTTTCTGTATAATAATACAATAATAATAGTTGATATTTTTCATACATTAATTATAAATAAAATAAACTATTTGTATTGTCTGTAAAATGCTTCACAATATCTGGTGGTTCCAATGTAAGAGAAAAGTTAAATAAAAAAAAAGAAACAAGAAAACACATTAAAATGATGATGACAACATGTGCACTAATATTAATTAACAATTGTATTGAGTAGAAAAAAGCTAAATGTTATTCTAGGATTTTGAATATACCTTGAAACTAAAGCAATTATTATTACACATTTTATGAGCTTATGGAGTAAAACATTATAAATAAATGACGCAAAAACAATAATGATAACAATAATAACAATAATAATTAATTATTATAATAACAATAATAATAACAACAACAATAATAATAATAATAATAATAATGAAAAGGATAGTTTCACTTCATTTTGTTTAAATTAATTATTATATATGAAATCATTTTAAACTTTCTCTGTATTTGTTTGTAAAGTGCTTCACAATATGATGTTAGTTTCAATATAATAGAAAAGCTTCATTCAAATAATTTGTCTCTTTAATCAATTTCATTAGAATGCAAATCAGGTTTAAAAATGAATGCCTTATAAAAACCTATAATAATAAATAATAAATAATAAATAATTTATATTGTTTATAAATTAATTGTTTAATTCAATTAAAAAAAAATAGGTGTAAAAACTTTATTGATAAATAATTCACAATATCTGTTAAAGTTCCAATATAAGAGAAAAGTTTTAATTCAATTAATTTGTCCCTTTAATCAATTTCATTAGAATGCAAATCAGGTTTAAAAATGAATATAATAAATAATAAATAATAAATAATAAATAATAAATAATAAATAATAAATAATTTCTTTATTTCTTTCTTCATTTAGTTTTGATGCTTAATAATTAACATAATAACATTTAATTTAATAAGATTTTCTTTTTAAATATGCATAATAAATCAGTGTTTAAATGTAATAATAAATAATAAATAATAAATAATGTATTTATTTAGTTTTAATATGCTTTATTTAGTTTTGATGCTCAATAATCAACATAATACAATTTAATTCAATAAGATTATTTCTTTTAAATATGCATGATAAATCAGTGTTTAAATGTAATAATAAATAATAAATTATTTATTTTGTTTTGATGCTTAATAATCAACATAACAAATGTAATTTAACAAGATTTTTTCTTTTAAATATGCATAATAAATCAGTGTTTAAATGTTATAATAGATAATAAATAACAAATTATTTATTTAGTTTTGATGCTTAATAATCAACATAATACGATTTAATTTAATAAGATTATTTCTTTTAAATATGCAGAATAAATCAGTGTTTAAATGTAATAATAAATAATAAATAATTTATTTAGTTTTGATGCTTAATAATTAACATAACAAGATTTAATTTAATAAGATTTTTTTTTAAATATGCACAATAAATCAGTGTTTAAATGTTATAATAAATAATAAATAATAATGAATTTATTTAGTTTTAATATGCTTTATTTAGTTTTGATGCTCAATAATCAACATAATACAATTTAATTCAATAAGATTATTTCTTTTAAATATGCATAATAAATCAGTGTTTAAATGTAATAATAAATAATAAATTATTTATTTTGTTTTGATGCTTAATAATCAACATAATAAAATGTAATTTAACAAGATTTTTTTTTTAAATATGCATAATAAATCAGTGTTTAAATGTTATAATAAATAATAAATAACAAATTATTTATTTAGTTTTGATGCAATAAGATTAATAATCAACATAATAAATTTAATTAAATAAGATTATTTTTTAGTTTTAAATATGCAGAATAAATCAGTGTTTAAATGTAATAATAAATAATAAATAATAAATTATTTATTTAGTTTTGATGCTTAATAATCAACATAACAAGATTTAATTTTCTTTTAAATATGCACAATAAATCAGTGTTTAAATGTAATAATAAATAATAAATAATAAATTATTTATTTAGTTTTGATGCTCAATAATCAACATAATACAATTTAATTCAATAAGATCTTTTCTTTTAAATATGCAAAATAAATCAGTGTTTAAATGTAATAATAAATAATAAATAATTTATTTAGTTTTAATGCTCAATAATCAACATAACAAAGATTTAATTCAATAAGATTATTTCTTTTAAATATGCACAATAAATCAGTGTTTAAATGTTATAATAAATAATAAATAATAAATTATTTATCTAGTTGTAATGCTTAATAATCAACATAATACAATTTAATTCAATAAGATTTTTTAAAAAATATGCAACAATAAATCAGTGTTTAAATGTTATAATAAATAATAAATAATTGATTTAGTTTTGATGCTTAATAATCAACATAACAAGATTTAATTCAATAAGATTTTTCTTTTAAATATGCAGAATAAATCAGTGTTTAAATGTTATAATAAATAAATATAAATAATAAATAATAAATAATTTATCTAGTTTTGATGCTTAATAATCAACATAATAAATTTTAATTTAATAAGATTTTTTCTTTTAAATATGCATAATAAATCAGTGTTTAAATGTAATAATAAATAATACATAATAAATAATAAATAATTTATTTAGTTTTGATGCTTAATAATCAACATAACAAGATTTAATTTTCTTTTAAATATG